>NC_080021.1:169551654-169851654 GCF_030020395.1 Manis pentadactyla | reverse complement strand
AAGGTAAACACTTGTTTTAGTAAGTAAATCCTGAAATGCTAGTCACCCAACACAATAGGAGTTTGTTTCTCCCTCTTATAGGGAGGGACCAGGCAGTATTCCTAGTTGATGAATGTTTTCCTCCCAGAGTTGATTTGATCTCCTCAAGCCTCTCTGGTAATTCAGAGCCACTGTCATTCTCTGGGGCCTCGGCTTCCCATCCAGGTGGCAGACCTGAGAGAGGGTGGAGGATCTGTGTGGGAGGTTTTTACGGACCAGGACCCAAGGTATAGTGGGTCACTTTTTCCCACGTGTCATTTATCAGAGCTTATATCTAAATGGGGCCATGTGATGGAGGGTAGCTAGTCCCAGGCTGAGCAGCCACTCTCAGCTGTCCTCTGTACCATGGAAAAGAGCACAGGTCAGTGCCCCACTCCAGGTGTGCTGGAATAGTAGGAAATCTGCCTGCCTTTTATACAGTTGCACCAGGAGAAGCTAGAGCAGCACGGTGATGTGGTTAGGGCAGGTTCATGGCTTTGAATCTGGGCTCCAATTCTTAGTAGAGATCTGAAAATAGGCCCATGAGTTTATCTATCTAAGCCTGGGTTCCCTCACCTTAAAGCATGGATACTAAGAGTGCCTCATGGGCTGATTGTGAAAGTAAAATGAATGATGCATATAAAGCATTTAGTAGCGCCACTTGCTCTGCTTCCACTAAATGCTAACTATTAGCATGATGGAAAAGATGCTGATATAGACTATTATAGACTGTTGCCAACCAGGTCATTTTAGACCTTTGTGTACAAAGTAGCTTAATTATCCTGAATTTTTTATGCTTTACCTGGTCTCTTAGAGTGTCTTCCCAAGCAGTCAGGTAAAGAGTAGCTACTATTCAATTGTAAATAAATAATAAATACTTACACACATAAACCACCATGTACATATGTACATAGTACATACTTGATTACAAATGAGAGACAGGAGAGTATAGTCACAAAGACTTTGGACCTTGGAGTGGGACAGACTTGGATATGAATCTTGGTTCACCTTTTGATAGCTCTGTTACCGTAGATAGGTCATATAAAATACTTAGCTTATGTTTCTTAGGTTAAAGAAAGATTTATATGAAATGTTAAATGAAATGATACCTACATAGGTTAAATGAAATGATATTTTATACAGTACTTAGTGCAGTAACTAGCCCACAGCACTCTTATTTTTATTAGTACATTGTGTGTGAGTATACATATGTGATATTTTAAAAAGTAGTTACTTGTTCCATATATGACTATCATTTTATTACCTTTGCATTTCTCTATTTCATCAACTCTTCCACTACCCTTCTAAGCACCTGGCACAGAATGAATGACTAGTTGATAAATTTGTTAAAATGATCAGAGCATCTAGGTTTTCACCCCATTAGAACAGACAAATTTTTTTAATGGGAATTACCTGACCTTGCAGATTTTTAGGAAATGTCTGGAGCAGAAAGAAGAATGGATCTAGGTATAGATTCTTTAGGTAGTCCTTCAGATAGCAAATTTTATTGATTAATTACTGTGTGCTGAGTATACTAAAGAAGATCTCTCAGGAGGCCCTCATTCTAATGGATGAAGCAACTATAAACAAATCATACGAGGTGTATGATCACAACTATACGAATGTATAGATGACCCATAGCACTGACACAGGAGAGGGCTTGTTTGTTTGAGTGCAACGAAAGATTGGGTCATCACCACCATGATGTGAGGTGTCTTTGCATCATGTCAACAATATGTGAATGTTTTTTCAGAAGAGAAGGATCAAAGGTTGAATGGTCAAGATCCCCCTATCTTGGGCAGGGGTATACAAAAAGTAGATGGTTCAGGGCACTGTATTAATGGTGTCTATTTTCCAGAGTGCTTGGACCGCTGTACAGACACTACCCCAGCAATTCTCTCCTAGCCTTCTTATTAGAGAGGGAGTTTCAGAGACTGCTGTCCCTGGTTTTAAAATTATTGCGGCTGAAGGCCTCAGTCAGGGTCAAAGCCAGAAGTGTAATACAGGGATTTTGGATCCCTTGCCAAAGCTCTAACTATTTGAACAGCAGTGAAAATAAACACCTTCTATCCAAGGACATAGCTTGATATTTTGTGCTCAGAGTTAAAATAAAAATATTCCTCTCTTTACCCTTGCAAAGTAGAGATAGATAGCTCAGCAGATTCCAGGATGGAATGTAGAGACTGCTGAAATAGGACTTGTGTCTGTGGGGCACAGAGAGAGGGTTTTTGTATTCCGTAGGAGGAGCAGAAATGAGCCCACAGCTCTCTGGCCATTTGCCATTTGATAAGAACCAGTTCAGATTTACTTGAAATGGATGTTCTTTGTGATGACACTGATTAAGCCTTATGATCTCCAGAACTCATATATGCTCTATGTTGAATTTGAAGTGGAAAGCTCCTGAGCTTTGAATTTAGACCTAAGTTTTACTACCAATTAGCTCTCTAGCCTTGCAAAAAGTACGTAATTTCCATGAGCTTCCTTTTCCTGATGGGAAATTTTGAATGGGGTTTTGAGGATAAAGGGAAGTAATTTGTTAAATTCATAGTAGAGCTCAGTAAATGTTAATTCCTTAAGTAGAGAGATTTCCCAGCCTCCCAGCCCCCGACAACCCTCAAGTTTGTAAAGCCTCAGAAGCTTTATGATTCTACGTGTCCACATATTCTATTTGAGTTACTGTGTGCTTTCTGTGTTTTTCCCAGTCTGACGGAAAGGGCAGGTGGAGGATGAGAGGGCCTTGCATAAGAACTGAAATCTGTTACGGCTGTAGCAAAGAGTTGTGGGAAGGCTCACAAGACCCAGCCCTAGTCTACCATCTGTTTCTTTTGAGTGACCTACATTTCAAATATTCATATGTGGAATCATGTAGAAAGTGAGATGAGGATCCATGTGGAAGCTCTTGCTAAATCTGTGCAGATGGGACAAATATAAATAAATATAGACTTATTTGATTCATGTACAATAGCCATACAGGTAATGCCAGCAGCAATCGGAAAATAGAACATGAGCCAATACATTTGCTAGTACAATTAAAGTGACCACTGCCAAATTGAATTACTCTAGGAAGACCTGTTGAAAGAGGAGATTCTTAAGGAAAAACAAAGGTATTGTTGCATAGTGTAAAGGATAGAATGAACATTCTTCCATACAGGAAGAAGGCTATGTTAGGAAGAGCTGTGAACAAGTTTATAGGAGAGAGTTGTATTTCAGTTAGGTGAGCAGCATTGAGCTGTGGTTTAGGGGAGTGTGGTTAGGCCATGCCTGGGCCTACTGATGAGAAGCTTTTCTTGATTCACCTGATGTTTGCATCACCATCCCTTTCTAAGGGAGTAGCTAATAATTCTTTTGGTTGCTGTAACCCTCAAACTTAAAAAGACAAATCACTGGTTAGTGGCTTCATGAACAGCTGTTTCATAAACCCATCATTAAGGTCCTGTTGCTGTCAAGGATGTGTTTTCGCTTATTGGTGGCACTGAATGACCTGTCCTGTCCTATCTGTCTATTTCCCTTCCTCTGTCTGAGTCAAAGTAAACTTGGTACGGCGGACATGGAGAGTAGATTGGACAGTGATAGTTCTGCGTTTCGGCAGTGGCGTGTCTTGCACAGCTACATCAGACCATAATACATAAAGCCCCAAAATAAGACAAGATACTGGCTGGTATGCATTTTCTATCCAAAGCTCATTTTCAGTTTACTGTGTGTGTGTCTTACCAGTAGCCCCCAGGAAAACGTTTTCCAGAGACTTCGAGAACTGAAGGTTCTCTCTGCAAGGACATGCTTTCCCCTGGTTTCCTTGTTCTCATGTAATTTTCCCTCTTTAACGAAGCTATAATAATAGTATCACAGGCAGCTTTCTAGTTAGTATGAGTAATGTGGTTACTGTATTTTCTATTTTTATTTTAATATGCTTTTCCTACTGTGGATTTTTTTTCTTTTTCAATTTTAAAAATAGCAGTTGAGTAAATGTAATTCGAAGACTCTGGGGCACGCTGTACCCTGTTTAAGATGCAATTCTGGAGGAGGACTGCCCAGCAGGCCTTTCTTTCAGATTCCTTAGTGGAATAAACAGGAGAATGTTTGGAACACAGACTACTGAAGATGTTGGCTTATGGTCAGGTTAGGCCAGGCTTCACAGAATTTGACCTTTAAACAATAGAGTCCTATAGGTTTTAGTGTCTAGAGTACCCATTAATGTTAAGCCTGCTTATTTTATGGTGTGTTGATAAGACACAAAATTAAGTAGCCAGGGACATACCTTAAATTAGTTCATTCATTTGCCTCTTTTTTAAGTGTGCACCCATGTTTCGAAATTTTAAATTAACAACAAAATACACTTAAATTCTCCTTGAAAGAGTAATTAAGAGCTACTTGTCTCTGTGTCCTGTGATCTCTGCCAGAATTAGAGTTCCTGCTGAGAATATTCCATTGAGTCAGCTGTCACTCCACCAGCAGGGATTGCTTTTCCACATACTGACATGTGAG
Organism: Manis pentadactyla; assembly: GCF_030020395.1. Classification (NCBI taxonomy): domain Eukaryota; kingdom Metazoa; phylum Chordata; class Mammalia; order Pholidota; family Manidae; genus Manis; species Manis pentadactyla. The sequence continues at coordinate 169,847,154 of NC_080021.1, read as the reverse complement.
GGAATGTCTGCCTTGCAGTAGCCATGGGATTGTGCCAGATTTGAGATCCATAGGGGCAGTTCTAGGAGCTTTTCAATTCTGAATCAGAGATCCAATTAATAATAGCTGAGCCAGGGAAACCGGGTTGAATCTGTGGCCAAAAGCACGGTAAAAACCTTTTTTTCCCTTTCCCTTTTGCAGTGCTTTATTGCTTTAAAATATGAGTGCCTCTGTCCATTGATCCTCCGGTGACTTTATGTTGGATTCAAATTGTGGTCTTTTAGGTGAAAAGGTCAGTGTTTTACTTATGCAGCCACACACCGATGGAGATTAACTGAGAGCAGTACAAGACATTTGGGTCCTGCCAGACCTAGTGCACCTAAGAGAAGTTTATTTTTTTTTCTCCCTAGCCTTCTCTATGCCTGCTACTGGAGAGGATGGTCCTGTCTTCTGGGAGTGGGGGAGGGTTTTGATTGGCTGTGTGTTAACTGCCTCAAATCCATGGCCACAGGGTGAGTTAAGAACCCCTCAGAATCAAACATGTCATCTATATGGCATCACCTGATTTAGTACTTTTCCTCAAGTCTGAGATGTCTCAAGGGGCCTTTTTTCCCTTGCAGCACTGATCTTTCAATGAGGTGCTAGTGTCTGTCCTGAGCAATAACAAGGAAAAACCATGAAGTGTGAACAGCTCTTATTAGGGGGGTAAATGTCATTAACGCCTTTGTAGCTTTCTGTACAATCTGAATGCTCTTGTCAAGAGACTGACTTAGTAAAGCTTCCTTTAAAATCATAGAAATGGAATTTAAGATGGTGAAGTTTAACATGTTAATTAAACAAGACCATTAGAGGCCCTTACTTACACGTTTTTGTAGTCAATTATGCTTGTGTCTGATAGGGACAACCCTCTAATATAAGGCTATTGAAAAGCCAACTATAAAAATCATTTTAAGGATTTGAGAAATACTTGGTTTACACTGACTCAACAATTTTAGATAATTTCTGGTGTTCTAGAGAGCAGATGCTTCTCTCTGTTTTAATTTTATAGATAGAAAGCCCCATATACTTATGTACCTGACCATAATATGCATATTTTCATATATGGTATGAGAAAACACTAGAATTTCAAGTTAGTGAGCAGGTCAGTCTGGATTAAGGAAAATTCTAAAACATATGTTTAATTAATTCTATTTTCAATACAAAAACAGAAATCTTTCTCCAGCCATGAATTGCCCTTACGTGAAAGTCTAGTATACTGAAGCAAAATTTTTAAATGCAAAGATTTGGTTATTTGCAAAGTTCTCTAACTTCCCCAAACTTGAGAATTTCAGATTAATTTCTTGTTGCTGTGGATTGTTTCTGAGTTACAGAAACACCTGTGTTGAATAGTTGTTTGGTAGGAGGGTCAGGTGCAGATTGAAAATTGCCTGTTTTGTTATTCTTATTAATTTTTAATGAAGGAAAATAAATTGAGACACCTGATTTGTTTGGGTAAATCCAGAAAACTTATAGGCAAGTTAGAGGTGTTGAATGGAAATTAAGTATCTGGTACCCATTATTACTAATTTAAGAGGTATAATTTCATGTATTCTGTTTATTTAGCATACAGTCTTTGTTTAAAATCCCACTAGGTCACAATTTTCCCTTATGTTGTGTTCTTTTATCCTATTTTGAGTGTTCAGGAAAATGTATTCATTCAAAAAATATTTACTTGAGTGGCTGCTATATTCAAGTTGTGAAAAGATAGATACCATGCTCCTCTATTACAGCTCTCAGTTTAGTGGAGATTGAGGCTCAAATTAAGCTAAAGGAGAACAGAGGTCAGTAGTGTACATTTTCTAATGGTCAGTACATAATACTTAGTGCAATAATGAGTTATATGCAAATAGACTCTTTAGCTGTATTTCCAACTTTCATGAAAAGAAATTTTTAATTTCTTTAAAGAATTTTAAATGTTCCATGGCTTTCTTGGTTGTATAAATTCAAACTCCCAATACATAACTGACTAAACAAAATTATTTTTCAGCTCAGCCCCCGCTGTTTGAACTAAAACATTTATTGTAGTTTGAATTAATGAGATTTTGCTGTCTTATGGAAAGCCCACCTATTTATTAGATCTTAGAAATTAAGCCACAAAGAGGTGTTTCCTTTCAATTCGTTAGTTCATAAATGTTTTGGCACATTAATAAAAACTTATTTTAATATTTCCTTTTAGTGAGAATCCAATGATGATCATTTTTAGCCTCATCAAGATCATTTTGCAAAACTACCATGAAGTCACTCACTCAAAACAAGAAAATCTCTGTGGAATTACTATTGCTGATACCACTTGGGGAGTAATTGAGCCAATTAAAATGTGGATGTTAATGTTAAATTATGGTGCCTCTTAAAATAACATCAAATTTGGAATTAGTTATATTCCCTTTGTTAATTTCCTTCCCTTAGTACACAGCATTTTAATTTACCTGATTGCTTATTTGACTCATAAGTAAAATATGTGTGTAGTAACTAAGAAGGTGCCAGCAGGTTCTTCTTAAGGAAAGTAGTCTCAAATTTTGGCACCATCTGCTTTGTCCTTTTCTCTCTGTTCCACTTTCCACCTGGACCCAGGCTGTTAATATAAATTATGATTTCTGAGGTTCACATTTTTGGGATAACTTTGACAAAGAGATCTCTGGAGTATCAAGATTATCAAAAATGTACAGTAAAACTTCTTCATAAATGTTTTTCAAGACACCAAGTGGAAGCTTTAGTGCATTGTATTTTCCATATGGAAAAGTATCTGGGACCTGAAAGGGGCACACCCTTGCAAGGAGAATACTTCTTAAAAAGGAGCTTTAAAGATTGCTATACTATAGGGTTTCTATGTATGATTTATTCATTTGAGCATATTACTTTAAGGGCCCAAACAGTATCCTGAGTATAAGTTACAGTTGTCTAGACCTGAGAAGTGTCTTATACTTTTAGGTTTTCCTATGCTACAGGTCAAATATGTTTTGCTATGACATTTATTTTAGTCAGGAGTTGGCTTTTGTCAAAATCATTGGTTTGGGTTTCTTCATGAAAGGTAAATGTACTTTCTCCCTCATGTGTTATTTTATATTACTAGAAAGTCAAGATGGTTGAGTATATCTTATTATATTTTTATTGAGGTTTAATCGACATACACTATTATGAGTTTCAGATGTACAACATAATGATTGGACTTTTGTATACAATGCAAAATGATCACCAAAGTAAGTCTAGTTACCATCTGTCACCACACAAAATTAATGCAGTATTCCTGGCTATATTCCCTATGCTGTGTATTATATCCCCATGACTTATTTGTTTTATAACTGGAAGTTTGTACTTCAACAACAACCAGTGTATTCTCTGTATCTGTGAGTCTGGGTGGTGTTTTATATATTTTTTGTATTGTTTTTGCTTTTTAGATTCCACATATAAGGGAAACCATACAGTTATTTGTCTTTCTCTGACTTATTTGTATAAGTGTGATATCCTCAAAATCCATCCATGCTGCCACAAATGGCAGATACTTTTTCTTTTTTATGGCTAAGTACTATTCCATGTGTGTGTGTGTGTGTATGTGTGCATGTGCTTGCATACTACATCTTTATCCATTCATCTTTCAGTGGACACTTAAGTTGTTTTTGTACCTTGGCTATTGTTATTAACAGAGCAATGAACATAAAGGTGCATATATCTTTTCTAATTAATGTTTTTGTTTTCTTTGGCTATATACTTAGTAATGGAAATGCTGGAACGTATGGTAGCTCTTTTTTATTTTTTGAGGAACCTCCTTACTGTTTTCCATAGTGGCTGCTCCATTTTACAATCCCATAAGCACTTGTTATTTACTGTGTTTTTGGTAATAGTCATTCTCACAGGTGTAAGGGGATATCTCGTTATGTTTTTGATGTGCATTTCCCTGATGCTTAGTGATTATAAGCATCTTTTCATGGGCCTATTACCATACAAATACAGTAGTACTGACTGTATTCTTCATGCTATGTATACATTCCATCCCCATGACTTACTTATTTTATAACTAGAAGTTTATATCTCTTGATCCCATTCACCCATTTTTCCCTTGCTCCCAATCCTTCTCCCCTCTAGCAATCACCAATCTGTTCTCTGTATCTACAAGTCTGGTTTGGCCATCTGTATCTTCTTTGGAAAATGTCTATTCAGATCCTCTCCTCATTTTCCTGCCATACTGTTTATTTTCCTTGTTACTGAGTTTATGGGTTTTTTTACATATTTTATGTATTTACCCCTTATTGAATATATGACTTGCAAATATCTTCTACTTAAAAGGTTGCCTTTTCATTTTGTTGATGGTTTCCTTCACTGTGCAGAAGCTTTTTGGCTTGATATAGTCCCTTTTGCTTGTTTTTGCTTTTGTTTTCCTTGCCTTTGGAGTCACATCCAAAAACACATCACTGAAGACTGGTGGATGGAGCCTAGCACCTTTATTTTCTTCTAGAAGTTTTGTGGTTTTAGGTCTTACATTCAAATCTTTATTTCATTTTGAGGCAATTTTTTTTAAAAGCGTAAGATAGTGGTCTAATTCCTTTGTTTTGCATGTAGTTGTCCAGTTTTCCCAGCACGATTTATTGAAGAGAATGTCCTTTCCCCACTGTAAACTGTTGACTTCTATGTTGAAAATTAATTGGCCATATTTCTGGGTTGGTTTCTTTGTGGGTTTATTTCTGGGCTCTCTATTCTGTTCCATTTATCTATGTTTCTATTTTGGTGCCAGTACCATACTGTTTGGATTAGTATAGATTTGTGGTAAAGTTTGGAATTAGGGAGCATGATACCTCTGGCTTTGTTCTCCTTTGACAAGATTGTTTTGGCTATTCAGGGTCTTTTGTGGTTCCTTATAAATTTTAGAAGCATTTGTTGAAGTTCTATGGAAAATACCATAGAATTTTCACAGGGATTGCGTTGAATTGTTAGATTGCTTTGGGTGGTATAGACATTTTAACAATACTAATTCCTCCAAACCATGAGCATGGAATATCTTTCCATTTATTTGTGTTAGCTTGTTTGTTTCATCAATGTCTTACAGTTTTTGTGAACAGGTATTTTGCCTCATTAGTTAAATTTATTCCTCACCACTTTATTCTTCATGATGCAATTATAAATAGGACTGTTTTCTTTATTTCTCTGAGAGCTCATTATTAGTATATAAAAATGCAACAGATTTCCATATAGTGATTTTGTATCCTTCAACTTTACTGAATTCATTTATAATTTCAACAGGTTTTGTTTTGGGGTTTTTTTGGTGGAACCTTTAGGGTACTCTATATAGAGCATCACAGTATCTGCAAATAATGACAGTTTTACTTCTTCCTTTCTAATTTGTATGCCTTTTATTTCTTTTCCTGCCTACTTGCTTTGGCTAAGAATTCTAATGTTATGGTGAATAAAAGTGAGGAGAGTGGATATCCTTTTCTTGTTCCTGATATTAGCAGTAAAGCTTTCATCTTTACACTGTTGAGTATGGTATCATCTGTGAGTTTGTCATATATGGCCTTTATGTTGAGGTCTCATGTTCCCTCTATACCATTGTTGAAAATTTTTATCATGAATTGCTGTTGAATTTTATCAAATGCTTTTTCTGCATCTACTAAGATGTATATATTGTTTTTACCTTTCATTTTGTTAATGTGGTGTGTGTGTCATGTTGATTGATTGGAGGATATCAAACTATCCTTGCATCCCTGGAAAAAATCCCACTTGATCATGGCTTATGATTCTTTTAAGGATTTTTGCATCTATGTTCATAAGGTTGTTGACCTGTAGTTTTCTTTTTCCTGGTGTCCTTACATGGTTTTGGTATCAGTGTAGTGCTGGTCTCATAAAATGAGTTTGGAAAGCATTCCTTCCTCTTCAGTTTTTTGGAAGAGTTTGATAAGAATAGATCTTAAATCTTTGGTAGAATTCACCTGTGAAGCTATCTGGTCTTAGGCTTTTGTTTGTTAAGAGGTTTTTGATACTGATTGAGTCTCATTATTAGTAATTGATCTAATTCAGATTTTCTGTTCCTTCATGATTTAGTCTTGGATGATTGTAATTTTCCAGGAATTTCTCCATTTCTTCTAGGCTATCCAATTTGTTGGAATACAGTTGTCATAGTATTCTGTTATGATCCTTTGTATTTCTGTGATATCAATTGTAACTTTTCCTCTTTCATTTCTTATTCTATTTTGTTAAGTCCTCTCTTTTTTCTTGATGAGTCTAGGTAAGTTTTGTGTATTTTATCTTTTCAAAGAATCAGCTCTTAGTTTCATTTATTTTTTCTATTGTGTTTTTACTATTTAATTTCTTCTCTGACATGTATTATTTCCTTCTTTCTACTAATGAGCTTCTATTGTTCTTTTTCTAGTTCTTGGAGGTGTAAAGTTATATTGTCTTTTTGAGATTTCTCTTTTTTTTGAGGTAGACCTGTGTTGCTATGAAGTTCCCTCTTCGAACCACATTTTTTGCATCTTCTAGGTTTGGTATGTTGTATTTCTGTTTTTATTTGTCACTAGGTATTTTTAAAATTTCTCCTTTGATTTCCTGTGTGACCCAATAGTTGTTCAGTAACAGGTTTTTTAATAACCATGTATTTGTAGTCTTTCCAGTTTTCTTCTTGTAATTGATTTCTAGTTTTATACCATTGTGGTAAAAAAAAGATGCTTTACATGATTTTAGTCTTCTTGAATTCATTGAGACTTGTTTTGTGGCTTAACATGTGTTCTTCCTGAAGAATGTGTATTCTGCTGCTTTTGGATGGAGTGTTCTGTATGTGGCTCTTAAGACCATCTGGTCTAATATGTCATTTAAGGCTGGTATTCCCTTATTGACTTTCTGTCTGGATGAACTATATATTGATATAAGTAGGTTGTTAGTGTCCCTTACTATTATTGTATTGCTGTCAATTGCTCCCTTTAGTTCTGTTAATATTTGTTTTATATATTTAGGTGCTATTCTGGGTGCATATATATTTATATGTTATATCTTCTTGCTAGATTGACCTCTTTATCATTATATACTATTCCTGTTTGTCTTTTAATACAGCCTTAGTTTTAAAGTCTATTTTGTCTTATATAAGTTTAGCTACACCAGATTTCTTTTTGTTTCTGTTTGTGTGAAATATGTTTTTCCACCCCTTCCCTTTCACTCTGTATATGTCCTTACTTCTGGAGTGAGTCTCTTGTAGGTAATATAAAGATGTGTCTTTTTTTTTTTTTTAAGTACGGTTGACATATGATATTGATGTGTCTTGTTTTTTAACCATTCAGCCACCCTGTATATTTTGACTGGAGAATAGTCCATGTGCATTTAAAGTAATTATTGATAGGTGTGTACTTATTGCCATTCTCTTCATTGTTTTCTCACTGCTTTTGTAGTTCTCTGTTCTTTTCCTCTCTTTTCTCTCTTCTTTTGTGGCTTAATGACTTTCTTTAGTGTTTAGATTCCTTTCTTCTTTTCTTTTGTAAATTTACTGCAACTTTTTGCTTTGCAGTTACCATGAGGTCACATATATCATCTTACATGATATAATAATCTATTTTAAGTTTATAGCAACTTAAATTTGAACACATTCCAAGACTGTTTACTTCCCTCAGATTTTGTATGTCACATATAAAATGTTCCTAGACATTTTATGTTTTTGATGTCACATTTTACATCTTTTTATATTATGTATCCCTTAGCTAATTATTTTAGTTTTGGTAATGTTATGACTTTTGATTTTCTATCTTCATGTGAGATGGTAGGACTTGTGTTATATGGTGACAACAGTAAGATGTAATTTTTCTACAGTGTTCTGTCATTGATTGAGATAAATATCTGATAATCAATTTTGCTTTGTAAATATTATATAAATGCTGAGGAGGGCTTGGAGAATCATGGTTTGGTTTTTTGTTGTTGTTACCCAATTATTTACAGCAAAACTTGTGAAAAAATAATATGCAGATGTTAAATACAAGAATACATTGTAATGTTTTTCTAAATAATAGTACAGTGTTTTGAGAGAGAAGCAAGACTGAATGTGCTTAAGCATGGAATAGCATCAGACTTCCATAGTATATATTGAAAGATAGGCCTTATAGTTTTTGTATGCATATTCTTTTTGCGTTGTTATTATAGAATTAAAGCATATTTTCCTACAGAATAACTGTGTGAATTGTATATATAGCTTCCCTTAGAGTACTTGAAAAAAAGCTAATGATGTTAAGTCTGGAACCTCTAAGTCTACTTCAGGAGCATTTTTCTTCTGGATAAAAGAGTTTTATGCTAATATGTTAAGTGTCATATTTTAAATATTTAGTTTTCATAATAATGATATACTAAACAGAGGGAATTCCTCCTATATAACTGAACTAATCTTGAGGAGCTTACAGTTCAGTATGTAAAACAGATAGGTAATATAAACAGATGAAAAAACTGCTTGTGTTAAAAGTTTAGTTTAAAACAAACACCAAAATTTGGCTTAGAAAGTGTTTCCAAGTTTTTCTCATTTCTTTCCCAAATATATCTCTGAGGTAGGGCTGGGGGCTGGGGGGATAAAATGTGAAGATTCATGTCTGTTCATTTGAAGTAGAGTATTAGCTTGAGTTAGAATTCTATGAGGTATTTATGGGATATAAACAGAGCTTTATTTAATGTTTGAGTGTCTGTGGACTGGGCTTAAATACAAGACTCAGAGAAAAAGGATAATATTTTTTTTCTCTATGTCAAATAGGTTCTGCATTTCATGATCATGAAAAGAAAGGAAAACAAATGAACCCACAAACAAAAGTCCATGTTTTGTGAGTCTTAAATTACGGGTCAGAAAAATGTATTTAGATATAAGAAAGATTCTTATACCTCAGCTTATTAGTGATTTCTTTTAAGACCTTCTACAGAAAATAATATTCACCACAAGAAAGTTCACACTGGGTATTTTGGATGGGTTTTATATAACTTTACCATCTTGTATTTTATACAGTATTGTATGCCCTTAACAAAGTCAGTAAGACTTTGAAAGATGGAATAGTCTAAAGGAGTATTGGGAGAATTCTAGAAAGGTGGAATAGAACCAGAGTACCAAGGGCATTGATTAGCAGGTCAGAGTTTTATTTTATTGGAAGTTTGATTCTTTTTAAGTAAGTAATGAGTATATAGTTATTTCCTGCTGCATGATAAACCACCCCCAAATTTGGTGGCTTAAAACAACTATCATTTTATTATTGTTCAGACATTTGTGGATCAACTGGGAGGTTCTCCAGTGAGCTGGTACATTGATGGCAGGGGGAGGTGGACTGGTTGGTCTAGGGTGGACCTACATATCTGGCTGTACACATCTGGCTGTTGGGTGAGTACTGGCTGTTGGATAGGACAATGGACGTAATTGCGTGTCATAGTGCCCATTAAGCATTTTAGCTTGGTCTTGTTCACATCCAAATTGTTTCAGCGTTCTGAGAAACAGCAGGATAAGTGAAGTCCACACAGGCAAGAGCTTTTAAGGTGTCTGCTTGCTTCATATTTACTAATATCCCATTGACCAAAGTGAATCACATTGCAAAGCCCAGGTAGGAGATGATTACTTGAGGACATGCTGCCTGAGCAACTTGGGGCCAGTACTGCAATAATGGACCTTCAGATGAGTGCCTTAGGCAGCTTCATTCAGCAAAGTTATCTGTAGAACTGAGGAGGGAGGAATCCTAAACTAGTATGTCTAGTTTGAAGGCTGTCACAGTAGTTCAAATAGAATAAGCCTGGCCTTAAGGTAGTGGCAGGGAGAGTAGTCAGCAGGGTTAGATAAAACCACTTGCTGACTGGATCTGATAGGTAAGGGATAAGGTACTCATAGAGTCTAGGCTTCAAGGTTGGGTATGTGGGAATCTAGAGACCGGTAAGGTTTGGACCTGATGTTTGTAGTAATCGTAGACATCTATGCAACTTCTTAAACAATTCCTACTCCTCTGTCCAGAAATATTAATATGAAATGAGACTGTGTCTTTGAAATTCCTATTCTTTAACTTACTGCTTTTAAATTCATAGCCTCTTTCCAGTGCTTTCTTTACCATCAGCCTTGCAAAGATGGTGAAATGACAAGGGTTTCATCTTATATTTTTTAAAAATAAGTGGGCAACTTTGCTGTAAACAAAAAGTCCAAACTTTTTGATTTACTATGTTCACTTTCAGAACTGAATGTCTTTGTAGGATTTTTGAAAACAGCATTTGTAGGTATTTTTCTGAGATTATTTTTATATTTAGAATTATGCCAACTTTGATAAAAGTTAAAAATTTGGTGATGCTAATATTTTTTTCTAAATCATTTTATGCTCCAGGTTTCAAAGCCAGAGTATTAAAGTTTGCTTATTTTTCAGTCATTCACTTCATAATCTGGGGTTTAACTCCTCCACATTATGACTGGTTTTTGAGGAAATCATGTCTAGATTATTTGTGAAAATATATAAAAGCCATCTTCCTGTTGAGAGAATACAATATCAGTTTTGTCAGTTTCTTTATATGCATGGATGGAGAACCATTTTTTTGTTAAGGGCATGTGACTTACCTAAAAAGGAAAATAAGGAGAGGTACTTGGAGAAAAAGCAACTTAGCGCATGGTTTGTTTCTAGAAGAAAAGCATGCGATTTATCATTTAAGTTAATATTAGGGTCTATATATTACTATGTATAATGATAAAATATGTTTCAATTTTCTGGGCAGTTAAGGACAAAAGGATAAGGGATGGGAAAATGAAGAAGGAAGACAGAGGCAGATTTTTAAAAATGATTTTTTCATGAATTTTTTTATGATTAAAGCAATATTGTTTTGCAACCCTGGGTACAAATCAGATAGAAGTAGGTTCCTTAGTTAGATGTTCTATTCTTACATTATTATTGTGTGATAATTCTCTCATCCATCATGAATCTCGGCTACTATAAAACAGAAAGACTTTTGTCATCTTAGATCAAGGAAGAAACATTCCTCTCCCAGCTCAAAGTGGATGGCTCTGCCAGCCACGAGATGGTAACTAGAGTAACAAGAATTTATTAATTGGCTCTTCAGGTCCATAGCACTTGAGGCTTACAAGGGTTTTCACATGTACTGACTGATTCATTTAATATGGATACCTATGGAATAGATAGAGTAAGTTTTATTAATTTGTTTTATAGGTTATTAAACTAAAACTCGCACTTGATGTTGGCGAAAAAGCTTAAGAATACTCAAACTTGGATCCTCAGTTATAACATCTAGAGTTCCTTGCATTGTTTAATGTTTGTCTCTGAATAATAATTATTTAGTTAGTATAGGGCTATTTTCAAAAGCACTTATTATATAATTACTGATTTGTTTGATGGTTACAATCAAAGTCTATGTTATGTAGATTTGGATGTCTTTAAAGACAAATTTTAGAAGTCAGACATATTTTTATAGTTACATTGAAATCTACATTATAAGAATGGCTGTCTTAAAATTTGATTTTTAGACTGTGTTTCTCTAATAAAATTCACTTCTATAAAATTTTGCCAGCTGCTATAGGAAGACCTATAAAACATTCATTTTAACTCTAGTAATATTTATCCTGCTTTTCTTCTTGTTGGCATCTATAAGATTTCCAAATGGTTTGCTATTTAGTTTCAATATGGTTTCTTTTAGTAGATAATTTATGAATAGCAGTAATGTTGAAAAATGCAATGTTTGTTTTAAGTTTATAAACAAGGTATTGGAAGAATGAGATTATGGATGTACCATGTAATACAAATAGGCAGATTTTTTATTCCTACCCAGATTTAGTTTTGTATTTGATTCATCCTGATTTTCATCTTAACAGATATTGCTACATGGTTAACCAAAAGTAATTTATCTCTAAATTTTTCTTACATCTTAACACCTATAAGCTGTCTTTTTTTCATTGACCTTGATTCAGAATTATTTCAACCTTTTATGTTTTATTTTTTAAGTGTATTTATGTCATAGCTCAATTGACGGGGTTTTTTTAATAAGAAAAAGAGTTGCAATAGCTAAAAATCTTGTGTACTAATTTATTATAAGCAGAATAATCCAAGCATTAAAAACATTTTTTTTTAATCTGTGTACCTGAGGCATAAGCTTTTTGTTTGTTTCTAGAGGGTGTGCAGGGTATTTCCTGTCCAAGGCACAGCCGTGTATTTCATTTGTCAGATCTCATGTTTTTCATATCCAGAAATCATGCTTCAGGTTACGTTTTACAAGACTTCATAAAATTAAGTGATACAGATAAAATTTATAGTTATTTTTAAAAACCTGTCATAGCAAAATTATCTCTTTCTCTTCTTTTTCTTCTTCCCAAGTGGGTACAGATATGATTATAAAGTTTAAATGAATGCGTTTTTTAATGAAGTCTAAGTGTATCTCAACTAGATTGTCATCTATTATTCAGAAGAAGCTAGTGTATGTTGGTAAATGCTTTACAACATATCTCTAAAAAAAAAAAAAAAAAAGACCTGAATTGCAGTGTTTGCTGATTTCTATGTTGGAAATACCCCACCATGGCTGGTTTCAGCCTTTTAGCACAAGCCACTGAGCATGGTGTGGGGAAGAGATGAGAGATGAGCAGTACATGCTATTATGTAGCAGTTTCACCATTCTAGAAGGAATGGGAATAAATAACCTCAAGAGCACAAATAATAATAAAATGCAGTCAAATGATTAAAAGTGATGAGTTTTCAGTATCTATTAGCTTTATTTTTAATGTAATTTCTTTTATTAGAAGTTTACACAATTTAATTTTTAATAACATCTGAGTTTGACAACCAGCTTAAAAATGGCCTGAGCCTTTAACAAGTACGCCGTTGTGGGCGACATGCATTGGCTCTAGCACCCCACTGCAGGAAGCCATTTCCTGGGCTTGGTGGGACAGGGAAGGTAGGTCATGGTCTATGCCCTCTGTGGAGGAGGGGGTGTGTGTCTGCATGCCCAGAGAGGAAAGGCAGATACTTTCTCTTTTAGCTCAAATTACTAAATACTACCTGGTCTCATAAATACTGGTATTTATATTAATGGAAGGCTTGAATGGAAATAAAGTACTAGAGTCTTTTAGTAAAAGGGCTGGGAAAGTTTTAAGATTTTCATTGCAAGAATTATTCTCAATTCTTTTTCTGTTTCTGTGTCTCTTGGCTTTTATGTATCTCTCAGTTAAACATTAAAAGGAAAAAAGTTCTGTCTTGACTTCCCATTTGGCAGAGTCTATAATCAGTACCTCCAAAAACCATTCCAAGAGCAAGGATAAGCTGTTATATTGGTTTTTCTCAACAGGATATATCAATAATGAATGTGCAACATGAGGTAGTAGCTGTGTTCTTACAAAAGAAAATAAAGTGGGGTTTTTTAAATGTGTTAATATACACTGCAAACTGAGGTAATGGAATGAACAATGTACAATTAAATAATCTGATGCAGTTAATGGCAGGGTTTTGAATGCACATTTGTCAAACATTCCTGTTATTTGAATAGAAAGGGAGCTGGGCTTCTTCCTCTATTGCTATTGGCAGCTTATATAGTCTTACTCAAGCATTTTCAGTAAAATAATATGTTAAAACTATAATTGATTTCTTTGGGGGAATAAAGAGATCTCCTGATAAATTCATTTAGATAGGTTGGCAAAACTGCTGGTGTGCATGGTTAAGAAAAATTGGGCATATTTGTGTGTAACCCTTTGAGTATTAATTCTGACCAGATCACACTGTAAATAATGTTAACTGTCATAAAATAAACACAGCTGGGGTTTGCACCATATGTTTTATAATTATTTTTTGCAGCTTTTTTTGTTTGTTTGTTTTTACTGAAATGGAACCTACTGACAGCCCTGTGAAGTTATGTTTATATAAATTACACTTGTGCTTTAACAAACTTGGCTTCACAAACCAATGTCTCTAGGCAGTTTTTGTCTTAAAAAAATTAAATGAAAGAAAAGCTTTTCTCTTCCTTCTTTTTGCTATTTGTTACTATTCCCTAGAAACAGTCTCAAACAGAAACCTGCCATAACGTCCTTGTGCCCGTTTCTTGTTCGCATTTGCGAAGGAGATGCCTTTGGAATGCCACCCAGAACAGGGAATCCCGCCTAACCACGGAGCTCACAGAGGGCGTTTGGCTTAAGTAGTCCTCGAGTGGCCTTTCAGACTGAGGCTGCTGTGGTCTCCTAGTTTGTTTTAGTTTTTTACCTTCCTCCTTGTGAGTGTTTAACACTGTCAAAACTAAAAGCTCAATGCTCCCTTAGAACACTTAGGTAATTTTTAAAACTGATTATTTTCATAATCACCCTCTCTCTTGATCTCAGGGGAGGCTGGGAACTCTTAATTGTCTTTAATAGAGCACATGAAACTGATAATGCCAGTGGGAGGTGGGTGCCACGTTTCATAATACGGCAGCCTCCTCATGTCCCCCTCCTGCTCATTGCTAAGTACATTTCTTGGCAAACCTGACAATACCTATAATTATCCAGCACTGTGAGCCCTGACTGCAGATCTGCTCCTGCGTGACACCTGTCCGACTCTAGCTCTTTTGCATCTTCTTGTGCCTCAGCTTGCTGGCTCACCTAGCGGCAGAGCCAACGATATGACGCTACTGAACTCATTTCTCCTCTTGCTAAATTCCCAGACACCAGAAGTTCTGCCCACACAATTTAACACGTACACCTTAGTTTGTGTTGAAATCTTTCACACAGTAGGCATTTCCTAGACCTCTGGGAAGAGTGAGAAAACTTAATGCAGACAGTTCTCTGGTCAGTAAGGTTTCCATTACCCCAATTTAAATGCCTTTGCTACTGTTGACAGATTTGCTTAGCTTTTCTGTAAAAGCTCATCTTGATCATCATTTCCTTTTTAAGATGGGGAAAGGTTGTTCAATTTTTATAGATGCCTGAGAATCTAGACAGCCCCAGCTGACTTTCATAGTGCTTAGAAGTTCTCATGGAAGGAAAAAACAATAGAAAAATGTACAATAACTTTTGGAACTTTTGTTCTGGAATGTTTCAGTAAGGTGAAGATATTGTCACTGAATTTTGTAGGTGGAAGAACACTTGAAGGTGGAGCTATATTCAGTGAGCATACCTGCAAAGCAAAGAGTGTTGTACAAAGAAAGGTGAACAACTAACACCCCTTTAGCAGTTCTTGCCCATGAATTATCAGCCTTAGAAATGCTTTAAAAATCTTTGTTTTTGAAGAAGAGGTCACAGAGTTTGGGTTTAGAATTTTTTTAGTGGAATAATTGCCAAGTTTTTGTAGAAGGTTAGATTAAATATAAACTTTTCTTTCTTAGAAATTCTGGCAGTCTGTTTTCTAAATATTGTACTTGGAAATTATTGTCTATTATTTATTTATAAAATTTTATTTCACTAAACAATTGGTAATTATCTTCTCTTATAAAGGTTCGACTAAACCCTTTTTCCTCAACTGGGACCAAAAAGATTACAGAGTTAGGTAAGATAATTTGGGGGAAATGTCAAAACTTCTTTTTAAATATATATTGTTGTTTGCTTATGAAATAATACAAGATCGATGGAAAAACTCAAACACTGCACTGATATATAATTCAAAAAATGAAAGCTATCCCAAGCCTCTTCTCCCAGTTTTGACAACCTCAGTTTTGATTGGTATACAGGTCAAATATTTCTACATATATAGTACTAATGATTGATTTTAATAAAATGGATTTATTCTGTATATATTTCCTTATAGCTTATTTAAACATTTTCTTATGATATATCCTCATCTTTCTAACAGATCAATAAATAGTCCCCCTCCTCCCCATATTCATGTCAAATACCTGGAACCTGTGAATGTTACCTTATCTAGAAAAAGGTGCTTTGCTTTATGATTAAGGATCCTGAGAAGAGGAGATACTCCTGGATTATCTGAGTGGGCCCTACACACCATCATATGTAACCTTGTAAGACATACAGAGAGAGGTTAGGGAGAGATGAACAGAAGAAAAGGGTATGTGAGAATGGAGGCAGAGATAGGAGTGATGTGCCTATCATCAGAGTACTGCCAGCAGCCACCAGAAGCTAGGAGAGAGGCATGGAACAGTCTCTCCCAGAGCCTCTCAAGGGATTGCAGCCCTGCTAACATCTTGATTTTTGACTTCTGGACTCCAGAGATGTGAGAAAATAAATGTTTGTTGTTTTAAGCCGCTACGGTTTTGGTTAAGTTATTACAGCACCTCTTGGAAATTACCATAGGCCTTTTCCATGTTGGTATATGTGGATCTTATCCATTCTTTTAAAACTCTACATAATTTTCCCATTGTGTGGCTGCACCATAATTTTTTTAAGTGATCCTTTATTTAAAGAAATCTGGGGTATTTCTAATGTTTTGACTTCACAAACATTGTTTTAGGAAAGGTCTGTATACATGTATATTATTGCATATGTTTGAGTATTTGTAGAATAAATACTTGGAATCCAAATCAGAATTTGGGATCAGGCCAATAGTAGGTACTTATAAAACAGTTATATTTGAATAGGTAATATATACACATAGTTACCCACCTCAGATGCAACCCCTTGTATTAGTTTCTTATATACCATTACAGAAAGTCTATAATTTGTGTGTATATAAATATTATTTTTCTTTCTTTGTACAAAGGAATAGCATACAGTTTGGGTGTTGTATTCCTTGGTTTTTGTTTTGTTTTGTTTTTTTCATTTAACAGCTGTCATAGAAGAAGAGTAACTGTATTTATTGCAGTTATTTACTGGGTGTGTCCTATGTATGTCCAGAAAGTTTGTTTTAATTTATATTCCATTAATAATATCTGACTTATTTAGTTTTCTAAAATAAAACTGGTTCCTGAATATCACTTCTCTTTATTTTTTTTCTTTTCCTTCTCTTGACAGCTCTTTTTTCATAGTGGTAGAAAAATGCATTTAGTCTTAGGAATCTTCAGATCTTACAGAAATGAAAATACAAAAATGTGTTGAGGATATTTATTCTCGTAGATTTTCAACTTGATATACTATATTGAGCTTCCAGACTTTTCAGAACATTGACTTGAGAAGAATGACTTTCAGTATTGATTTTCTTAATATTCATATATGAGATAGTTTCCATAATATCTACTTAGTTTATGGTCCAGGGTCATGATAAAGTAGCATTAATATTAGTTCATGTCAAAGTGGCAGATGTCATATTTACTCAGTTACAAAATGTCAAAATTTTCTCAAGAAACAATTATTCAAAAAAAATTTTTTTTAAACCAGACTTCTGTGGTTTCTTTTTCTCATTAAAGTTTTCCTTTTCTAATTTTGCTATTCCAACATGACCCATTCCCAACTCCAGTTTACTTTTGAAAATAAAAGATGCATTTGGCATCTTTCTATTTTTAAGGCCCTCTGGAAAAAATTATAAAGCTGTTCTTGCTAAAATTCATTGTTATTATTAAGCACCGTAACTCACCTCATGGTTATCTCAGCCTCTCTCCACCCATTATCTGAGTTCCAGGGTGACACTGCCTTCATAGGCTGGGAAGCATTACAGAGTCTCATCTCTCCCACCTTCATTTGTAGCGACGCATTGCATTTGGGTGACAGGCAGTTGTTCGTGCTTGACTAACTCAGGATTTGAATTCTACAGTTTGTGGCATCCATGTAATGCTTAGCAGTAGGTACAGCTGTTAACTATTCACTTATAAATAATCTTTTTCCCTTCTCAACCTGTCTCCCAGGTAGTGTACCTGTCACCATTAATAACTCTTTGGCAGCTCCCTGGTGATTTGACCCATCAGCTGTCTTTCACGGAGGAGTGGTGCTCTGGCCTGCTAGTGACGCTTATGTAGGTTCCTTCAGCTATTCAGTCATCCTGGCAGCGGATTGTTGTGAGTCCCCTGACTGCAGGGAAGTTGTGTTTGTGGGCTTCCAAGGCAGGCAGCCACACACCTCATACAATTTGAGAAAGGTAGCATTGCATTTGGGGCCACAGATGATGAGAACGCCCACTTTGACCCTACAGCAGGGCAATAGGCATAGATGGGTGCATGGGAGATGGGTAGTGAAGACGATTAATGTACAACTGTCCTATCACTTTGATGCTACACCTGCATGTATCTATTACGGCCTCCATCATCCTGTGATATTCACGAATGTGGGGTTGGTGTACTTGATCTGAATAGTGGATCCATCAGGTCTAGCATTCTGCCTATATCTAAAGCTTAAGAATGAGAGGTTAGTGGCTATCCTTCAGAGGATGGGAACTGCCCCTGAGAAGTCTTTTGGCAGTTTTTGCCCACTCCATTTGGTCATGTGCTCACTTGCCTCCACCATCTCTGCCTGAAATGAGCTGCTTCCAACGGTCCTCCAGGCTAAGTCGTACCTGCTTTACAGGCCTCAGCCTAGCCACTACTTTTTGAGGAAATTGCTGCTCTTGTCCATATTCAGCATTGGCTGTACCACCTCGAGTGCCCACTTTGGCAATTTATATTTACAATAATTACTGTTTACTTGTCTTTTTTCTACTGGATTATAAGTTCTTAAATGGAAGGTTCTTAGTTTGGGTTACTATATCCACATTCTGAGTGCATCATAGAACCTCAGTAAGTTAAAGTTAAGAGAATGAAGAAGTTTATTTTTTATGAGCTCACTTTCCACTGACATATCATGGTCATATCAAGGGAGAGTTCAAGTAATAAATTATGGGCATATACTGTCTATTATACACTGCTAATACCATGGGTGCAGATAGGAAAACATTTTGACTGCTTATTGACTTCAGTGAGTGACCAATGTCAAACATTTCTTCATCTGAGAAAACATTCTTCATCTTGGCGGTACAGGATTTCTTCAGACACAGCTCAGGAAATGGCAGAGAGGGAGGAATCACAAGGCAGAAAAAAAGCATTAAACTGTATTTGGGCAGTAATCCCAGTATTTGTGAACACAGACTATAATTTTAAAATAAATCCTCCAAGGAGGTAAATCAATTAGGCATTATATTGGTTAGGTTTTCATTTGGAAATGGATTCACCCTCCAGATATCTTTATTATTGTCATCTCACTGAGTGTAATGAAATAGAAAATGATCAAATTTTTAATACCCAGAGCAATGCCATATATATATGCATTTATATAATTTGGTATATAGAAAAGCATACACCCCTATATACATGTTATTTATGTATTTGTGTATTTATTTATTTATAATTATATGCAATAACAATCTGAAAAGACCAAAAAAGAGTAACAATCTTAAATTTTCAGGGAGGCTCAGAAACACACCCCAGAATGAAGTCTTTATGTTCATTTTCATAAGAGTAAAGGCAGCTATGCTTGTAAGAACTTACACAATCTGGTGGACAGAGTAACAGAAACTATTAAGATAAATAAAGAATTATTTAGTTACAGGTTCAAGAACAACAGTGCCATGATTCTGCTATATAGAATATATTTTTTAAGTAATAACATTTTTAAAAGAAATAGATGCCTTTGTAAAAAATAAATTATACAAAGAACTGTCTAGTTGAAACTAAGTCTTTGATATTGGGGTATAGTTCTGAAAATAGTCTATGCATATAAAGCACACATACGCTTCTGTTTGTTTAATAAAAATGGTGAGAGGAGATACAATGAGCACATTATTCCTCACTTTTCATTTTTCATGTAGTAATATATCATGTAAACAATTTCATATCAACACGTAAAGAGCTTCCTCATTCTTTTTTTAACAGCTGCATTGTATGGATGTGTCACAGTTTATGTGCCTATTCCCCCAAACACTTAGACTAGGGGATGAAACAAACTTCTTGAACTTTGGCATTCTGTAGGTGATGGGGATAAATGGTAATGTAGTGCTTTAATTTGCATTTCTCTTAGGGATGAATAAAGTTTATTATCTTTTTATGATTATCAGTCATTAATTGTTCCTCTTTCCAAAATGTCTTTTCACATTTTTATACATTTTTAATCTCATTAAAAATCCTTTTTAGCACTTTTTTTTTATATCTTAAGGAAACTAGCCCATAGTCTGTGTTGTGTTATAAATATTTATTCTTAATTGAGCTCCAGCTCTTCGTTTTGCTTTTGTTTTTTGTTTTTGTCTTGCAGTTTTTGCTTCACATTTCACATGGTTTTATTAATCTTGATTGGCTTTGATTCCTGAATCTGATTCAGAAAGCTCTTCCAGTCTTTGAGACAGTTGGAATGGTTAATGTTAGCTGCTAGTATTTTTATGTTATATTTGTATTCCATGAGATTCAGTCTTACTGAATACAGTTTTTCAACCAGGATTTTTTTATTTCTTGAGGTAGTGTTAGTGTGTTAGATAGGGGTTATCTATTTCCTCCCCCAGGTTATCTACTTTTTCATTCAGTGGGGTATTATTTTAATGACATTGGATGATTTCAAGTATGTGAAACATCTTCAAAGAATTATTACTTATATAAACAGCTGAGTCCTAATTAGCAAATACATTATTTAATTTACACTTTTAGTAATTTTTAGTTACATTTTAGACAGTGGTTTTGTATTTAGAATAAGATATCAACCCCCCAAAACAGAAAATTACTGTAGTTGTGGAGATTTAGGCCTTTTTCTTCTGGTACCTCCTTAGGGAATTTATCAGAAATGCTTACATAGCAATCCTTCCTCGTTGCAGCCTGGCTTCTCCTTTTCTCCTAGAATGTTCTATGGCTATAGCTCCCTGAAACTGCTGGGGGCCTGGGCTTAAGCCTCACTAGCTCCTTGGTAAAAAGCTGCCTGGGTGTGTGGCCATAGATCATACTCTGTCCTTCATGATGATTTCCTAAGTCATTAGCAGTCCTGGTGATCAGTCCCAAGACTGACAGCCTTGAAGGGGTCACCGTCAACTCTGTTCCTCCTGGCTCCTCTGTCATTTCACTTAATGTTATTGTCTTTATCATGATTGACTTCTCTTACCATGTGCAGTGTTCTTACCTCAGGTGCTCACCAAGGGGTAAAGAGAAGAGGAGGCAGTTGAATGAAGCAGCAACTTAATTAGAGCACAGGCCCAATGAGTGGTGGATTTGTTGTTGTTTTGTTCTTGTTTTTATTTTTTGGTAAAGCTAAAATCAGAATTCTGAAATAGTGCAGTTGTTGAGAGATCTTTCTTAATCTCTTTTCTATTCTTTTGCTAAAAAATTTATGCATTTCTTACCTTTGTCGTATTTTGAAGAGGATTTAATGGGATTCATCCTCACAATTGCTTTCCAAGCCCCTTTATGACCTGACCTCAATCTTTTGTTTTTAAACCCTTTCCATATTGTATATGGGAGTGGAGTCATTCTCATTGGTATTGCTTTGTAAACGTTCAGATAGATGCTGAGCAAAAGAAAAATTGATACCCATGTTCTCTCTTACCACCTCTGCTTCCATGTTTCTTTTTTACTTTTCTCAGTCTTCTGATCAAGTGAGTAATTAAATGATGGCCTGAGAGTGAGGCAGGAATGAATTCCTGGGGCAGCCAGCTCTCTGTATGGGGCTTAGACTCACTTTTATTTTTCTTTATGGTTTTAGGCTTGGTAGGTGACTTTATACTTTTCTGGGCAGCTAGGGGTTAAAAGAGAGTTGGAGGTTTCGAGTTCTGGCATATTTCAACTGTTCCTTAGGAGAGTATAAAGTGCCTGTGGACTGGCTCCAAATCAGTGGATGTTTAAGAGAAAGGCAAAAAAAAAAACATACTTGCTAAAGAACACTCTTATGTGACTTAGTTGCCTTCTGTTGTGGATGGAAATCAGAATAAGTGTTGTGCTTTTATAGTTTTTAACATTAAACCTCTTTTTAAAAAATCCCAAACCCTAAAAAACTTGAAATGACCTTCAGGCCTATTGGCTCCCAGTGTTTAGTTTATCAAGTCTCTGTCACACCCTTCCCCCTCAATGTAAAAAATCCAGAGGGAAGTGTGAAAAGCATCAGAAAGTCTCCTTTATGCCAGTTCAGCCTTTTAGTCCTTTGCCAGCACCTTCATCTCTTCATATGTTTCTAGCTAAGGTCTAACATGGAACAAAAACCCGACAGCAATGGAGACCAGATGCCGGTATTTCTTCTCTGTCACTTGGCTGCTGAGCAGATGGAATTTATATCAATTGGGCATGCTAGGAGGAAGAGGCCGTGGCAGCCAACATGTGGAACTGGGGCTGAGTGACATTTCTGCTAATGTTTTGTCCTTGTAGAACATTATGCTTCCTCTTTGCTTATGAGCTGTGGTTTTCCTGACTCAGATGAGGTTCCAGCTCCAGCTGGAATGGCTGTCGCTCTTCCCCTCTCCCCCTGCCCCCCTTTCGGGGAGTGCTGGGAGCTATGGAGGAGTGGCAGAGCCTGCACAATGGAGCTCTTTATTAAAATACCTGACATCTGCATGCAGTGCACCCAAATCATCTTAGCTCAAGCAGAGGAATGCGCCAGGCATTACTAGTCACTTTTTGTTTAGTGCTGTGTGCTTGTTTGATTTATATAATGAGTGAATGCCTCTGGCAAAAGAGGACATAGAGCATGTTATTGGAGGGAGGGAACTTTTAAATTTTTTCCAAGAAGCATTGTCACAGACAGGCCTACAATAGGAGTATTTAAAAGCAGTTGTAACCATCACATGGATTTCTTACTGTGATTTAAAGAAAAAAATGTTTGCTCATTCCCTCTCTCCTCTAACTCCCCATCTAAGGTAAGATCAGAGAACTGAAAAATTCAGGGTAACATGATATGGAGTTTTAATGTTGGTGTCCACTATTGCTAGAAGTGGTACTTTTATGGAATGTCATGTTATAAAGAATTTCTCCAAGAAAGACATAAAATACAAGTTTAAAAAACAAAGGTGCACACATAAATAAAAGAACAGTTGTGAGCTTCCATTTCTTGTCCCCTCCACCAGAAAAGTACATTACCCTGTTCATGTTATTAGAAATATGTATTCATGAACAAATCATTGTATTTTCTGCTAATGATGTAAACCATTTATATTTACCTATTTATGGCAAGTAAATAAGAAAATACTGCCATGTTCATATATTATTTCAGAAGGTACTGGAGTGGTCATGAAATTGCTGCTTGTATTGCAAAATTATCTTGCCCGTCCCTTATTTCTTGGTGGAAATTTGACTTAAGGTTTTGATTTGGTTGCCAAGGGATTCAGGAAAGAATACCAGGAAAGTGAGTTGGAGAAGGAGATGGAGTCTGCCCTTAACATATTTTGTCTGTTTTTGTCAAAAAGCGGCTTCTGACAGATCTGTTCCAAATATGTTGGCTGAATATATCATATGTTGAGTCTTGTAGGAAACTCCCAAGGAAGTTGGACTATTTCTTTCTCTTCAGGAAACGTAAACCTTGTCCCTTTGGTACTTTGTTTTTAATGTTTTTAATGATTCTTTTTCCTGGGGAGTTTTTGCTTATGTCTCACTGTTTGGTGTGGTGAGGGCGGCCCCCACTCCCCTCCCCCAGCTACCTTGGGATTGAAGTAGACCCATGAGATTGGGTACAGGCTGGGGGAAAATACTAATACTGGTATGTCTAAAGAGAGTCCCAATTCAGATTTTCTTGAAAGATTTCTTCAAAATTGCCATAGACCTCTATTTTCCTTTGCTATTTTCTTAGGTATGCTTGTGCCATACTGAGCACAGGACTCCTTAGCTATCAAGTCATTTAAGTAGCCTGGTGTAAAGAACCTACAGAAGTGTAGCATAGTCCTGTAGCATATGCATGTACTGTGGAATCTGGAATCACGAAATACAGTGATTCCTCAGTGTGCAAACTTGATCCACTGTGCTTATCCTGAAACAAGTTCTGATAAATTACGTAGATTGGATGAAAGGAATCTGCATTTACAGTGCTATTAATACCTATGTGCTATTTAGATAATGTCATATTTTTTGCTTTGCAGATTCTTGCCTTCTTAACCATGATAGTCCAAACACAGAACAAGATAGATAGAAATGCCTTCATACCCAACTACTTACTGTATATGCCAGAGAAATGGGAATCTCTTGCTCCCAGTTCAGTTTGATCAGTTTTTGATTTTTTTTATTTTTACCAGTTCTTTTCTTAATTAATTTTATTGTAACCTATAATGCTTCTTGAATCTTCAGCTTCTCACAATGTTTCTTGTTGCTTCTTTTCCCCTCTGTCAGAACCGTGCCATAGAGCACAGACCTTCCATGCTTCTTCCCTGCGATGCCTGTGTTTTCAAACTGGATAAGCCCAGGTGTTTTCTGGAGGTGTTATTCTTGGGGTGTTGCTGAATAGTCTGAGATGATTGTTGCATTCCTGGCTTAAGGTCCCACCAAGATTTCAAGCATGGGAAATGCTTCCTCATGTGCCTCTGGGAACTCATACGCATAAGCACGTTTAAGTGGAAAGGAAAGGGACTGACTTCATCCCATAAAAGATTTTGGTAGCCAGTGACTATGGATGTCTATCCTTTAGACTTCCTCAGGGCATATTCTTGAAGATAATTTAATTTGGTCCTTGGGTTTTGTTCCCAGAGATTTGTAGCACCAGCCCCCTGCCTCCTCCACCAGTGGTGTCTGCTGACTATCTCATGGGAAAGTCATCTGTCCTCTTCTGAGAGGAGGGTCCTTTAGCTCTGTCTAAAAGTCACAACCTTTGGTATTATGTGTCAGAGTCCAATTCTGTCTCAACCAGGAGTGTGAATTTGAGTAACTTGCTTAACCTTTATGAACCTCACTTTTCTCTGCTGTAAAATAGAGATGATAATATTTTCCTTACATTGTTTCAAAAAAAAAACAAAAGAAATGAAAATAGTGGTAGTTGAGTGCCTGGCACAAAGTAATAACCCCACAAGGGGCAGCTGTCTTGTGATTGCTGCTAACAGCCATGGCAGCCTTGCCTATACCTCTGTCTGTGTTAGCTTGGTTGGCAGCATCCCCAGGTCTAGCCAGAAGATGCTGCCTCTTGAGGCCAGCCACTTCCATTAGAGTTGTTAGCCACTAAGAAGAAGAAACTCTCTCAGACATAGTTTCCTAGTTCTGTCCAAAGAGACACTTCTCTTTGAATCCCTACATCCTAAGAGGGAGTTAACACCTAAGTCTGCTCTCAAGGGTGATTAGCAGCAAAAGCTGGGTCAGTTCTTGTCTTTTGAGACTTCACTTGGGAGTCTTCAGAGTCCTTGTCTCTCACCCTTGATCCCTTCAAGTAGCTGTGCCTCAGAATCACCCCGTTCCTCTCCTGCCTTTTGCTGATCCTTAATGCACTGGGATTTATTATGCAGATGAAGGTCACACATCTGGGAGACAAAGAGACCCTAGTCACTACTCTCTATTACATTTTAATGACAGTTGAGAGAGGTCTCCCAAAGGGACCATTCATCCCTGTTTAAAAGAAAACTGGACAAAGCTTTTGCTTGTGTCTCTTTAAGATTAATCTGGTGATTCTGGCAAGCACATCTTCTCTTCTCTACATAAGGGCATGCTGTTAATGCATCTGTATTTTTTCTTCTTTGGCTCATCAAATTATATGATTGAGACATTTGTTTTCTAGGTCTTTTTTCTATTAAGGTATTATTGATATACACTCTTAATGAAGGTTTCACATGAAAAACAATGTGGTTACTACATTCACCCATACTATCATGTCCCCCCATACCCCATTGTAGTCACTGCCCATCCGTATAGTAAGATGACACAGAGTCACTATTTGCCTTCTCTCTGCTACACTGTCTTCCCCATGACTCCCCACACACCATGTGTGCCAGTCATAATACCCCTCAATCCCCTTCTCAGTCCCTCTCCACCCCTCCTCCCCCACCCCTCCCCTTTGGTAACCGCTAGTCCCTTCTTGGAGTCTGTGAGTCTGTTGCTGTTTTGTTCCTTCAGTTTTGCTTCGTTGTTATACTCCACAAATGAGGGAAATCATTTGGTACTTGTCTTTCTCCACCTGGCTTATTTCACTGAGCATAATACCCTCTAGCTCCATCCATGTTGTTGCAAATGGTAGGATTTGTTTTCTTCTTATGGCTGAATAATATTCCATTATGTACCACATCTTCTTTATCCATTCATCTACTGATGGACACTTAGGTTGCTTCCATATCTCGGCTATTGTAAATAGTGCTTCAATAAACATAGGGGTGCACATGTTTTTTTGAATCTGAGAAGTTGTATTCTTTGGGTAAATTCCAAGGAGTGGGATTCCTGGGTCAAATGGTATTTCTATTTTTAGTTTTTTGAGGAACCTCCATATTGCTTTCCACAGTGGTTGAACTAGTTTACATTCCCACCAGCAGGGTTGGAGGGTTCCCCTTTCTCCGCATCCTCACCAGCATTTGTTATTCTTAGTCTTTTGCATGGTGGCCATCCTAACTGGTGTGAGATGATACCTCATTGTGGTTTTTATTTGCATTTCCCTGATAATTGGTGATATGGAGCATCTTCTCATGTGCCTGTTGATCATCTGAATTTCTTCTTTGGAGAAGTGTCTGTTCATATCCTCTGCCCATTTTTTAATTGGGTTATTTGCTTTTTGGGTGTGGAGGCATGTGAGTTCTTTATATATTTTGGATGTTAACCCCTTGTCAGATATGTTATTTACAAATATATTCTCCCATACTGTAGGATGCCTTTTTGTTCTGCTGATGGTGTCCTTTGCTGTACGAAAGCTTTTTAGTTTGATATAGTCCCATGTGTTCATTTTTGCTTTTGTTTCCCTTGCTTGAAGAGATGTGTTCAGGAAGAAGTTGGTCATGCTTATATTCAGGAGATTTTTGCCTATGTATTTTTCTAAGAGTTTTATGGTTTCATGACTTACATTCAGGTCTTTGCTCCATTTCGAGTTTACTTTTGTGTATGGGGATAGACAATATTCCAATTTCATTCTCTTGCATGTAGCTGTCCAGTTTTACCAACACCAGTTGTTGAAGAAGCTGTCATTTCCCCATTGTATGTCCATGGCTCCTTTATCACCGTTTTCTAGTTTTATTGAAATATGAATTCTGTACTTTCTTATCTCGAATTTCATGTGACAGAGATATTAAGGAGTTAAGTAGTAGTAAAGAGAGGCTTTACCTTTATGTATAAAAGGTATATTTTCTATTTTGTAATTTTGTTTTCATTTAAGTAGTTCTATAAAGAATTCAAGCTGCACATAACTATATATAGTAGACAATGAATATACTCTTCTGTTGCTTTCCCCCTCCTGAACTGAATGCTCATGAAGTACCTTGTGGACCCTATTAACCAGTTTGTTGGTGTTCCTTCCAGACAAGTCAGCTTTTTAAAGGGTTTGCTAGAAACCCTGGTTTGAGATATTTGTGCCAAATGCCACTTTGGATTGGTCTGAAAATCTCAGGTATGGTTGAAAATTATGCAATTATTTAGAATATTGAAAAGTTAGAATTATTTAGAAAGCTTGAAAAGTTTAGTACTCTATGACTCCTCCTTCCTCTTTTTGAAATCAAAATTTATATGGTCACATCAAACCTACACCTCACTTTGTTAATATAAATAAGTAAACTAGTGTACTTTACTACAAATAAAAATAAAGGCTGCTTTCCATCATAGGACATCAGGTCAGGTGTATCCATTTAAGTCTTTTTTTTTATGTCATTAAAATCAATTTGTCAGTGTAAATTCCAGCATATAGGATTTTTGTTTTCCTTCTTTCTCCCTTTCTTTCTCGCAAGGAGTACAATTTAAAACACAAACTCAAGATTAGAACTGGACTGAAATTTCTGGCAGAGCTTTACTTACCACACAAACTTAGGTAAGGTAAGTATTGCAGTAAATGCCAGTATTTCAGTGTATATTATATATTAGCATATCCTCACCTTTCATTTTGCTCAGATTGATTAGCATTTAATGGCCTTGCCTATGTTAAAAAAGGAAAGAAATGACCTTATAGGGATATGCAAACTCCTGAGGTTCCTCAGCTGTGAGCCCAGCCAAGCTGCCCTCCTCCAACCAGCTACTTCACTCCTTAACACACAGATCCTTATACACGACAGTAAATAACCCCCCATAAATTTGAATCTTATCTCAGTGGAAGGACACTACCAGCATTATGGGGGAATGTTGCTAGTCTGCAAAGCTTCAGTCAGTTTAGAACAACAAAGCAGTATCTAAACTTTTTGGCTTTGTCTGGATATTGTTACTGCCTGTGTCGCTGCTGCATTCTTGGGTGCCATTTATAAGAACGAGTTCTTAAACACTGGTGTGTCACAGTGCGGCTGGCCAGCGCAAAGCAGTTTTGCTGTGTTTCCTCAGAATAAAAACAAAAATTACCATTTACTTCACTTAGTGCTGAAATCATCTGATTTTCTTACTACATTTGAAATAAGTATAAAAGATGCTTTTCACCTGATAGATTTGGCATTTTAAAACCATTCAAGTGAATGCATCTTTTTTTTAAAACTTTTTTATTAAGGTGTAATTGCAAAGTCTTAATATGAATGTTTCAAATTACTTTGGATTATAGGATTAAAAAGAAAGAAGCACACTTATTGAACTGATGTTTTATATGCTTTTTTGTATAGTAAGACTGTGTACATAAAAAAACTGGCTGTTGGATATTAATACAAAATCTTTGAGTTCTCACCCTGTATTTTGGGTGCAGGATATAGATATGTAATATAGGCATTGGTGCTAAATAATGTGTATCTCAGTTTATGTAAGATTTCATAAGTTATCTTGAGAGCTGCATAATTGTTATCCATTTTAAACTCACTTCTTTATAATACAAGATTGGTATGTTTAGATTTTTTGTTAAGTTGCCGATAATCATTGGGGCATCTAAGCATTTGACTCACAGAAGCACCTCACAATACAGATGCCGACAGAACTTCACAAGGACATTGCTCACACCAGCCCTGTCTTGGTAGGATAAAAAAAAACAAAAACAAAACAATGCAAAGAAAATGGATGTTAATGTGACTGAATATTCATTAGAACCCTGTGGCCTGGGGCTGGAAGCACAGTGAGGCTGTGTTTACCAGGCCACCCGAAAGGCAAGAGGGCATAAGGCACTTATAAACAGTGGCGCAGCACAAGCAGTGTTGTCTTTGAAAACTTTTCATTTTCCCTTGAATCAGCTACAGTCTCTTACTTAAGGTCACTGCAGTTTGCAGTCTTTGGCAGAGGCTTCTTCCTTTTTTGGTAGTGGCAGTCTAATTTTTTTTTTTTCCCGTTTGGAAGTGTTTTCCTCTCAAACTGCCATTATCTTCCAAACCTGTTTCATGTTATTGTCAGATGCCTCTTCTCTGAGTTTCTTAGAACAAAATGTGATGATATGTGTCCGTGTGTGTGTGTGTGTGTGTGTGTGTACATATATATGAAATTTTTTAAAGCATGGAATTGAAAGTCATATGGTTATGATTTGGGAATGTCAAGCTTGATTTTTTTTTTTTTTTTTTTGAGTTAAAAAAAATCCGTACCTTTTTCTCTGGGCAGTGAACTCGCTGCAGAGACATCAAAGAGAATGTGTACTGGATCAAGGTGATTTTTTTTTTCTGGACCACATCATTGCCAGCTGTGGTGTTTATGATTAGAGGCAGGCGTTCCAGACACCTCTGAGTCCTCACTAAGCGTCAGATCTTTAACAGGATCCATCCCAACTGAGTGACACTAAACAGATAGCCAGAGGGGAGTTGGTGGGATAGAAGAGGGAAGGGCTGGGGGTGAGGGAGGCTTTGGTGCCTGGTGCGTTCACCAGCCAAACTATATAACAAACTCTGCTAATGCCAGGCTACAGGCTGCCCAGAGGCCCCATAGCATGCCTTTCAGCACAGCTTTCATTAGCCAAGAGGATGACTAGAGCCCAGCAAAGAATCATTGATCCTGTTTCACTGGGCGACGGGACGTGCAATGTTCAGGTCACAGCCCAGTCTGCTTTGAAGCAGCTCCATTCCACACCACTGACAGCCACAGACTTCTGGCTTCTAGGAGCTGACACAATTCCCTCTCGTGTCTCCATGCCCTGCTCCATGCAGCTAACTATTGAATTCCCTCTGGAGGTTGCCTCCACTTGCAATATTAACACTTGTTTACTGGTCCTGTTGACATAAAAATTCAGCAAATAGCTAAGACTATTGATAGCAGTACATGGAAGGGAGTCCTTCTCCCGCCTTCGTTTCCCTTGTGGATCACTGTAACCAGGCAGTTTTGCTCATTTCAAAAACCGGAATATGCTGTTGTAAGCAGGAATCAGTGCGATGGATTTGGAGTTGAGTATTTGGGAATCATTAATCTCTAGGTGATGAGGCTTCTTCTAGTGACTACAATTCAATAACAGTGAAGAAAGAAGCAGTTTGGTTGATAATCCCTTACTTCATTTTCAGTGTAAAATAGTGTCTCTTTTCATTTCCAAAAGTTTCAGGACATGTATTATTTGCTAACAGATCCTTGTGACTATAGAAATTAAGATCCTTTAGAAAAAAATTGTACAATTAGAAAACACAAACAAACTTTGTTTGCCTGTTGGTGGGAGGACAGTAAGATTTGCATGTTGATCCAAAACATCCAAAAGATAAACAGAGAGGAAAAGAAATTTATAAATTTGATTTCAAAGAGGATACAGATAATAGATTACTAGTATGAAGCTGTTTTTAAGACCCTTTCCTAGATTACCAGTGTTTTCTTGTTTCGTTTTTTTTTTTTTTTTTTTTTTTTATTGAAGGGTAGTTGACAACAGTATTGCATTACATTAGTTTCAGGTGTACAACACAGTGATTCAACATTTATATACATGATAATTCTAGGTACCAGGTATCACCATACCAAGTTGTTACAATATTTTGACTATATTCCTTATGCTATACATTACATCCCAGTTACTTATTTATTTTACAATTGGAAGTGTGTTTATATATATATATATATATATATATATATATTTTTTTTTTTTTTTGTGAGGGCATCTCTCATATTTATTGATCAAATAGTTGTTAACCACAATAAATTTCTGTATAGGGGGGTCAATACTCAATGCACAATCATTAATCCACCCCAAGCCTAATTTTCGTCAGTCTCCAATCTTCTGATGCATAACGAACAAATTCTTACATGGAGTACAAATTCTTACATAGTGAATAAGTTATCTTGTTTCGTTTTTAAGAATTATCTAAGCACTTAGATGTTAGGGCTGCGTGAAAACCACATGACAAAGGTGTGTAGGATTCTGGCTTTTACTCCTCTTTTTGCCCTTTCTCCATGTCCTGCTTTGCTTTGTTATCTTCCCAGCTTATTTACAGCTACTCATAGAATCCCCAGTAGTGTTTTGGCAGGTAGCCTCCTTGCATGGTGGAAGGCATATTGGCTTTTTGCACAGAAGGAACACAAAAGTTAGTCTGAAACCTGGTTATTTTCAGGCTGTGTGGTCTCGGTGCAAGGTACTCATCACTGGCAAAACCGATGGCTCTGGAGGGATCAGATAGCCCTACTTGTTGGCTGGTGGTACCTTCCTGAAGGCTTGGACAAGAGCATAGAGTGGGACTTCAGTGGTACATGTTTCTGCTGGAAAACTGTGATCTCCTACTATCATCTTACAGAAAAAAGTGGCAGGAGATGTCTGCACATCCAGGTGATTCTTGCATACCTTGCTAAGTCTGTTCTTGCTAATATTCTTGAAAAGAGTTATTCATTTTGGATCTTCTCAGAGGCTAACCTGTCATCTCATATAACACAAACACCAGTGTGAGATGGAGCAATAGCCTAACATTTTGAACCCCTTGATTTTGATAATCCTTGGGAAGTTTCCCTTAAGAAACTCATAGGCCTTTGTCCTTAGTATTTTACTTGTAGTTCTAATCACTGACCATCATTA
This sequence comes from Manis pentadactyla, assembly GCF_030020395.1. NCBI lineage: Eukaryota > Metazoa > Chordata > Mammalia > Pholidota > Manidae > Manis > Manis pentadactyla. The sequence continues at coordinate 169,815,437 of NC_080021.1, read as the reverse complement.
CGGTCTTTTTTTCTCTTCTGGGTTGCCTAACAGTCTTTAATATACTCTCCTTTTCAACACCTGACTTTTATACAACTCTGAATAAAATGAGCATCTTTCAAAGAAAATTCTAATTTTCTTCCTGGTCCTACTGCCCTCTCTGTTGCATCAAACTTGAGAAATCTCTTGATTGCTAGGAACCTATTCTCAAGTCTTAGATCTCCCTCTTCATACAATGTATTTCCTTGAATAATACTCTAGAATTTTAAGGGGAAAACACTAAGAACCACATAATATTCTATACCATTTACTTATACAAATACTTTATTTCTTAACTCTGTTTGTTTCTAAAAAGCTTATCTTATATGAAGCAAGTTAATTGGTCATTCTGTCAATGCTACCCTCCCCTAGCCAAATATACTCACTAATTAATGTTTAGGCTGATTTTTTTTCTTTGATTCAGAAAATAATATCATGCTTTTGTATAAAATTTAATTCTTTTTTATAGAAACCCTTAAAACATCAAAGTTTACTTGAAACTATGCAGTTGTCCATGTACTAACATTGCAAGTAAATTTATACAGTTGAACAACAAAGTAGTTTTATTTGATGTACCTTTGTCATCATGCAACAAGTTAGTTCAATCAGTTGTTTGTTTAATTACATTTTTGCCCAGGTTCTCTTTTATTGTTTTCTTGACCTTTAATAGTCTTTAGAACTGTTCTGTGTCAGCATTATCCCATTTTACAGGTTTTATAACAGGTTTGCAAAGAGCCCAAAAAAGGATCTCATTCATTTGATTGTGAGTTTTTGACTGGAGGATTATTACTACTTGGGATGTTTTAGTGTCTTCAGACACAGCAACTTTTTGAATCAGTCAGGATTTTATTTACCCCATGTTGAAGTAACGTGGTTTTTAAAAGGGCTCAGTTCTATTCGAAAGAATGAAGGTTACATCAGCAATCTGACAATCAAGCAACCTTTCAAGTATTTAATTTTCCCACCTTTTCAGGGAAGAAATAAATGTATAAATATTAAGGAGGTTAATGTTTATCAACTTTATTTTAAAAATGTGTGTATGTTTGTGTGCATGCTGGTGTATTGGTAGATCAATAGATTAATTAATGTAAGCAGAAATAAAGGAGTTCCCACATTAATTTTCTATTCTGTCATGAGTATCTGCATTACTATTAGTAAGTGTCATCGCAGTGAGATTTTTACAGAGAGCCCTGTTGATGGGATTACTGTGAATTGTTTTAGTGGGTTATTGGCTAGCATAGACACACAAGTACAGAAATGCTCTAGTGTGGTCCCCTTGTGCTGTGTCAGTGAAATAATATTACTTGTATAACAGAGGAAGAAAAACCTTTGTTAAGTTTAGCAGCAAAAAGATTTGATTTTTCCACTGCTGGAGTTAGATGAGTAAATTTAATGATGCCTACTAGCACTTCTGAGAAAGCGTGTATGCTAAATGAAAGCCTGGGTGCTGTTAGCTCCTGGTTTTGCTTTCCTCCTCTCTGCCTTTGGTGGAACAAATAGGTGTTTCCTGACAGCCCCCAGGTATAGGTCTGGCAAAGTCTTCTAATGAGACCTTCACACTTGGGGTCATCTAGAAGGAAATGTGATAGTTTTGCTTATGTAAAAATCCCACAGCCACCACCCATATTGGGACAAAGCGAAGCTGACTAGCTCAGTGAGATTTGCAGTAATGTCATTTGGCACCAAACACCACCCCTGATAGTGAAGCACCCGGAGATTTCATCCATTACTCATTGATAAAACTTTGTAACTTAAGCAGGCCTGTTTATTCCCCTGGCATTTTGTCTCCACTTTCCCAAAACTGTAATGGTTTGAAGTGATTCAGAAATCTATGAAGATTCAAACACCTTTTGATTTCCAACCAAGGAAAAAGAAATTAACCAAGTTTTAGACCTTTTATTTGAAGAGCTGGTGCAAACATACACAGTACATTTAACTCTGTTCAGGTGCAGTGAATTTCCCTGAGTCAGGGGCATGATCCACCTAACTGAAGGTACGTGAAAGGGGAAGGTATGTGAAATGAGGTCAGACAGTCTGGGAAAAGTTGTTCCAGTATCCCGTAGCTGTGCTTCCTGCCCTTTTATTTCCTGATCTCATCACACAGTGATGGAAGTGGATCTCCCTGCTTTCCTTTCATAACCGAAAGGAACTGTTCCTTTCAGTCGCTGTTGGGCATCTCTAGGAAAATCACCAGCAAGGCAGAAAAGAAACCAGATGAAGGCCTAGCAGGAGCTCTCCACCCAATGAGAAAGTTGGGCATTTTCTCTTCTGTAAAGGTGATTGATGACCTGTGAATGAAAAATAGTGGACTCTGAGGCCGGCTTCTCCAGGACAGCTTGAGTCAATGTGTGGCTAGCACTTCCTTGATTAGCAGAGGTCTCCTTGACCTTGGCAGTGTGGTGACTCATAGCCTTGCAGGAATGAATTGTTCCTGAACAGTTCCTCCAACATCTGAGGTACAAACGGGTCTTGTTAGTCATCTGTTAGACATCAGGGGAAAAAATGGTCTAACCCACATAAGGCCTAAAAACAGAACTAAATATTCAAAAATACTGCACAGTCAAATTCACCTTAAATTCAGAACTCCAAATCTAGACTGTAGGGAAACTGTCTGCTGGTCATTACAGGATAAAAACTTAGCCAGATCATCTCTCTTTCTTAGAAATGTGTAAGAGACCTCTTCATATTTCTCCTTTAGTTGTGAAGTGATACAGCTTTGAGCTTTGGAGGGTCTTTCAAAATAGCTGGTAATGTTGCTTTCTTTGGGAAGATAATTTTCCTGCTTTCCTGAATAGAAATTGGACAGATTAGACCTCATGCTTTAGTGTGAAATACAGATGATCTCCAGCGGCCTACAGAACACCTCTTTCTTTACCCAGGTTAGTGTTTTCGACTTATTTTTATCTTAAATTAAGGATCTCATTCAGTTCCTTTTGCTGTGTCACCCTGGTTTTCTATAGCTTTGATGGATGTCCACAAAGGAGTTTGGTTGTTCTATGTTAGAAAACTTTGTGAGGTGGAATGGATTCCAAATATGTCTCCTGCCAGTGTTGTCATTGGAATTTATTGAGTAACTTAACATGTGCATGGCCTTTGCTACTAAAGATTAGAGACAATGATATGTTTCCTGTCCTCAAGGTCTATAGAGCAGCTATCCTGGGTAAAGTGACTGTAGTGCATTGACCAAAACTTACACACCAATAAGCAGAAATCTGTATGTTAAAATTTGAGTACTTAAGTGTAGAGGTGACACATAGCAAAAGATGCCAGGGACAGGTGACACTCTCTGAAAGATAACTTCCCAGAGGAGGTGTGACTTGTGCTAGGTATTAAAGGTACTAATAGGGGTGATAGGAGAAGATGAAGTGGATATTCTAGGGGAGGAGACTAAGATTACAAGGAATATAGAGTAAAGAAGTAGACTTTCTGAGCAGAAGGCAGAATACCCTGAATGGAAGATCCTCGTTGTTGAGAAATGGAGGGGAGGGGAGATTGTATAGTATGAGAAGAGTTTGTATTTGGCTCCTAGGCAGTATAGAATAAGAGTATTGACCTGTAGAATGATACGATGAAAATTTTATGGTGAGAAAATTATTCTGGTAATAATATGTTAAATAAATTTAAGTGTAAAGAAATTGGAGAAATTCAGGAATCCAGGCTAACACATACATGGCAGAAAAAAAAAACAATGGATGGTGGTTTAAAAGATTTGTCTAGAGAAAAGCTTCAGGAATTGTGTTCTTTCACACTGAGTGTTAGTGGGGAGAAATATAAGACTGTGTCTCATTTTTGCTTTGGATTATTAATTACAAAACATTGGTGATTTAGTTCACAGTTGCCTGAGTATGTGGTGGGAATCCTACATACTAAAACCTATTTAAGAGTTGAATGATGTATGTTGGAAAAATGTCCATGATGATCAAGTCCAAGATGTCTTTCATCAGAAATAGTGAGGATGTATTGAATAAAAAGAGAAGTAAGCCACCTATTAGGTTTATAGCTGAATTTACAAATTTGTTATTATGCTGAACTGTGGTCAGAGAAGCAGTACAGACTTTTGTTGTAGTAATTAAACATTATATACAGGTGTTACCTGTCTTATGTTTTATCTCTCATTAAACTTCAAATTCCTCAGCAGCAGAGAAACTTTCTTATTTATTTATGCGGGGTGGCGGTATACAGCAGTATTTTTTTTATTGAACTATAGTTGATATACAATATTATGTTGGTGTCAAGTATACAACACAGTGATTAAACAGTTACACACATTATTAAATCCTCACCCCAACTAGTGCAGTTACCATCGGTCAACATAGAAAGATGTTTACAGAACCATTGACTATATTATATTCTCCATGCTTCACTTCTATCCCTGTGAGCAGCATATATTATTATTGAGATTTTTGTGAAACCATTTATTTATGTTGCTTTCTTATGTGCTCAGTAAAATGACTGATATGTGATCAATACTCAATGACTAAAACATTTATAGAATTTTCATTCTCATTGGTAGTGAACTGTTATAATAATGACCCACTGACATACGTTACTGGGTAAGTGTAACTCTGCTTTGGAAAGCTTTCACTAATTCAGCCTCTTGGAGCAAATAGGAAGATATCCTCAACTGTCTTTGGAATTGCACTAATGCTACATAATTGAGGCCCATTTATTCATCCACTGAATGTTTACTGTGGACCTACTATAAGCAAGTTATTGAATAGGAAGGATACAAGAAGATAACAGATTCCCTGCCCTCAAGAAACTTTTAGACAAGAGGGAGAGATACCTCCATAAATAACCACAACACTAGGTAGACAATACTAAGTAGAAAATGGGATGTCTGGACCTAAAATGCTGTGGAAATTCTTAAAAGGAGAAAAGGTCTTTCCACCCCAGCAGGTTGAGAGAGCTTTATTAGAGATATATACTTTAAAAAAATATGGTCGAACAAGGATAGGATTTCACTTGCCAGAAGGCACAGGGGCAGAAAATCATGCATAGGAAACAGCAGGTAGTTGGTTTGGCTTGAGCATGGGATTAAGAACAGTCACAGAAAAGAAGCTAGTTCTGTCCAGGACTTTCCTGATAAATAATGATTATCCTCCCAAAGGTCTTTTGAGGTCCCTTCCAGGGCCTACTGGGTGGCCTCCATTTACTCTCATGTAAGTTATTTCTGTGACTTTTCCAAAAACTTTTTATGCATGTAAAGTTTGCAAAATTCAGTATGATTTTTTTTTTAATCTGCACTTGACCATTAAAAAGGTAAAAACTTACCTGCAATTTTTGTCCAAGTTTTAATGGGAAAACTTTGTGATAGGTTTTTAAAGGCTTTCATGGACGAGCTGCTGTGCCAGTTACTTCAACTGGCTTTTCAGAGTCCACTTCTTACTAAGTCTAAGGAATGAAAGTGAAGAGAGCTCCCAGAAAGCTGCAGTTACGCTGTGTGTTTGGAGTAAGTGTTTCTAGCTCTAGGGCTCCAGAATTTTTGAAAGAACTTGTAAATGTGGTTAATGAGACTTTGTGTACCTGTGACCATCCTACAAATGTGCTAAAATGAGACCTTGGCCTCACAGTTTAAGAGATTGAGTTGTTCTGCTTGGGGTGTTATGAATGCTGAGATGAAATTCAGATTACTTCATCGAAGTTCTTGGCACTGTGAGAAGGGATGAACTTAGGCAAGGGAAGTGTATAAGATTTTTTTTTTTTTCGTCTGTAATTGAACTGTTAATGGTACTTAGAACCTTCTGATTCTCTTTTTAGAAGTCTTCTCTGGGAACTTAAAAACACTTGTTTTCTTTCAGAACAGCTTTAGAATTTCAAGCTTAAAATCTCTCTTTAAGTCCTGGCTGCATGTTCATCTCCCCTCCCTTGCAAGCATAGTTTTCCCTAGATCTTGGTTGGCTTTGAATCCCATGAGTTAAGACAGCATAGCTTCTATAAATCAGGAGACAGCTTCATTATCAAAGTTACGTGTTTTCACCTTAATAGATAGCCAGTCCTGGTGTTGGTGCCAGGCCCTGCCTTATCATGTAACCATCAGCACTGCATACTGGAATGTTCTTTGTTTGGATTATTTACTCCTTCTATAAACAAAGATTAGAGTAAAAAATGTCAGCACTGGGGCCCAAGCAGAGCTGAGTGTTCCTAGAAAATCTCAGTAGTGACCGTGGGATAGAATTTGCTGTTCATAGGGAGCATAGCACCACCTTGCTATTTGTAATTATAGTTGAGTTCTGTGCTGAGGGTTTTACACACTATCTCACTTAATCTTCCCAAAAACTCTAGAAGATGGATTCTGTTCTTCCCATTTTACAGACAGGAAACAGAGTCAGAAAAGTTAAGAGTATTGTCCCAACTTCTGATATAAGTAGCAAACAACTAGATTTCAAACCCATGCATTTGACTCCAGTGTCGTCCTTTTTTACGGACTATAGTTCCAAAGTTGGTACTTTTTAAAAATAACATTACTTGGAATTTGAGCTGTTTGTGACCATTAGATGGCTCTGTAGTTTTCACTTGCGCTGTTTGATTAGGATGGGAAAATATTTTCAGGATCAAAATTTTATTTTTTATTCTAAGTTTGGTATAAAAGGTCTAGAGATCATTAAATTTGATCAAATCTTTTACGTATCCCCAGTGTTTTGAGGGTTTGCATCTTCCTTCCAAGTTACAGAATCTTTTATTTAAGAATCTACATTTTAATTGGAATTTAAGAAAGCAGCAAAATTATCACTGACCAGGCCATTTTGGATGTACATATGTCATGGAAGCTCATCAAGCATCTTGTTTAGTTTGGGTGTAATTATATAAGAGGGAGACTGTTCTTTCAGAATATTTGTACTTGATACATATATAATCTAGAATTAAAGTGGTTATTTCTAGAACTTCTAAGAATTTTGATTCCCAGTAAATCAGACAAATTACTGCTTTTCTTTTGGAGCATGACTTTGTACCATTTAATCTTTTTTTTATAGTACTTTTTAATTTTTATTATTATTATTTTTTTATTAAGGTATCATTGATATACACTCTTATGAAGGTTGTGCCATTTGTCTTTACATGCATTTCCACATACTGGGAGGGCAAAGAATCCTCATTTTGCAGACGAGAAACTATGACTTAGAGAAATGAACAGTGTTGCCAAGATGACATCTGATAGATGGGGGTGGTATGTTATTACCTGCAAATTTTCCTCATGGATTTTGACTTGCTTGTATGTACTAAATATGTTTATAAGATCAGGGTATCTTCATTTCTTGACTGCAATAAATTTGCTTTCTGATTCACTACAAGGTTGTTTTTCTTATCGAACTATATTTCCTGGATGAAACCCCTTGAACTTGATAACTATGACCATAAATATGTTTAATGGGCTTATTGGCATGTTAAAAATTGTGTAGTGTTGGCACATGAAGAGGACCACATAATTGCTAAATAATGGTACTTAAAATATTTATAAAGGTGCTATTGATTTGTAGTTTGTGTATCCATATATTTTTATAACATTCTCGTGACACATAAAAACTTGAATAAATAATGTCATGTCTACAGATATCAATGATAGTAAAAAGTTGCCAGGTATAATTAGAGATGGCTTGTTTAAGTCAACTCTGCCAGATTATCATTAATCAGATTTTTTTATGAGAGGCTTCCTGACCCCACTTTCCTGTCTCTTGAATTTGTCCTGTCACCATTTGACTGGAACCTGGTTCCAGGTAGCTGTATTGTGTGATGTTGACGGGTGCATGATGTTACTTCCCCATTCCTCATTGCCTTTGTGCCCATACACTTTGGTGTTTTTTGTTTAAAAATCAGGTTCCTTAGACAAACAGAAAGGAACAAAAAGTGCTGAGAACAGAAGTGCACCTGTTAGAGCATACATGAGAGTAGGCACAGGGTCATTTTTATTCCTCTCCTTGAACATATCAAGGTTTAATATTTGGGGTTGGTCCCTGGGAGGGTTTACTTTGCTTCCTTTGTTGACCCTCAAAATATCCTCATTTCCTGGTATTTTTTGTAATACCAAATGTTTTGGCCCAAAAATGTAGGAAGTAAGCCATACATATTACACTTTAAGATTTTATAAAATTTCTTGCGTTGTTTTCTATTTTTTCTTTCAAAACCTCTGTAGAAAACTGTGCACAATTCCACTATTCATACAAAAAAATTATCTTGAAGCGAGAAATCATTCATTTAAACTGTCATGGCGTTTCTCACCTGTGCTTTTGGGAAGTCTTACTGTGTAACTGATGAAGTCCCAATTCTGTGAGTGTAGAGTGAATTTGCATATGCTTACTATAGCACTACTTTGGGTTAGTTCATGAGGCTGCATGGAACTACCTCCTGATATTTATGTACTGTTTTGCCATCTGTGGGATTATTAACCCCAACTCATCACTAGCCGAGAGCCTGGATACCAATTCACAGTCTTTCCTTTCAGCAGAGTAAATCTTACTGCTGAGAGAAATTGTATGAAATAGAGCAGCAGCATTGTGTGTTTATATGAAGTATGTGTTTCCTGTAATTCTGACTGTGGTTTTGGCCCCACTCTTCAGACCTGTGGAGAACCTTGGTTTTAAGTCTTAGCTGACAGAGAGTAAAGTGCCAGAATGATATTCTTAAGTGAACTCTTCAGTCCAATGAAGAATAAGAGGAAGAGAAAGATAAAAAACAAAAACAGAAAATGTGTCTAAATCAGTATTCCCTAGAATGTTCCACAAAGCCTTTATTTTATGGAATGTTAGTAAGTGTTATACTTTAAAATATATGATGGTAAGATGAGTTTGAGAAAGCCTGGATTAAAAAGCATTAACCCAGTGTTTTATTAAAAACTTCTCAGAGCCTTTTAATATGCTGACAGGGGTTGTGTATTTCCCTGCATCAGCCACCCCCCTCTGAAAAAAAACATAGAATGTGTTTCCTAAACTTACTTATCCAGGGAGATCTATTTCCTAGGATTGGTAACTTATGAAATATGTGTTAGGAAATGTTGAGTCAAACAATGCCTTTGCAAGTAAGAAGTGCATTTTAAATATGCAAGACAATCACAAAATGTCTTCACACTCCTTAGGTTTTCTTTCTTTTTCCTCTATTCTTAAGCAATTCATCCAGTGTATCAGAGCCTATATTGTTCTGTGGGCATCTACAGCAGTCCACAAGAGTTTCAGCCACCCTACCAGAGATCAGGGCAGCACAGACCTGAGTGTCCTGACCTTCCTTTAAGTGTTGGTTGCATTCAGCACAGAGGAAGGATGATGAACATACTTGGCCTCTCACCCGGCCCCTAATGGATGGGATCAATGTTTCCATCAAACCACCGTGGAGAGTTTTAGGGCCCTTGTTCATGTGTGTTAGACTTTTGTGAACCAGAGAAGTACCATCAGTTTGTGTAGACGTTGGGATTTAGTTTTAAAAGTAGGTATTGGGCACTGTGAGAGCTAAATTTTACCTGACCCTAATCAAGTCATTTAACTTCTCTGAATGTAAGGTTTTATTTACCTTGCATCCATATGTGTACACCCAACTATCTTCCATACGTCTCATTGAGTGATTGTGAGGGTAAAATGTGTGAAAAGTGTTGACAGTTGGACACTTTAAGAGCATTACATGAAAAAGCATGATATCATTGTCATCGGTCAAGGGATGTGATGAAGAATGGTTTTCATCACTGACTCATGAGGTAAGTTATTTCCCTTGTTCCATGAGATCTTTGGTGAAAAGAATAAGCTTTACCCATTCATGTGAATAATAAAGACTCCCTTCAGCTGAATGTTTAGAAAACTAGGTTTCTTTGTCTCACACACACAGAGTAAAGAGCATATTGTAGAATGATAAAGCAAACATTATAGAACACTACACCATTCTAAGTGTATTTTTGCTCATTCTATCCCCTCAATGACTCTGTGTGGTAAGTACGATTATGGACTTTATTCCATAGCTGAGGAAATGAAAGCACAGATTTAAGTAACTTGCCTACGGTCACACAACTAGTAGGTGTCAGAGCTGGGATTTGAACTGAGGTGGTTTAGCTCCAGACTCCATGCTGTTAACCGCTGTCCTCTACCGCCTCAGGGATTTATCCTGGGTACTGGAAGAGATACATTCTTTCACATCTTCCACCTGGTGGATGTGGGCTCAACTACTGATGGTCAGTCATTGATTTGGGGCACTGGACAACCCAACAGCTGCATCTCTCATTCCTATGAAAGTATTCTCTTAGGTATAAAGGACCAGATATTAAGTATTAGTGTGATCTTAAAACAGAAGTGACACGTGTGCCTTGTTTTGCCTCTAGATATGCTCTTTTCAATATACTGTATTTAAAAATGATTAAATGATGATAATTATTTTTCTCTCTCTTGTGCCTCTGCCCCACCTACCCCACAAAACTAAATCTTTTGACCAGTGTGCAAGCACATGTGAAAAATTAGTCGGCATAATGCAGACCTGCATTTGAGACCAGATGGGCAAGGACAGAACAGACTCTGTAATTGGTCAGTCTCACACGAAGCACACAGTTTGAGTGTAAGATATTTTTCATTCCAGATAGTGTTTGAATTATCTACTTTGGGTTTGAACCCTGGAAAATTACAGGAACATAATGCTGCTCTTGCCATCTGTGAGCTTTCATATGCTTTCAGAGACAAGTTATATACATTTAGGAAGTTAAAAGTGTAGCTATTAAATAAGAATGCAAGAGGTGGCAAAAAGTCAAGTGCATTGGATGCTCATTAAATGCCCTGGATTTGGGGACAAACAAGGTTACTGAGGACTACAGGAAGCTTAATGAGGCACATGAGAGTTGAGTTTTAGGGAATGAGTGGGATTCTGAATGGTGGGAAGGGTGTTCTGGTGGGGAGAGCAGGAGAAAGAAAGAATGTAGTGAAAACACAGGTGCAGCGTCAGCGTGAATGCAGCTAGAGATGTGCTTCAACCCGTGGGCTGGCACGGAGGGCTTGTGGAGAGGAAGAGTAGAGGAGGTGGGAGCTGCCAGGCTCAGGGTCTGAATTTGTGAATGCCCCAGTACAAAATACGGCCTTCACATTTTAAGTGTTCTGGTCATACTGAAGTTTTAAAGTAGAGTAATGACATCCAGAAAGCTGAGTTATGAGAACCTTGGTATGATAGCACTGAATTCAGAAGGTGGGTTAGAGATTGACAGTATTAGTCAGAATGACTAATTAGAAGGCTCTTTAAGATAGTCAAGGAGGAGCTGTATTTGGTGGAAGTGCAAATGGGAGAAGGAATGGGTTTGAGATATGTGAAAGGAACAACTGGGATTAAGTGTGGTAAAGTTAAAATGTCCAGTTATTTTATAGTAATATAATGCAAAATTAATTAACAATAAATTAGTAAAAGTAATAATCCCTAAACATAAGATCTGGATTCAAACATCTGGGATTGAGCACTAACATCCATATGACCTCAGTAAAGTTATCTAACCTGTCCGAACCTCAGTTTTCTCATTTGTAAAATGAGAATAGTAATGTCCACTTTCAAAGATTTATGTTAAGAATTAAATGTGATAGTGTATAAAAAGCCTGGCATAATGCCCAACAAGTAGTAAGCATGCAGTGAATTTTTTTTAATTAAAGTATCATTGATATACAATCTTACGAAGGTTTCACATGAACAACAATGTGGTTTCAACATTGACCCACATTATCAAATCCTCACTACACTTTTGCAGTCACTGTCTATCAGCGTAGTAAGATGCTATAGAGTCATTACTCATCTTCTCCTGTGACCTACCTATATTGATTGTGAATTATAGCGTCCCTTAATCCCCTTCTGCCTCCCCATGCACTTTCCCCAGCCCCTCCCCTTTGGTAACCACTAGTTTCTTCTTGGACTCTGTGGGTCTAAGCATGCAGTGAATTTTAACTGTAATTATTAGTATACATATTTTAAATTTTGAATTGGCCTTCACTGTGTTTGTTTTTAAAGAGCTGAAGATACCTGTGGTCTTCTTGTGGCAGGTAGAGAAATTTTATTTACTAATAAGACTGTTATTAACTAACAGTTGGGTAAGTGTGTCTGGCATTTGCATATTCTGTATTGTGTTGTATTCACGTTATTTTCCCATTGGATATCCAGTAGCCCAGGGCACACAGTTTGTCCCCTTGTACAGAGAAGCTCACTTCCTCCAAGGAGGAGTGGGGACAGGGCAACAGGAACGGGGGCTCGGTAGTAGAGCTGGACCTCGAATCCATGTTTCCTCCCTGTCAGTAAAAAGTTCTTCTCCAGTACCTGGCATCATAGTTCAAGATAGGAGACAGACGAAAACAGAGAATTCTTTAAAAGCTCCTTACCTGTTCCTAGATGTGACTGGCTAAACCCTGTCTTCCTTTCAATAATGCACAACATGTCCTGTATCACAGCAGGGGTTTGTAGCCCAGACTCTTCCCCTGGCTAATTCTTGTTCATTTCTCGGCTTAAAATTTCCCCGACCTAAATGACTTTTTTTCCTATTTTTCTCCTTATATAGCTTCCATGTGTCTCCTTCATGGCACTTTTTTGCCCTTTGTAATCCTGTATTTATTTACCTGTGTGTTTATTTAGTACCCATCTCCTCCACCAGATTGTAAACTCCTTGAGAGTGGAGGTCACTTCTGTTTTGTTACTCTGTGTACTTGGCTTCCAGGACAGTTGTGTGGCATACAACAAGGAGTCAATAAATATGAATTTGAAAGTGAATTAATGAATTAGAGAATATGTAATATTCAGATATATATGTGAAGGGATATGGTTTCTGCTTTTGCTGATAAAACTGACTTAACATCATTAAAATTCTCAATCCTGTACTTTCATCATGTAAAATGGACAGAATAATAACTGCCCACATCTACTTTATGAAGATATTTTTAGAATAGTTGAAATACTGTCTACTGTTCTTTCCAATACTTAAAAATTAGGCCTAGGTCCTAAACTGGGTGTTTAGGGAGCTCCCTCTGTCATACTTCAGGATGACTGGGAAACCTCTTTCTGACACTGTAGTTCCAAAAGAGGCTGCTCTGAGCCTGTGCGGGGCAGTAGCCCCAGAGTGCCTGGGCATGAAATGGCACGCTGGCAAGCAGCAAAGCCGCACAGACTCCCTGAGGACCTTGCCTTACCGCCAGGCAATGTCAGTCTTCGGGGAGCATCTGGGTCACACGTAATCTGAGCAATTTTTCTACCATCTTCAGAAAAAGAGCAGCATGTACATCATGATACTGGTGGTAGTTCTAAAAGGCTGCAGCTGTAAGGATGGAAATAAAATCCACAAGGTAGAAGGTACTTGTTTAAAAAGAAAATACTCTCCAAAATACTAGTGCTGCCAACTGCCATTCAAGGCAGCAACTTTGCTGGGTTTCTGAGAATTTATAGCATCAGTTTGAATTGACGTATTTGAATAAGGTTTTCTCAGCAGTTTCTAGGATTCTGAAGAGCTTAGTGGGATTTTTTGGCTGTTGAGGCAGCCTCCTCCCCACCTTTGGAAAGGATATGGATGGAACTCCTGTTCCTGACAAACAGAAGGGAAAATGCACCTGGCTGTGTTGTTGCCATAAATATTTAGATGATGAAAATTCTCTTAAATATTTAAAGAAACTGCTGAGCATAGCTTAATGCTTTTATTGAGAACCCTAGATTTAAAACTTAAAAGTCTGTTCTTAGGAATGAAGCAAGTTAAATTGCCTTAAAAACAAAGTGCCTCACAGTTGTATCGTAAAATCTCAGCTGACATTAAGGTAATTGTGCTTAAGTACAATTTAGGACCTTTTGAATGTTTGTTGTAGACACAATAACAGCACTGTTTTTTTAATAGTCCAATGCTAGTTCCAAAGAAATAAACCTATATTCTGTGTGCATGTATCCTAAACAGAATCATTTGTGGGGGGGTGTGGAATGTAGTCTCTGAGTAATTTATCTTAGCAAAAAAGGACAAGTTATGGGCTATGGCATCCTTATATTAAAAAGGGGAAAAAAATGGAATCTTCTGTAGTAGGTGTTTGTATGGCCCAGAGTAGTGTAATCTGCTTTCAATTGTAGATGCTTCCTGCCAGGGCTAGTCTAGCTCCCTTCAGTGTTCTGGGACCCTGTGATTAAAATGCGGATTTCCCAGCCTCTCTTGATCCTTTCTGGAAATTAGAAAAAAGTGCCCTTTTTGGATAGATGCACCCAAAACCAGAGCACACATGGCTTGGTCTTTGTAAGCCAAGCCTGAGCTAAATTCAGCACCATCTGCCACTTTGGGCAGTTTTGTGCAGTAAATATACTGAGCCCCCTGCCCTCCAGGTTTACTAGATTCAAATCTCTAGGTAGGACACATCCATTGTTAACAGGTGTCCTGGGAACCACACAATGTCAAACTGACATTTGTGTCACTGGGCTGGTGCTTTTGAGTCTGTGGTCTCATTAAGTCCACAATGGTCTCTTGGCCTTTGAGCCCCAAATCTTCAGAGCTGATGGCATAACTTCCACAATAGGAATGGGCCTACTGTATGGAACAGAAAAGCAACTTCATTTTATCTTGAATTTAAACAATATTTGGGAATGCTTGCTGCTGATTTTTTCCCTCTTGCTGCTCTCTATCATTTTAGACTAGGAAAGCAAAGTAGGTTAAACTACAATCATCCTTTTTTAGTATCTGTTAATAGTTTAGATAAGAGTTGATGTTCTGTCACCACCGTATTCGGGGCCTAATCATTTTGTTTCCCTTGGGATCTCGGCATCCTTTTAAGTGTTCTTCTAGCCTCTAATCTGTTTTTGTCCCCAATTCATAAAAGGTTATCATTGCTAATGATGCTTCAATGACTTTCTCCTGGAATAAAGAAAAGTTCAAACTCCTCAATATGGCATGCCAAATCTTGATCAAAAGTCAGAGAAATCCCTCAGTGTAAAAACCTAAGCCCTCTTGGACTTACCAGACCTATGACCTGCCTCCCTCCCCTTCCCTCTCCCATCACACTGCCTGCTTTTTTCTCCCGCACCCACTGGACTTTAGCCACAGTGGTTTCCCTGCTGTTCCCTCTCCCTGAAATGCTCCTTCCTCAGATACCAGATCTTGACTCTAAAATCTCTGCTACAGTGTCTGAAGTTTCAACTTCCATGCCCCCGCATCCCAAATATCTCAAATCATCCTTCCCTGCTTTTTTTTTCCTCCTTAAAAATTAATATCTAACATAGTCCAAAGTTTATTTAGCTGGTTTATTATTTTTGTCTTCCACCAGGATTTAAGTTCCACAAGGGCAAGGAATTTGTGTGTGTTGTTTAATATTGTATCCCCAGTGCCTAGAACAGAACTGGACATACAGCATATGGTCAATAAAGATTAGTTCAGTGGAGGACTGAGTGAATACAGCCCCTGCCTGCCTCTCTGCCCTCACATCTCATCAAACTTCATCTCCTACTTGCTCACATCTCTCTAATCTACCAGCTCTCTCTCTAAGCACACTGGACTTCCCCATGTCCTCAGTGCCTTTCTGCTTGTGGCTGCCTCTGCTCTGCTTGGATGGCTCATCTCACCCGTGTATCCCCTGGGGCTTGGCTCAGAAGGCACCTCAGCTGGAATGCTTTCCTGGGCACTGCTCTGCCAGCAGAGCACCTCTCCCAGCACAACACCAGCTACATCGCCTTATTGCTACCCTATTGCTTAGATTTCCATTCAGCCAGATAACCTCCTTGAGGGTCTTACTTGGCTGTATATTCTCAGGGTAGCACACTGTAGGCATCTCTTAAATGTTTATTAAATAAGGAAAAAAGGGAAGGGAGGCCGCTGTAAATCTGAAAGATTGTCCCAGCATTTCATTCATCCTTATAGTCTACCTAGGATGTTGCTGTATTCATATTAGGTGCTCAATAAAGCTCCAGAAGAACCAATCATTAGCTCCCTGTTATACATACAATACATAATTAGAAATCTAAAAAATTTTTGTTTTAATATTGAACTTTGAAGAGGTCTTCTGAATTGATAGCTTTTAACTTCAGGTTGTTGACCAAATCTGGATGTGGTCAGACAGAGCAGACAGACTTCTTTCTCTGAGTCTTAAAAATCTATCAGGACACACACATGGGCTGGGAAACGGATATTTCAAGGACTTCAGTCTGTATTTTCTAAGAACACAGACCTGTCGCTTTGCTTACCTGTATAGTGCTGCTGGTAATGAGTGCTGTCTCTATGTGCATATGTTGTTTCTTCAAAACAGGACTTAGACAAACAAAAAGAAAGTGGCTTAATTGCTCAATTACAGTCCTCTCTGAAACTTTTGAATAAAAATGAAATAAAGTTAGAGCTAGGGAGTTCTACATCTATTTAATACTCTGTAGTATAGATGATCCATGGGAAATGTTTTCATAAAAACGATGTTGTGAATATTATTTATACTATTGATAAAGAATAGCATCTTAGTAATGCCTGTAAAAAAAAGCTTACCTACATGTTAAGTTGAATTAAGACACACCATTTGAGATGGCCCTAAATATTTTAGCATCAGTTTGCTGTGACTGATTTGGAATAATGCTTATTACCCACCATACTAATTGAGTCAACTTTATAGATAGTTACAAGGGGAAAAATGGGCAGGACTTTGCCTTTCCCAAAGGGTATAATCATTGCTAGCTTTTGGATGCACATGGATTCCTAAAAGATCAGAAGTACATCAGGTGATTTCCCAATGGACCATAACATCTCAGCAGGGACACCTTTACAACCTGCCAGATAAACACATACTCAAGTAATTTTCAGTCTTTGCTCCTGTTGCTTTAAGGAAACCATATCCAATAGCAAATCCCTCTTTTTTTTTTTTTTTTTTTTTTAATAATTATTTTTTATTGAAGGGTAGTTGACACACAGTATTACATTACATGAGTTTCAAGTGTACAACACAGTGGTAGAACATTTATATACATAATTCTAGGTTCCAGCTATCACCCTACCAGGCTGTTACAATATCTTGACTATATTCCTTATGCTATACATTACATCCCGGTTACTAATTTATTTTACCATTGGAAGTCTGTCCTTTTTTTTTTTTTTTTTTTTTTTTTGTGAGGGCATCTCTCATATTTATTGATCAAATGGTTGTTCACGACAATAAAATTCTGTATAGGGGAGTCAATGCTCAATGCACAATCATTATTCCCCCCCAAGCCTAATTTTTGTCAGTCTCCAATCTTCTGAGGCATAACAAACAAGTTTTTACATGTAGAACAAATTCTTACATAATGAATAAGTTACATAGTGAACAGTACAAGGGCAGTCATCACAGAAACTTTCGGTTTTGCTCATGCATTATGAACTCTAAACAGTCAGTTCAAATATGAATACTGATTTGGTTTTTATACTTGATTTATATGTAGATACCACATTTCTCTCTTTATTATTATTATTTTTAATAAAATGCTGAAGTGGTAGGTAGATACAAGATAAAGGTAGAAAACATAGTTTAGTGTTGTAAGAGAGCAAATGTAGATGATCAGGTGTGTGCCTGTAGACTATGTGTTAATCCAAGCTAGACCAGGGCAATAAAACATCCACGTATGCAGAAGATTTCTCTCAGAACGGGGGGGTGAGGTTCTAAGCCTCACCTCTGTTGATCCCCAATTTCTCACCTGATGGCCCCCCTGCGACTGTGCCTGTCTTAGGTTGTTCCTCCCTTGAGGAATCTTACCCGTCTCTGGCTAACCAGTCATCTTCCGGTGCCATACAGGGAAATGTGAAGTTGGTAAGTGAGAGAGAAGCCTTATTGTTTGAAAAAGTTAGCTTTTTACTTCTTTGCATATTTATGCCCTGTGGCTTCTATGCCCAGCATTTGTCTTGAGGTATCTTTACCACTTGGAAGAATTATGATACTCGGTAAATTTGATATGAGGCACGAATTCTATTTAAGGGTTGTAATTAGGAAGGAAGAAGAAAAGCTATAGAAGTAGCAGGTGGAAGAAAACATGGGAAGATTGATTATTTCTTTGATATATCTTCTTGTAGAGTAACTTCAGCATGTATAGGTTTTAAGCTACTACTTAAATTGCACACACACATTAACATAATAGGAGTATAGTTACATAACCAAAGCATATCTGTAATTACCAGCCATCTGCAGTGAAACCAAGAAAACCAGTTAGGCACCTTAGGCATTTGTGAAAACTTATCTATGATATGGTGGATATTGTCCAAATGAACTTGAACAGTCTGAGAGAAATCAGACAAATTAAAACAACCCATTCCTGGGGACTGTTCACATGCCATATGTTCTTTTAACAATAAAGAGTTTGTAGTTGTAAGACTTTGGAGCGCTACAATTTGCACTTCTCCAAATTCTTGGTTGAGTTCCAACAGTATAGATCCAGTCCAATTTTGTTGTTTTACTGTATGCACAGGCCAGCTTAGATATCTCCTTCCTCATTCCCATGGCAGGTCCAGGAACTGGTGGGATGAGTGCATCTACAGCTGTAGCAGTGCGTGGATCTTTGTTGGGGTTTTTTGATGATCATCTTCTGGCATGAGTCTTCCAGAGGGTGCAGATGTTGGAAGTTCTTTTTCATATCGTATCTCAGTTCATTTTCGGGGTAGCCCAATTAGGCTTTGATCCTCTGTATAAACACAAACAGACCCTTTGCCTACACTTTTATATGCCCTTTATACCCTTGTGTAGAACTCGTTGGAGGTTACCACACAGGAACTGCCCTTTTTTTTTTTTTTTTTTTTTTTTTTTTTGCTATCACTAATCTACACTTACATGACGAATATTATGTTTACTAGGCTCTCCCCTATACCAGGTCTCCCCTATAAACCCCTTTACAGTCACTGTCCATCAGCATAGCAAAATGTTGTAGAATCACTACTTGCCTTCTCTGTGTTGTACAGCCCTCCCTTTTCTCCTACCCCCCCATGCATGTTAATCTTAATACCCCCCTACTTCTCCCCCCCTTATCCCTCCCTACCCACCCATCCTCCCCAGTCCCTTTCCCTTTGGTACCTGTTAGTCCATTCTTGAGTTCTGTGATTCTGCTGCTGTTTTGTTCCTTCAGTTTTTCCTTTGTTCTTATATTCCACAGATAAGTGAAATCATTTGGTATTTCTCTTTCTCCGCTTGGCTTGTTTCACTGAGCATAATACCCTCCAGCTCCATCCATGTTGCTGCCAATGATTGGATTTGGCCTTTTCTTATAGCTGAGTAGTATTCCATTGTGTATATGTACCACATCTTCTTTATCCATTCATCTATTGATGGACATTTAGGTTGCTTCCAATTCTTGGCTATTGTAAATAGTGCTGCAATAAACATAGGGGTGCATCTGTCTTTCTCAAACTTGATTGCTGCATTCTTAGGGTAAATTCCTAGGAGTGCAATTCCTGGGTCAAATGGTAAGTCTGTTTTGAGCATTTTGATATACCTCCATACTGCTTTCCACAATGGTTGAACTAACTTACATTCCCACCAGCAGTGTAGGAGGGTTCCCCTTTCTCCACAGCCTCGCCAACATTTGTTGTTGTTTGTCTTTTGGATGGCAGCCATCCTTACTGGTGTGAGGTGATACCTCATTGTAGTTTTAATTTGCATTTCTCTGATAATTAGCGATGTGGAGCATCTTTTCATGTGTCTGTTGGCCATCTGTATTTCTTTTTTGGAGAACTGTCTGTTCAGTTCCTCTGCCCATTTTTTAATTGGGTTATTTGTTTTTTGTTTGTTGAGGCGTGAGAGCTCCTTATATATTCTGGACGTCAAGCCTTTATCGGATGTGTCATTCTCAAATATATTCTCCCATACTGTAGGGATCCTTTTTGTTCTATTGATGGTGTCTTTTGCTGTACAGAAGCTTTTCAGCTTAATATAGTCCCACTTGTTCATTTTTGCTGTTGTTTTCCTTGCCCGGGGAGATATGTTCAAGAAGAGGTCACTCATGTTTATGTCTAAGAGGTTTTCGCCTATGTTTTCTTCCAGGAGTTTAATGGTTTCATGGCTTACATTCAGGTCTTTGATCCATTTTGAGTTTACTTTTGTATATGGGGTTAGACAATGGTCCAGTTTCATTCTCCTACATGTAGCTGTCCAGTTTTGCCAGCACCACCTGTTGAAGAGACTGTCATTTCGCCATTGTATGTCCATGGCTCCTTTATCAAATATTAATTGACCATATATGTCTGGGTTAATGTCTGGATTCTCTAGTCTGTTCCATTGGTCTGTGACTCTGTTCTTGTGCCAGTACCAAATTGTCTTGATTACTATGGCTTTATAGTAGAGCTTGAAGTTGGGGAGTGAGATCCCCCCTACTTTATTCTTTTTTCTCAGGATTGCTTTGGCTATTCGGGGTCTTTGGTGTTTCCATATGAATTTTTGAATTATTTGTTCCAGTTCATTGAAGAATGTTGCTGGTAGTTTCATAGGGATTGCATCAAATCTGTATATTGCTTTGGGCAGGATGGCCATTTTAACGATATTAATTCTTCCTAGCCACGAGCATGGGATGAGTTTCCATCTGTTAGTGTCCCCTTTAATTTCTCTTAAGAGTGACTTGTAGTTTTCAGAGTATAAGTCTTTCACTTCTTTGGTTAGGTTTATTCCTAGGTATTTTATTTTTTTGGATGCAATTGTGAATGGAGTTGTTTTCCTGATTTCTCTCTCTGTTGGTTCATTGTTAGTATATAGGAAAGCCACAGATTTCTGTGTGTTGATTTTGTATCCTGCAACTTTGCTGTATTCCGATATCAGTTCTAGTAGTTTTGGGGTGGAGTCTTTAGGGTTTTTTATGTACAGTATCATGTCATCTGCAAATAGTGACAGTTTAACTTCTTCTTTACCAATCTGGATTCCTTGTATTTCTTTATTTTGTCTGATTGCCGTGGCTAGGACCTCCAGTACTATGTTAAATAACAGTGGAGAGAGTGGGCATCCCTGTCTAGTTCCCGATCTCAGAGGAAATGCTTTCAGCTTCTCGCTGTTCAATATAATGTTGGCTGTGGGTTTATCATAGATGGCCTTTATTATGTTGAGGTACTTGCCCTCTATTCCCATTTTGCTGAGAGTTTTTAACATGAATGGATGTTGAACTTTGTCAAATGCTTTTTCAGCATCTATGGAGATGATCATGTGGTTTTTGTCTTTCTTTTTGTTGATGTGGTGGATGATGTTGATGGACTTTCGAATGTTGTACCATCCTTGCATCCCTGGAATGAATCCCACTTGGTCATGGTGTATGATCCTTTTGATGTATTTTTGAATTCGGTTTGCTAATATTTTGTTGAGTATTTTTGCATCTACGTTCATCAGGGATATTGGTCTGTAGTTTTCTTTTTTGGTGGGGTCTTTGCCTGGTTTTGGTATTAGGGTGATGTTAGCTTCATAGAATGAGTTTGGGAGTATCCCCTCCTCCTCTATTTTTTGGAAAACTTTAAGGAGAATGGGTATTATGTCTTCCCTGTATGTCTGATAAAATTCCGAGGTAAATCCATCTGGCCCGGGGGTTTTGTTCTTTGGTAGTTTTTTGATTACCTCTTCAATTTCGTTGCTGGTAATTGGTCTGTTTAGATTTTCTGTTTCTTCCTGGGTCAATCTTGGAAGGTTATATTTTTCTAGGAAGTTGTCCATTTCTCCTAGGTTTCCCAGCTTGTAAGCATATAGGTTTTCATAGTATTCTCCAATAATTCTTTGCATTTCCGTGGGGTCCGTCGTGATTTTTCCTTTCTCGTTTCTGATACTGTTGATTTGTGTTGACTCTCTTTTCTTCTTAATAAGTCTGGCTAGAGGCTTATCTATTTTGTTTATTTTCTCGAAGAACCAGCTCTTGGTTTCATTGATTTTTGCTATTGTTTTATTCTTCTCAATTTTATTTATTTCTTCTCTGATCTTTATTATGTCCCTCCTTCTGCTGACCTTAGGCCTCATCTGTTCTTCTTTTTCCAATTTCGATAATTGTGACATTAGACCATTCATTTGGGATTGCTCTTCCTTTTTTAAATATGCTTGGATTGCTATATACTTTCCTCTTAAGACTGCTTTTGCTGTGTCCCACAGAAGTTGGGGCTTAGTGTTGTTGTTGTCATTTGTTTCCATATATTGCTGGATCTCCATTTTGATTTGGTCATTGATCCATTGATTATTTAGGAGCGTGTTGTTAAGCCTCCATGTGTTCGTGAGCCTCTTTGCTTTCTTTGTACAGTTTATTTCTAGTTTTATGCCTTTGTGGTCTGAAAAGTTGGTTGGTAGGATTTCAATCTTTTGGAATTTTCTGAGGCTCTTTTTGTGGCCTAGTATGTGGTCTATTCTGGAGAATGTTCCATGTGCACTTGAGAAGAATGTATATCCCGCTGCTTTTGGATGTAGAGTTCTATAGATGTCTATTAGGTCCATCTGCTCTACTGTGTTGTTCAGTGCTTCCGTGTCCTTACTTATTTTCTGCCCAGTGGATCTATCCTTTGGGGTGAGTGGTGTGTTGAAGTCTCCTAGAATGAATGCATTGCAGTCTATATCCCCCTTTAGTTCTGTTAGTATTTGTTTCACATATGCTGGTGCTCCTGTGTTGGGTGCATATATATTTAGAATGGTTATATCCTCTTGTTTGACTGAGCCCTTTATCATTATGTAGTGTCCTTCTTTATCTCTTGTTACTTTCTTTGTTTTGAAGTCTATTTTGTCTGATATTAGTACTGCAACCCCTGCTTTCTTCTCACTGTTGTTTGCTTGAAATATGTTTTTCCATCCCTTGACTTTTAGTCTGTACATGTCTTTGGGTTTGAGGTGAGTTTCTTGTAAGCAGCATATAGATGGGTCTTGCTTTTTTATCCATTCTGTTACTCTGTGTCTTTTGATTGGTGCATTCAACCCATTAACATTTAGGGTGACTATTGAAAGATATGTACTTATTGCCATTGCAGGCTTTAAATTCGTGGTTACCAAAGGTTCAAGGTTAGCCTCTTTAGTATCTTACTGCCTAACTTAGCTCGCTTATTGAGCTGTTATATACACTGTCTGGAGATTCTTTTCTTCTCTCCCTTCTTGTTCCTCCTCCTCGATTCTTCATATGTTGGGTGTTTTGTGCTGTGCTCTTTCTAGGAGTGCTCCCATCTAGAGCAGTCCCTGTAAGATGTTCTGTAGAGGTGGTTTGTGGAAAGCAAATTCCCTCAGCTTTTGTTTGTCTGGGAATTGTTTAATCCCACCATCATATTTGAATGATAGTCGTGCTGGATACAGTATCCTTGGTTCAAGGCCCTTCTGTTTCATTGTATTAAATATATCATGCCATTCTCTTCTGGCCTGTAGGGTTTCTGTTGAGAAATCTGACGTTAGCCTGATGGGTTTCCCTTTATAGGTGACCTTTTTCTCTCTAGCTGCCTTTAACACTCTTTCCTTGTCCTTGATCTTTGCCATTTTAATTATTATGTGTCTTGGTGTTGCCCTTCTTGGATCCTTTCTGTTGGGGGTTCTGTGTATTTCCGTGGTCTGTTTGATTACTTCCTCCCCCAGTGTGGGGAAGTTTTCAGCAATTATTTCTTCTAAGATACTTTCCATCTCTTTGCCTCTCTCTTCTTCTTCTGGGACCCCTATAATACGGATATTGCTCCTTTTAGATTGGTCACACAGTTCTCTTAATATTGTTTCATTCCTGGAGATCCTTTTGTCTCTCTCTATGTCAGCTTCCATGCGTTCCTGTTCTCTGATTTCAATTCCATCAATGGCCTCTTGCATTCTATCCATTCTGCTTATAAACCCTTCCAGAGTTTGTTTCATTTCTGTGATCTCCTTTCTGGCATCTGTGATCTCTTTCCGGACTTCATCCCATTTTTCTTGCGTATTTCTCTGCATCTCTGTCAGCATGTTTATGATTCTTATTTTGAATTCTTTGTCAGGAAGACTGGTTAGGTCTGTCTCCTTCTCTGGTGTTGTCTCTGTGATCTTTGTCTGCCTGTAGCTTTGCCTTTTCATGGTGATAGGAATAGTCTGCAGAACTGGGACGAGTGACGGCTGGAAGGACTTCCTTTCTTGTTATTTTGTGGCCCTCCTCTCCTGGGGGAACAGCGGCCTCTAGTGGCTTGTACTGCGCAGCTGCGCGCAGACAGGGTTTCTGCTTCCTGCCCGGCTGCTATGGAGTTAATCTCCGCTGTTGCTGTGGGCGTGGCCTGGCTCAGGCAGCTACTCCAAAATGGTGGAGTCGCGTTGGAGCAGGAGCTGCTGGGAGGCTATTTATCTCCGTAAGGGGCCTCCCTGCTCCCTGCAGCCCAGGGGTTAGGGTGCCCAGAGATCCCGGATTCCCTACCTCTGGATTAAGTGACCCGCCCTGCCCCTTTAAGACTTCCAAAAAGCACCCGCCAAAACAAAACAACGACCACAAAAAAAACAAGAAAAAAAATTTTTTTTAATTAAAAAAAAAAAATTTTTAATTAAAAAAAAAAAAAAGGTGGTCGTTCGTTTTTCTTTATTCTCCGGTGCCAGCCTCAGGCCTCTGCTCACCGGTCTTTCTGCCCTGTTTCCCTAATATTGGGGTCCCTGTCCCTTTAAGACTTCCAAAAAGCGCTCGCCAAAACAAAGCAGCAAAAAAGCAAAAAAAAAAAAAATGGTCGCGCGCTTTTCTTATGTCCTCTGTCGCCCAGCCTCCAGTGCCTGCTCACTGTTCTTGCTGCCCTGTTTTCCCAGTATCGAGGGCCCTGCACTCTGGCCCGGATGGCTGGGGCTGGGTGTTCGGCAGCCCTGGGCTCCGTCTCCCTCCCGCTCTGCCTGCTCTTCTCCCGCCGGGAGCTGTGGGGAGGGGCGCTCGGCTCCCGCGGGGCCGGGGCTTGTATCTTACCCCCTTCGCGAGGCGCTGGGTTCTCTCAGGTGCGGATGTGGTCTGGATATTATCCTGTGTCCTCTGGTCTTTATTCTGGGAAGGGTTGTCTTTGTTATATTTTCCTAGATATATGTTGTTTTGGGAGGAGATTTCCGCTGCTCTACTCACGCCGCCATCTTCCGCCCCCCCGCAAATCCCTCTTATCTCTTGCAACCAGAACCAATCGTTAGCTAGTCAGTCAGTGGAAGTGGAGAAATTTTACCAAAACGAACTACATGTTTTAAGCATTTTATACTTAAAATGTCGGGTAAGTGTTCATTAATTCTCCAAACTTTTGAGGTTAGCCCATCTTTTGAGATATGGATGGTTGTGCTCATCAGAGTTCTAAGTTGAACTCTTACAGAAATGACCTCCATAATGTATCACTACAGTTTTCACCTTTTGATTGCTTTAAAGTGAAACTAGGACCTAGACACGAATAAGTAGTCTTGAGTGCAGAATCCTTCAGTCTTCTGCAGTTGCCTTGCCCACATCAATTTGAGAGCAGGGTTAAAGTGACACATCCCTGTCAAGACTTTACGAAGCATTCAACTTAGTTTATGAGAAATGGACTTATTTCTTTTAACAGTCCTATTTCCTTAACTTCTATAATATTTCATTAAATTATGAAACTATTTATAAATAAAACTGTTGCAGCCAGGTCTGAGAACAAACAACTAATTGACTCAGCATAAATCAGTCAGCAAAAACCAAAGTGTGGGGTTATACTAGAGTCATTTGCTAGTTTTGTTTATTTTGCATGCTGTGTACATCATTGTATTTTATAGAGAGAATTATGACTTGGATAAATCTGGTAACATAATCACATATGAAGTCATCGTTTTTGTTTGTTCCTGTTTCTGTATAATCTAAAAAGATGAAATTTCAACTACACTGAAAATAATTCTAAGAGACCAGTAATATACCCTTCACACTTGCACATGTGTGTGCAACTAGTGAACAATTTAGAATGCTTCTCTTTAGCTGCTAACTTGACTACCCATCTCTTTCATTTTAATATGGCCCAAATGAAGTTCACTGTCTTCTTTCTAAACTGTCTTGCCAAATCTCAGTCTTTCTTGGAATTATTATCATTTTCCGAGCTTGCAAGGTATTCTACATAGTTGGAAAAAGGTACTTGATTCTTACCTTTGTTCCTCTTATGTCCATTCAGTTAACAGATCTTGTCATTTCTGGAAAAGGTATCTTTATCCCTCTTTGAATGGTACCCCCCCTTGATAAGACCCTTACTACCTGCTGAGCGTATTGCTGAAATGGACTTGATTTACCACTTAGCCATGTGCATCCTTGAAGCTGTGGCCAGATCCGTCTTCTGAAAATTCCACTTGGATCATTTCACTTGCTATTCAAAATGCACAGTAGCTTTCTACTAATTGCAACATAAAATAAAAAATATTTGTCTTAGCTCTCTGTGCTATTCTTAACATGGTCCCATTCTCATTTCAAATGTCAACTTCTTTTTAATGCCCTGCGGGAACCTCCTGCAACCCCGTGACTGCCCATTTCTTGGTAATCCAAACTTGCATTCCATCTCCATGCCTCTGCTCATATTGAGCCATCTGGCCTGTAGGATCTTAGCTCTTATATTCGACTTACTCAGATTCTAAAAGATCCCTCTTGACTTTTTCTTCCAAGGAGTCCTCCACAGGCTATAAGCACCTAGAGGTTAGGGACTGCTAATTCTGACACTATACCAGGTGTACTCTCATTTTGTTAGTACCTAATTGTGTTTATCTCTTCATTTAGAGAATAATCCCCTTGAGGGTTTTTTCTCTTTGTGTTTTCTCTTCTTTATAGAGCCTGAAACACTTTTTTAAAAATTAAGGTATCATTGAATACTATCCTATGAAGGTTTCATGTGAGCAACATTGTGATAACAAGATTCACCACTATTATCAAGTCCCCCCCTCACACCCCATTGCAGTCACTGTCCATCCATCAGCATAGTAGGATGCTATAGAGCCCCTACTTGTCTTCTCCATGCTATATTGCCTTCCCTGTGAGCCACCTATATAACATGTGCTAATCATAATGCCCCTTGATCCCCTTCTCCCTCCATCCCCAGCCACCCTCCCCAAACCCTTCTCTTTAGTAACCGCTAGTCTCTTCTTAGAGTCTGTGAGTCTGCTGCTGTTTTGTTTCTTCAGTTTTGCTTTGTTGTTATATTCCACAAATGAGTGAAATAATTTGGTACTTGTATTTCTCCACCTGGCTTATTTCACTGAGCATAATACCCTCTAGCTCCATCCATGTTGTTGCAAATGGTAGGATTTGCTTTCTTCTTATGGCTGAATAATATTCCATTGTGTATATGTACCACATCTTCTTTATCCATTCATCTGGATACTTAGGTTGCTTCCATATCTTGGCTATTGTAAATAGTGCTGCAATAAACATAGGGGTGATATATGTCTTTCAGAATCAGGGATCTTGTTTTCTTTGGGAAAATTCCTAGGAGTGAAATTCCTGGGTCAAATGGTATTTCTATTTTTAGTTTTTTGAGGAACCTCCATATTGCTTTCCACAATGATTGAACTCATTTCCATTCCCACCAGCAGTGTAGGAGGGATCCCCTTTCTCCACATCCTCATCAGCATTTGTTGTTCCTAGTCTTTTGGATGTTGGCCATCCTAACTGGTGTGAGGTGATATCTCATTGTGGTTTTGATTTGCATTTCCCTGATAATTAGCGATGTGGAGCATCTTTTCATGTGCCTGTCAGTCATCTGAACTTCTCCTTTGGAGAAGTGTCTGTTCATATCCTCCACCTATATTTTAATTGGGTTATTTGCCTTTTGGGTGTTGAGGCAGAGCCTGAAGCACTTTTGATCTAGCACCTGATTTCAGAGTTGTAAAATGAGTAGGCCACCCTTCCTTCCCTATAGTGCCCACAGTATAATAGATAAGAGATACATTCTTACACACACACACACACAACGTTAAGTAAATAGATGGTAAAATTTGTTCTAAAATAGGCGGATATTATATTTAGATAAGAGTTCAGGGGAAGATGAGATATCATTCTAATAACAGGAAAGAGGCCCTCTGAGTTGGAGAGGGTCAGACATTTGAATTAGATATTAAATTAAGCATTTGAATCTCAGTGTCATCAGAAGAATAGAAAGGTATGCTTATTTATTTTCCTAAAAAATTTTTTCAAGGAAAGGATAAACAATATTGCTAATCAATTAGGCATTAGGAAACTTAATAACTTCATCTAGCTGTAATTCATCAGTGACAGACACTCAAGGGCACTTAGTCTACCACCAGGCATTTGATCAGCAAGTTCTGCTGTCTTCTCAAGTTTTAACATTCTATAGAGACTCCTGAACATATGGAGGGGTCTGAGTTTTTAGAGGGTAAGAAACTTTCCAGCCCCCCTTATGTAGCACTCAAATCACTCAAGAATGTTTCCTTTTGAAGGCTCTTCAAACCTGCCATGGAGTTAGCCTTTGGGGAGCAGAAAGGCGGGTAACATAAAATATCAGCTAAGAGCCTTTGAAGATGGCTGATGTGTTTGTCTCCTTAGGATACTAAATCACACATCACCACACATGTGCACAGAAAATGAAAAATGTCAGAAACACATTTGTGTAAACCATGGATCATATTTGCATATACATTTCAACTTAGCCCTCCTATCCTCAGACCAGCAACTATTGATGCTTTATATTTTTGCCTTTTATTAAAGTTTTCTCTAATCCTAGAATTTTGCTCTATGTTAAAACATATTATCGCAATGAAAGTAAATTAGAGTTATTAAACTACAGACTTATGTTGCCTAATACAGTAGCCACTAAACCACATGTGTATTTCAACTTAAATACAATTTATTTTACTTAGTTGGTGTCTTTAGTTGCATAGCCACACTTCCAGTATTCCATACTGAATTGAGATGTGTAATAAAAGTAAAATGTCATAGATTTTAAAGATTTAGTATAAAAAGCAATTGTAAAATATTAAGAATTCTTATATTGATCATCTGTTGAACTGACAATATTTTGGACATACTGGGTTCAGTAAATTTTATTAAAATTAATGCTAATGACTAACAGATTAAAGGTGGCGGCATGAGAGGTAAGACAGAGAACTCCTCCCAAAACCACATATAATAAGAAAATATAGTTAATACAACTGATCCTAAAAGAGCTACAGGAAAGAAGGCTGTGCCAGACTGCATACACCTGGAGAACAGAGCAGACCTCACGAAACAGGGTAACATACCAAACCTTGATCCGGTGGGACCCAAGCCCTTCCCCCACCCCAACACACCAATGGGAGGAAGAGAAACGGAGCGGGGAGGGTGTGGAAGCCTAAGATTGCTGAACACCCAGCCCTGGAGATCTGCTTTGGGAGCACAAACCTGCATTGAATGTGCTCTGAAGATTAGTGGGGTTGGAAAGCTAAGACAGGTAGAATACTTGCAGAGACTGAGATTCCAGCCATTTGTGGAGGACAGGTTTCCACATCCAGCTGCTCTGAGACAAAGGAAAGGCAGATGGTCTAAGAGGGTTCCTAGAAGCAAGAGGGCTGCTAAAGGGGTGGAGATTGCACAGAGCTTGCTGCTCAGGAGAAGGGATAGGTGGACAATGTTGTCTGGGCATGCTCTGCCCAGCAGGTTGGGAACTTTCAGGAGCTTCAGGTGCTCCTTCCCCCTGCTGGTTAATCAGCTCCAAAGTCCCCCCATGCCCCCCACCACTGTGATATGCAGCCTGCTGTGCCTTGCTCCTGGCCTGCTGGCACCGGCTCACAAACTGACAGTCCCTGCCCTGGCATTAGGCCAGCCAGAGGGAGGCCCCGCCTATGTCAGCTACAACCGCAAAGTACAGACGCTTACACCTGTGTACTCAGCCCACTGATTCTGACAGTGGAGACAGGCACTGTAGCCGGAAAGCAGGAAATAGCTCTTTCCTCCCATGAGGTATCAGCGCCCACTTCCCTGTGACCCCTGACATCACTCCAGGGGCTGAGCAGCTCCAGAGACTAGAGCTTCTGGGCACTAGAGGGCGTCACATACAAATATGAAACATCAAAGGAACCTGGTTTAAACCAAAAATCCCACAAACACCAGAAAAAGGGCCAGGAGAAGCTGAACTCACCAATCTCCCTGAAAGATATTTGAAAATAAAAATCATAAACATGCTCATGGAGGTACATAAAAATATTCAAGAAATCAGGGATGAATTTAGAACAGAGATTCAATCATTAAGAAATACCATATCTGAAATGAAACATACAGTGGATCTCCAAGAAGATATGGAGAGATTAAAAGCAGATTAGATGTAGTAGAAGAGATGGTAAATGGAATAGAAATTAGAGAATAGGAATACAAAGAAGCTGAGGCGCAGGGAGAAAAAAGGATCTCTAGGAATTAAAGAATATTGAGAGAACTGTGTGACCAATCCAAATGGAACAATATTCGCATAATAGGAGTACCAGAAGAAGAAGAAGAGAGAGAAAGGGATAGACAGTATCTTTGATGAGGTAATTGCTGAAAACTTCCCAAATCTGGAGAAGGAGATAGTCTTTCAGGCCATAGAGGTACACAGATCTCCCAACATAAGGGACCCAAGGAAGACAACACCAAGACATAATAATTAAAATGGCAAAGATCAAGGATAAGGACAGACTTTTAAAAGCAGCTAGAGAGAGAAAAAAGATCACCTACAAAGGAAAATCCTTCAGGCTATCATCAGACTTCTCAACAGAACATTACAGGCCAGAAGGGAGTGGCATGATATATTTAATGCAATGAAGCAGAAGGGTCTCAAAACAAGAATACTCTACCCAGCAAGATTATCCTTTAAATTTGAAGGAGGGATTAAACAATTTTCAGATAAGCAAAAGCTGAGAGAATTTACCTCCCACAAACCACCTCTACAGTGTGATTTGGAGGGACTGCTCTAGATGGAAGTGTTCCTAAGGCTAAATAGCTGTCACCAGGGGCAATAAAACCCACAGTAAAGTAGTAGAACAATTAATTATAAGCAGATGCAAAATCAAATCAACTACCCCCAAAGTCAATCAAGGGATAGACAAAGAATACAGAATATGATACCTAACATATAAAGAATGGAAGAGGAAGGAAAAGGATGAAAAAAAGAACCTTTAGGTTGTGTTTGTAATAGCATACTAAGTGAGTTAAATTAGAATGTTAGATAGTAAGGGAAGTACCCTTGAACCTTTGGTAACCACGAATCTAAAGCCTGCAATGGCAATAAGTACATACATATTGATAATCATTCTAAATGTAAAATGTCTGAATGCACCAATCAAAAGACATAGAGTCACTGAATGGATAAAAAAACAAGACCTATCTATATGCTGCCTACAAGAGACTCGCTTTAAACCCAAAGACATATACACACTGAAAGTGAAGGGATGAAATTTTAAGAAAGTAGTAGGGAGAAAAAATCATGAGTTGAAGTACTCATATCAGACAAAATAGACTTCAAAACAAAGAAAGTCACAAGAAACAAAGAAGGACATTATATAATGATAAAAGGGTCAGTCCAACAAGAGGATATAACTATTATAAATATGTATGCACGCAACACAGGATCACCTACATATGTGAAACAAATACTAAAAGAATTAAAGGGGGAAATAGAATGCAATGCATTCATTTTAGGAGACTTCCAACACACCACTCACTCCAAAGGACAGATCAACCAGACAGAGAATAAGTAAGGAGACAGAGGCACCGAACAACGTATTAGAATAGATGGACCTAACGGACATCTACAGAACACTCCATCCAAAAGCAGCAGGGTCACATTCTTCTTAAGTGCACATGGAACATTTTCAAGAATAGATCATATACTAGGCCACAAAAAGAGCCTCAGTAAATTAAAAAAGATTGAAATTGTACCAGCCAGCTTCCCAGACTACAAAGGTATGAAACTAGAAGGAAATTGCACAAAGAAAACAAAAAAGCCCACAAACACAAAGAGCCTTAATAATATGCTCCTAAATAATCAGTGGATCAATGACCAAATAAAAACAGAGATCAAGCAATATATGGAGACAAATAGCAACAATAATTCAACACCGCAACACCTGTGGGATGCAGCAATGCCCGTGCTAAGAGGGAAGTATATTACAATACAGGCCTGCCTCAGGAAAGAAGAACAATCCCAAATGAACAGTCTAAAGTCACAATTAATGAAACTACAAAAAGAAGAGCAAATGAGACCCAAAGCCAGTAGCAGGAGGGACATAATAAAGATTAGAGCAGAAATAAATAAATTCGAGCAGAATAAAACAATAGAATCAATGAAAGTAGGAGCTGGTTCTTTGAGAAAATAAGCAAAATAGATAAACCCCTAGCCAGACTTAACAACAAAAAAAGAGAGTATACACGCATAAACAAAATCAGAAATGAGAAAGGAAAAATCAGTATGGACACCACAGAAATACAAAGAATCATGAGAGAATACTATGAAAACTTATATGCTAACAAACTGGATAACCTAAAGAAATGGGCAACTTTCTAGAAAAATGCAATCTTCCAAGGCTGACCTAGGAAGAAACAGAAAATCTGAATAAACCAATTACCAGCAACAAAATTGAATTGGTAATAAAAAAACTACCCAAGAACAAAACTCCAGGACCAGATGGTTTCACTGCTGAATTTTATGAAACAGTTAGTGAAGACCTAATACCCATCCTTTTTCAAGTTTTCTAAAAAGTAGTAGAGGAGAGAATATTCCCAAACTCATTCTACGAGGCCAGCATTACTCCAACACAAAACCAGGCAAAGATACCACAAAAAAAGAAAATTACAGACAGTATCCCTGATGAACATAGATGCAAAAACACTCAACAAAATATTAGCAAACTGAATTTAAAAATACATCAAAAAGATCATCCATCATAATCAAGTAGGATTTATTCCAGGGATGCCAGGATGGTACAACATTTGAAAATCCATCAACATCATCCACCATATCAACATCCGTAGATGCTGAAAAAGCATTCGACAAAATTCAACATCCATTCATTATAAAAACTCAACAAGATGGGTATAGAGGGCAAGTACCTCAACATAATAAAGGCCATATATGACAAACCCACAGCCAACATCATACTTAACAGCAAGAAGCTGAAAGCGTTTCCTTTAAGATCGGGAGTAAGACATGGATGCCCACTCTCCCCACATTTATTCAACATAGTACTGGAGGTCCTAGCCATGGCAATCAGACAACACAAAAGAAATAAAAGGCATCCAGATTGGTAAAGAATAAGTTAAACTGTCCCTGTTTGCAGATGACATGATACTGTACATAAAAAACCATAAAGAATTCACTCCAAAACCAGTAGATCTAATATCTGAATTCAGCAAAGTTGCAAGATACAAAATTAATACACAGAAATTTGTTGCATTCCTATATACTAATGATGAACTATTAGAAAGAGAAATCATGAAAACAATTCCATTCACAGTTGCATCAAAAAGAATATAATACCTAGGAATAAACCTAATGAAGGAAGTGAAAGACCTATACTCTGAAAACTACAAGACACTCATGAAAGAAATTAAAGAAGAAACCAATAAATAGAAACACATTCCATGTTCATGGATAGGAAGAATTAATATTGTCAAAATGTCCATCCTGCCTAAAGCAATCTACAGATTCAATGCAATCGCTATCAAAATACCAACAGCATTCTTCAGCAAACAGGAACAAATAGTTCTAAAATTCATATGGAACCACCGAAGACCCTGAAAAGCCAAAGCAATCATGAGAAGGAAGAATAAAGCATGGGGAATTACGCTCCCCAACTACAAGCTCTACTACAAAGCCACAGTAATCAAGACAATTTGGTACTGGCACAAGAACAGACCCATAGAACCATGGAACAGACTAGATAGCCCAGATATAAATGCAAGCATATAGGGTCAATTAATATATGATAAAGGAGCCATGGATATACGATGGGGAAATGACAGCCTCTTCAACAACTGGTGTTGGCAAAACTGGACAGCTACATGCAAGACAATGAAATTGGAATATTGTCTAACCCCATACACAAAAGTAAACTCAAAATGGAACAACTACCTGAATGTAAGTCATGAAACCATAAAACTTTTAGAAGAAAACATAGGTCAGAATCTCTTGAATATAAAGATAAGCATCTTTTTCCTGAACACATCTAGTCAGGCAAGGGAAACAAAATCCAAAATGAATAAATGGGACTGTATCAAGCTAAAAAAGCTTCTGTACAGCAAAGGACACTATCAGCAGAACAAAAAGGCATCCTACAGTATGGGAGAATATATTTGTAAATGACATATCTGATAAGGGGTTAACATCCAAAATATATAAGGAACTCACACACCTCAACACCCAAAAAGCAAATAACCCTATTAAAAAATGGGTGGAGGATATGAATAGACACTTCTCCAAAGAAGAAATTCAAATGGCCTACAGGCACATGAAAAGATGCTCCACTTTGCTAATTATCAGGAAAATTCAAATTAAAGCCACAATGAAATATCACCTCACACCAGTTAGAATGACCAACATCAAAAAGACTAGGGACAACAAATTCTGACGAGGATACCGAGAAAGGGGAACCCTCCTGCACTGCCGGTGGGAATGTAAACTAGTTCAACCATTGTGGAAAGCAGTATGGAGGTTCCTCAAAAAATTAAAAATAGAAATGCCATTTGACCCAGGAATTTCACTCCTAGGAATTTACCCAAAGGAAGCATCTTCTCAGATTCAAAAAGACGTATGCACCCCTATGTTTATTGCAGCACTATTTACAATAGCCAAGATATGGAAGCAACCTAAGTGTCCATCAGTAGATGAATGGATAAAGAAGAGATGGTACATATACACAGTACTATTCAGCCATAAGAAACAAATACTACCATTTGCAACAACATGGATGGAGCTAGAGGGTATTATGCTCTGTGTAATAAGTCAGACAAAGTCAAATACCAAATGATTTCCCTCATTTGTGGAATATAACAACAAAGCAAAACTGAAGAAACAAAATAGCAACAGACTCACAGACTCCAAGAATGGACTAGTGGTTATGGAAGGGGAGTGGTGGAGGCGGGTGGAGAGGGAATGAGAAGGGGATTGAGGGGTATCATGATTGGTGCATATGGTGTGTATGGAGTCACAGGGGAGACAGTGTAGCTCAGAGAAGACAAATAGGGACTCTGTGGCATCTTACTACACCGATGGACAGTGACTGCAGTAGGGTATGGGGGGGGACTCGATAATAAGGGTGAATGTAATAACCACATTGTTTTCCTTGTGAACCCTTCATAAGAGTGTATATCAGTGATACCTTAATAAAATTAAATGAAATTAATGCTAACTTTACCTGTTTTTACTTTTTATTGGTAATTGAAAAATTACAGTTACTTCTGTGTTTCACATATTTCTACTTGGCAACAGCTAGCTTAGAAAATGCATTTTAATTTTTAATCCGCTTCTAATAATAAAGGTTTATACTGATGGGCTTGTTAAACATTTTGGGAAATAAGGTAATTGGTAATGACTAAAATATGATGGAGGTGATTTTTTGATTCCTAAATTTTTTTGCTTGTAGTTTTGACCAGATCTATCGATCTATATTTTCTTTTTTTTGCTAAACATGAAGGCTTTTATCCCCGTTCAGGCTATTACCTTTCAGAATTTTTTTTGGTTTGGAGCTAGTTTGACTTTAATCTTACCTCTTTGATTAGCTAGTGAATAAGGCTAGCTGAATGATAGGGATTAGGATTCAAATATTTCATAAATGCTTCCACAACAGCATTTAAAAAAAAAAATGGGATCCTAAGAGTCAATACAGTATATGAGGTAGCACATTTAATCTAATGTATTTGCAGGCTAAGCCTTTATTCAGATATTTCCGTGCATGAAAAGATTTCAAGATAGATCCATTAATTTGCTAATTAGAAAAAAATGTGCTCACCACTGAAACATTTGACTCAGTAGCTTTCATGTAGAAACACTATGAATAATTCCACAAAGTTGCTTAATTTATTTATGTGAGTTCAAACTAGGTCTGTGTAATTTTTCAGTTAGTTTAACTGTAGGTGTGTTAGTGTTATACAAACCCTATTTGGCTATTAGTAGTGTTGTCATTTGTTTGATTATTTAAAAAGAGATGTCACAAACAGAACAGGCTTCTTAACTTACGGTTGGTTAATATTTTTTATGATACTTGGAACATCAATATACAGGTTGTAGTTGGGGGAAACCTTGTGAATTCGATAGAAAATTAGAAACCTTTCCAAGAAAAGGCTATTGCTCTGGTTTTGGGCTCACCTTACTAGAAGAGTTTTGTAGTGACACACAGTGAAATGTAAGTGTAAAGAGAAAAGGATGCCTTTCTGTACTGTGGGGATAAGTCGTTTGGTAGGGCATATAGCATGGGAAATAGGGCCAGAAATAGTAGTACTGGGGTTTTTGCAAAATTGAATCACACTGATGTCTGCATATTTTCCAGTACTGAACTCTCTCCTTTAACCTTGTATCTTGTCCTGTGTCTCCATCTATGGTAAAATATCCGTGGAATCAGAGGGGTTTCTTTGTGGTTTGCTCCTGTGTCCCCATTGGTTCCTCACTGATCCTGCATTGGAAAAGAACAAACAGACATGCAGGGAGGAGAAAAAATATTTCACACAGCTGCTTTCCCTACTTTAGAGGACCCAGCAAAATGTTTCTTTCTGAATAGGCACCCTCATTCTAGGTATTCCACTTTGGGACTTACCTGCTGTAGAAATGTTACTGGAGCCTTTATAGTGACAAGTTATTGTTTCTGAAGATAGCTGGTCACTTCTTTTCATAGGACTGGGGGTTCAGTGCTCTCTTCGGTCTTACTTGAATGGTATTTTATCAGTCAGACAAAATAATATTCAACTATTAATATCGTTCTGCTAAAACAGTTTAGAATAAAGATTTAATGTTCTCTTTTCAGTGAAAGGCTTGTGTCCACGGTGCAGGACTGTAATAAAAGAGAAACAAATGAAGCAGCTCAAAGTGATGGCTCTCCATGGCTTTTAGGTCTCTCATACATTTTTATAAAACATGTATCAGAACTTCTGAATTGTTAAATTGGGTTATTTTTTAATGCAATTGTATTCAAATATGGACCTGAGAGTAGCCTGGTAGGTTTCAGTGTTCAGAACAGGCTCTCTCCTGGCAAATAGACTTACCGCTATTACTATGTTATTATGTTCTCTGGACTGTAGCCAGGAGAGGACAATGGACCCCAAGACTGTGTTGCTTCTTGATCTTCAAGTAAACTGGTGCACCTCCAGCTCAGCCCTGGGCTCACCTTCTTGCCCTTAGGCAGACAGATAACTGAGTCACCCATCTTCTTCCTCCTCTGTAAAAGGGGTAGATAGAAGGTGTCACTCCTGGATTCCACAGTGGATTTAAGAGGTAAAGGTGAAATTTAAAATGTCATGTGAATCTCTCACATTGGTACTTTCTAATAATTCACGCTCACCCTAGAAACCTAAAGTCAAGCATTAAAGAACAGAAAGTAAATTTTAACTCAAATATTTGAGAGCATGATGATATCATTAAATGTGCATGGGAATGTACTTTTGCCATTACGCTGATAATTAGGGTTCAATTAAGTGAACATCACTCAAAAGAACTTTATGAAGAGACTCCGGCATGTCATATGGTCCATCTGTAGTATTGTGAGGTTAATAAAATGGCAATTAGATGATTTTAGTGTGGGGGAATCAAGATCAAGGGCAGGGTGGGCTTCAGCAGTGATTCTTCCTGCCCCAAGCTAGGAATTTACTCAGCCTCAAATGAAGGAGGAACATGAGTCCTACAAAGCCAGGGATTATATTATTATTCCTACTCAAGAAGTGTAACTGCTGTCCTAACATGTAAAAATGACTGGCATTTAAAAACTAAGGTCGTCATTTTTGCACAAGGCTCTTCCTCTCAGCTGAAATAGGAAGAGTGGAAGAGGCCAGTGTCCAAAATAGATGGATTGCCAAGGCAGGTTGTTTTGATTTAGCAAAGTTCTTTGCATTAAAACAAACATCCCTAAAACACATTAGCCTCCCAGCACAGGAGTGGGAACGACAAAGCAGGAAGCCTGCTGGGGTCTTCAGGGAAATCTTGAGTGCTTTGGGGTGATTTATTTTCAGAGGGTTTAAACTAGATCAGCTCGAAAGAAGATGGGAGCATTCAGGATGATGGGAAAGCAAAGTAACTGACTCCTTTCGCCTCTCAATAAATGGTCTCCCTGGAAAGCCATCACAAGAAAATGTTTTGTTCTACTGTTTCATAGGAATAAGGGGTGGCATGAAGTTGTGGATTGCATGGAACATGCTTTTTTTTAGTAAGCTCCAGCAACATGAGATGAGCCCAGTGGGGTGTAGGATCAGCCCTGACAGACCCTATATGATGCCTTCACTAGATTAATGCGAAGTCAGTCTTTGTCAGATTAAGCAGAAACTGTAAAGGGCTTGTAGCTTTGAGATGGATTTGGCCTCTGAATGCAGTATGACCCCCAAACCAGGTTGTTGAGTAACAGATGCTTAATGAACATTCCTGACCCAAATTTACAAACATACAAACTGGGCTAGAAAAGACTTACAGAGCAGGAAGAAAGCCCAGGTGAGCGGGAGATACATAGAGGTGTTGTGTCCCCAGCAATGGGGGCTTCTTTAACCAGCTCAGAACACCTGTATTAGATGTTATTAGGAAGGGTCATCTTTACCAATGCTGAGCTCCCTGGAACTCTCTCAGTGAGAATGAAATTGTTATGTAGGCTCAAGGAAAAAGGGGATCAGAAATTGTGTGTGTGTGTGTGTTTGAGGAATTTTTCAAGAAGCTCAGGAGCAAAGAGTTATTCTTTGGTAAGGGATGTTAGGAAACCACCACAGTCCCCTTTTGTACAGTGGTTGTAATTATAACTGCAGGGATATTGTGTTCTCAAACAAATATTCAAGCTCCCTGATAGCAGCTTGCCTGAAGCCAAGTTTCACATATGGGTGCAGGTAACAATGCCTCTTAGTAATCTCCCCATCGCTTGTCATTGGCCTTCCCCCTCACAGTGGAAATGTCTTTATAGTCTGTGCCTGGCATTTTGCCTCTGTTCATCTTAGGATCATCCAGTATGTTTTAAACAATAATAACATCCAGGTCCTTGAGATATAGCACCTGAAACGGGCTTGATAGGCTGTTCACAGGCAGTAATAGGTGCTCTTGTTAGGTAATTTCTTCATGATGCAGTTGTATGCCACTGAAAGAGTGGGAAAGAGGAAAATTAGATCCACTTGCACACCAGCCAGCTCTGTTTTTAACACATGATTATTTTATTGGGGTGTACATTAATTAATCCTGAAATAAGATCCTGTGTGACATTCAAAGTTGTGTTGAGTAGCTCAGAGTTTAAATATTTTAGTTTTACAGCTCTGTTATGCTGGCAGCCAACAATGGTGTCTCGGTGAAATTAGCATATGAGCCCCGCTTGTGATGACATCTGGAAAGCTTGTTTTATCTATAAGCACAGTTGTAGACAAATGAAAGCAGACAGATGTAAGGCTGGGGTGGCATCTTCGCCTCAAGCACTCTCTGGCTGTACATTTTCCAGTGTGTCAAAAACAGGGAGCTTTTTTTTAAGGGTAGAATAAAAACATTCTGTCACATCCATATACCAGCTACTGTGTTGCCTTTCTGAGCTCTGAGGTGTGAGATGGCATATATTGTTCAAAATTTAACAAGAGAGAGAGTTAGAGTCAGTAGGAGGTGCATGAGTGTAAAGGGTACTTGACACAAAGGCAAAAGAGGACTTGGTGTCCTTTTAAGCTAATCACAGTTCCCCTCTCCTGGGACAGCCAGGCAGAATAGAATTGTCAGAGGAGATTTGGAGTTCTGGGTGTATCTTTCTTTGCTGTTACGTTTTTCAGTCACTGTGTACAGTACCCACTGTGTACAGAGATGTCTACATAATTCATGTAGGTGGGTCAGAGAGAAGCTTTAGGATAGGGTTGTTATTCAAGCTGAGTACTTTGAAGTCTGAAAGTCAGGAATACTGTTTCATGGGTGATTTTCAAGTCATTTTGCTCAGGGGCCATTCCTTAAGAAATTTTATACAAGGGCAGCTTGCCTTCACCCCACTCTACTTATTTATTGTAGAAATAAGTATCCCTCAAAAAACATGTATACATGCATAAGTATGGGCTGGGATTTGGGTCAAACCAGATGATTTTCAGAGTTCTTGACCCTACAGCAACCATAGAATTTGCTACACCTGCTAAGGGTATGAAGTTTATATTTTCGTCTCTGGGATCTATGGCTCCATATTTCATGGTATATATACTGTATATCCCATGTAACTATCACTAATTATTATTAAATATGTTTTGCTGAAATTTCAGAAAGCCAGATATGGTCTTATTAAGCACCTGTTTAAGGACTGGATTGCCCACTTGCAGCCAGAAACATATAACTTTATAGTATCAGAATCTTGTATCTGAGGAAACCTGCACAGATACACATAATTTGAGAGCAGTGAAATAACGGAAATGTTGGGAAGGGAATAGTATAGCCTAACCAAGTGAAATGTGTTCAGTCGTTGATGTCAAGACCAAAAGTCTCTCGGCTTTAGCAGTGGCTCATGTTGTTGCGAATATCCTCTTGTTTTTCTTTTTAGCAATAAAGTTGCATTATTCTTTTAACAGGGGAAAACACAGATGTCCATTTCCTGTCCCATTCGCACCACACCATCCTCAATCCTTTCAAAGTACGTGGTGTTGAGAGCCATTGAGCCTTGATAAGTACCTTTGTGTGTACAAAATGGGACTTTTTTGTTTTACATACTGTTGGGAATGATGGAGAAAGTATACTTGTAACTGAAAATGTACAGCAAATTGCCATTTATACCTGCAAAGACTAAGTGGTCCAGTCAGATGGAGTGTTGGGGTTTAGTAACACCTGAGTGAACTGATGGGTGAGCAAAGGGAAACCGCTGGACCTTTGCATGACTTCCTTTAAGGCCATCTCAGGAGTCCAGTGACTCCGTCAATGTGCTTTGAGTCTCATTCTAGCCCTGAGTATCCTGGGTTTTTAGTGCTGTTTGGCTGACCCCTCCCTCTGAGTTTATTCACTTAAATTGGAAACCCAGAGGAGAAAGAACCTTTTCTCGATTCTTGGGATCTCAGTTTTGCCTGATAACAATAGAGTTAGAGAAGAGGTAACTGGTTTCATCATTTATCTGCAGGCTTTCCGGTTTGGCAATCTCATCATTTTTCTCACAAAACTGAGAGTCTTAGAGTCAAGTTTTTATAGGCCCCTTTCTCAGTGCCAGCTTAGAATTTAAACTATTAAAATAGAGACCATAATTCTTTCTCATGCCATTCAATATAAGAAGAGAATTTCCCTCTCTTGGTTACAGTTTCTATACCTGAATATTTAATTTATAAATGTTTGCCAGTGCTGTTGGGTCAGCATCGTAGGATATAATAGCCAGCAGGGACCTTTGTGCTACTACCAATTTTATTTGTGTATAAATTAAACAGTTCTGCTAAATCTATAGTACTATTTTGTCATCTTGAATTAATCAGAAATACTCTTTTTGATGCCATTTTTCTGGAAGGCTGTATTTGGCAGATTAAAAGTATTCTTTTGGCAACATACAAACAAAATTATGGATCCCTTTGTGGTGTCATGCATATTAATTTTATTGATAAATGTTGATCTTATATCATCATCATTATTGAAACACTTTTTGTTGCCTTCAGTGTGCCACATAGAGTGCTAAGTGTTTTGCATGTGTTTATTGAGTGTTTAGTATATTACTGTATTATAGGTAATTTGGGACTTTGATTATCCTATATAATTCTCATAATGATCCCATGAAATTGATACTATTATTGTATTATTACCCACATTTTGTTAGTGAGG
This sequence comes from Manis pentadactyla, assembly GCF_030020395.1. Taxonomy (NCBI): domain Eukaryota; kingdom Metazoa; phylum Chordata; class Mammalia; order Pholidota; family Manidae; genus Manis; species Manis pentadactyla. Next base: position 169,773,715 of record NC_080021.1, on the reverse strand, counting down.
ACACAGGTTCAGAGAAGTTAATTACCTTGTTCAATATCACACATCATCTTTGCATATTGAACTGTGTGTGTAGGTATGTAGGCATTGACTTCATTTCCAGCATACATACTTATTTTCTATTGCAAATGTATTACAGTCGCGGTGTACCTTGTACATGTGTTTTTTACTCAGAAACAATCTATTGATTTCAAGAAAGATGCATTAAAATTGAATATTGCTTCAATTTCTCAAATGAAAATAACCAGTCATTTATTAAGTTTGCAGTAATATCAGTGATGGTTGTGGTGTAATATATTAGATTTCCATGGGGCATGAGTTCTTTCTGTCTGCTAGACAGGCAATGTAGTGTCTTGGTTGGTTGAAAAGTACATGGTATATATTGCTGGGGTTTGAATCTACCACTGCCACTTACAAGCTGTGTGACTCTCTCTGCCTCATGTTTCATAGCTTCAGAATGGTGGTGATAATATTAAAAGTGTCTATTTTATGGAGATATTACATATATTGAAAGCTAAAATACACAAAGCACTTAGATTGATACCTGCCACATAGTAAATAAATAGCGTAAGAGAATTAACTACTATGATTATCTTGTAGTGGTTACTATGATAATAATTCAAGCTGACACACAAGTAATCACAAGCAGCTTGCAAGCAGTTTTCCATTTTTTAGAAACATTTGGAGACGGATAACATTTTACTGTCTTTGTGCTGAGCTATTAAAATAAACAGATAAATAACCTAGTGTATATTCTAACCAGAGTGTGTAAAGAAAGAATTTAGAACTCAAATGCAAGTAAGATTATATTAGTCTAAATTAGGAATTTGAAACGTTTATATCTATACTTAAAAACTGAGTGCTGACCCAGTGATACCAGGAATTTTCTCCCTTGAACTTGTAAATAATATGACTTCTCTCATGCAGATCAATGATACATATAAGATGCTTACAAGCAAATATAATGAAATGGTAATTGTAGAATTTAGATACATAGATGCTCACTGTACAATTTTTTCAACTTTTCTGTATGTTTGAAAATTTTAATAATAAAATATTGGTGGGAAGGAGACTCATAATATTGCCTTGGATTCACTAAAGGGAAAATAAACCTCGGAAGCTTGAAAACCTTTCCTAACCCCTGTATTCTTTGGCATGATAGAGTGGTATGGCAGTCAGAGTGGTACAGAATATGCACAGGAACACACCCTCTGAAATCCCATTTTAGTCTAACTTAAGTTATATTTTCTAACTGCCAACTTTTTCTTTTTTTGAGGCTTTTTTTGTGAATTGAATTCCCATTTGCATTATGGTCATCTGCTTAATATCAGTGTCATTCTTCTTTTCTTTAGTCAAAGCTAGAAGATCTTTGAGAGAGAATAAGAATGCAGGGATCACAGGCAGTTATTTCAGTTTAATGATGCTCATGCACAACGGCGTTCCTTTGTGACCAGAAGAGTTTGCCGGGAGCTTTACGGTTAACGTAAAGCTCACGTATTTTGAAGCTAACAAGCATCTGTATGTTAGATGATCTATACTTACAACATCCGACAGTCCTTTCATCTTGTAATTTGTGCTAAAAGATGTTTTTAAGATGAATATTCTGTGTTACGCTAACACTGTTCATTGAAGAATAAGATCAGAAATTAGGTTATAGATGCCACCTAAGAAAAAGGCAGCATTTTAGAACTGTACAGAATAAGTATTAAGTTGAAAATGTTTTTGTCCTGTGTCATTTATGTCATGTGTCTTTTAAGATAAAGTGCATTTTGCTCATTAAGTATAGAGTTATGGTGACGTTGTAAAGTTTCCCCATCTTGTCTCTGCTGCCCAGACCACATCCGGAATCTTGCAGTTAATTCTGGTTTTCACATTGTATGAGGAGTATTGAGCAATTGAAGTGTGACCAGGCTGGAGAAGGGTCTGCAGACACACCTTGGGGGATCAGTTGAAGACACTGACAGTGTTTGGTCTGGAGAAATAAAATTAAAAAACTCATATATCTACTTCTTTATTTTAGAATTCTGACTGCAGATACACTTTTCCTTGAATGCTTCCAAAAGCCAGGCATCCCCAAAGTAGAATGTCATGTGTCAAAGCAGAATCTCCTCCCGTCTGTAAGTGCTTCCATGTGGACCAGGAAACAGACTGATTCTGTTCATGCCTCAAGAGGACCAAAATTTATAGGAAGGCAGATTTCAGCTCAGTGGAAGGAAAGAAGTTACAGCCATGAAAGAATGCAACAAACTGCTTCATAACATAATGAGCCAGATGCAGCTGGGGATTTTTCTGCCTGACTACTCCTGTCATCTTTTTGCAGGATAGGGAAGGATTCAGGGACCCACCCAGGCCTTTTTCTAAGGAGAATGATAACTTCCCAAGCACCTACAGAAAGACATGCTGAGAAGTTGAAATAGGGGGCCAGATACCTCCCTATCCTCTTTGTTCTGTGAGTCAGTTCTAGAGTAGGCGCTCCAGGTGGTTTCTTCTCCAAGTCTGCTCTTGGAGAATATTTCCCTTTTCTCCATACATGTTTTGTAAACTTATAAAGTTATAAGGGAATAGTCTGGATATATGGGATGTCTCCTAATGAAGGCCTTAGTTGTTGAGTATGCTTAACTAACTACAATCAAATCATGCAAAATTTTTGTTTCTTTGTGTTGGAGAGGTAAGCACAAACAACTAAAAATTTAAAGATAAGATGCTTACATAACTGATCAAGAGGAAAAATATTTAAGTTTGACATTTTAAAATAGCTGTCATAGTGAGAGGGCCTTTGCTGCTGCTAATTAGTTTTAAAGTTTTAAGGAGTTTTTTTTTTTTTTTTAATATTCTTGTTACAGTTTTACCAAGGAATGTTTGTCTTCAGAAGCAAATCTGAGAAACTAAAGGTAACCAGAGTGAGTTCCAAAGATGAATGATGCTTTGACCATTCTTCAAAGAGCAATCTTTCTCTGTCTTATTCCTGCCTTTTCCTTTTCTGTCCCTGTGGAGCAATCTGATGGTTTGGGACACTCTTGTATTTAAGTTCCAGTTGAGTTTCGAGGGCCCTCTTGAGGGCTTCTGTTACTTTATCTTTTTGTATCCTTAAGTTGCCCCCAACAGTTCTCACTCTATTCTTTTCTGACTGCAGATACATGTAAAACCCACAGTTTGTAAAGTTTTTATGCATTTCATTATACTTATTTAAAACATGATTTCAGGAACAATCACCTTGTAATGTAGGAACTAAAAGAAATGACAAGAATTTGGCATGTTTAGAAAGACTATCAGGAGACAGTGGTAGATTAGTTCAGCATTCAGCCATTTAACAAGTATTTATTGGGTTACTACTGTATGCCAGACATTGCTGCTCAAGTCTAGAAGTTAAAATGGTGAGCAAGACAGATGTGATTCCTGCCCTCGTGGAGTTTACAGGCTAATGGAGGAGATGGTATCAACTAATCACCTAAGCATACACATATAAATTGCCATAAACTCTTTAAACACCTCCCCGCCCCACCACCACCACCACACACACACGGGACTTAACGAAGCAAGTAACCTAAGGGAGTTCCAGAGTTGCTTCTTGACAAAGTGAGTTTTGAGCAGAGATCTGAAGGATGAGTGGCAGTTCTTGAGGGGAATGAGCAGATGTGGGGTGTCCAGGAAGGAGGAAGCATGTCCTGCTGGAAGAACTGGCTCTAGAGACCTAACGAGCATCCCTGGTATGTAAGGGAGAGACTCAAGGGCAGTATAGGGGCCTACCTGGGAATGAATACACATTGGCCTTTTCTGCTCTGATGCTGTTTTTTATGGTCCTTGCAGAACTTTCCTAGCATTATCACCCACAGGGGAGGATATGCTGTTTTTATTGTAATGAATCATAAAATTCTATTTCGGGTGATGAAGACTTCTAGAAGCAGTACAACTAGCAGTGGTCAGTATCTCAGCTTTTGATGGCAGAACTTTAAGGGAAAGCCCATTCTGTTTTTAATGGTGGATAAAGCAAAACTCCCATTGCTTGTGGGCTTCCCCTCCAGGCTGCCCTGGATAGGGAATTGATAGGAGACCTTTTGGACATGGGAATTGCTTCACCATTGACAGAAAGACATGGTGAATTTGATTACATTAAATTAGGAGCATGTGTATGCTTGACAAAGTGGGCTAATGAAGGAAAATGCATCAAAAGGATTTATGGTGAATTGATTAAAATTTTTCTTTGCAGAAAGCCCTTCTGGCTTACTGCTTGGAAATATAAGGATATTGGTGCTTCTAGGCCCTCCAGGTTTTCCCTTGCTCTTACAGTAAGCAGTTTGGGGACTTCCCCTTCCTTTGAGCAGCCACTCTGTCTGCAGCGTACTCTGTTACAGGCAAAAGTATTCCCAACCTGCAATCTGAATTGGTATGGAGGAAAGAGGATAAAAGACACTGTTTGATTTATTAATTTCCAGTGGATTAGAACTACAAATGTTTGCTATGTTTTTAATTTGCGAAGTAGAGAGAATCACAGCAGCTTTTAATTATGCATTTTGTGTAATGCAGCTCTGAATAGAGCAGAACAAAATTAAAATTGTGGATCAAATACTAAATCTGAGTGGATGCTAAAGTGAGCTGTAGTGTAATGCTAATGGTTTTGTATCTTCCTTGCATTATGTCAATAATGGCTCTAATCACATTAAGTAGAGAGCCCATTAGCTTTTTCTTTGCAGCAGCATGCACCATAGCAACATACTGTGAGTTCTGAAATAACTTTTGACATACTTTTAAAAGCATTGCCATGTTCAAGGTAAGAGGCAAGTATATAATGTACATGCGTGAACACAGATGTGATCACAATACTATATGTGCAGTGATGTTCTTGTTATGTAGGCATATTAACCCTACCTAAATTTGTCTTGAAAAATGCAGCACAATGCCTTGATCTTTATAAATTTAACATATTATCTATTTTCATGGACTAAAGCTTTCCTGGAATTCACCATGGTGTAACATCAGATCTACTTGTAGAGCATTACACCTAGAGAGATGAAAGGCCTTTTAATAGTTCCTCTCTCTGCTTTGTTCTCAAATGGCATGACATTTTCTGACTGTCCAGCCCTAGATAGTTCTATTTCTATGTTGAAGCTAGAGCAGAGAAGTCCAGTTGAGGTCTTTTGCTTTCATGCCATTTCAGGTCCGTTTTGGTAGTGTGTTTGCTCCCAAGATAGCTTTACTCTGTGCTGTTTGTCATGAGTGTTCTTGGTGACTGGGAAACTAGGAATAGTATAGTATGTGAGTATTTCTTCTTTCAGTAGTAACTTGGGGAGAAATGCTGAGTATTTTTAAACTTCCAAACAATTTAAAAATTTTCAGTAGAAAGCTTCAAGGGTAACTAAAACTCTTTCCACTTTTCTGTTATTCCACTATATGAAAATAAACTAGAACATTGATGTAAGAATTTTCAAAATAGTAGTGTCACAGAGGCACTTTATTGTCTGTGTCTTGACTACTTACCTTTCTCTCCAAACCATTATCCAACCAATATATATCTGGACTCCCTGCCAGGCTTAAAATATGGAGGGCCCATCTTTGATGTTTTCTTCTTTCTCACTTTGTCCAGTTGCCCTCCTTCCCCAAGAAAAGTTGTTCTTCAGCCCTCTTAAGTAATCCTTGAACTCATCCCTTTCTCTGCACCCCTGGACCTCAGTTCAGACCCTCATTGTCTCTTGTCTGTTTTCATAAAAATGTTCCTAAGTGTTAGTCTTTCATTATGAATGATTTTTAAGAAAGTAGCATATAACAACACAGTGTGTGGAGTTTATTTTTTTCTAAGAGGTGTTCTTTTAAATTAGGATGCATAAGCCTCACTTTTATTCAAGGTTAAATAAATGAGGTTAAACAACCTTAAGTTTTACTGCTGATCACTGGGCATTGTTAGTGCAGTTACAAAGTACAGTTCTCTTGGAACTTGAAAGCAAATGCTTCTCCAGTCAAGAGCTGTGTATCTTGTCTGTTTATCTTTGTTATCAAAGACCTACAGAATTTGGAGAAACATCACACAGCTTTTAAAATTACACAGACAAGATATAGTATCACATGACTGCTCCTCCAAATAGTAAGACATTACACACTAGATCTTAAGACATTTTAAGTACTTAATCATCATAATACCTTAATGAGATAGTCAGGAATAAAATTTAAATCACTTTAAACTAGGGCAAGGAGAGGTGAAGTGACTGCCCAGGTTGGCTTTGACAGTGATCAAATTGGGTCAACTCTAGAAATAGTTGCCTTTTTATTTTTATATGTCACTTCCATGGAGGCTTTTAATTCAGAAGAGATAACTTTTGTTCCTTAAAGGAATCCATAAGTGCTACCTTATGTGCACACATGTAGCAGTCATACCTTTTCAAAGCTCTTTCAGGTTTGTTTCTGATTAGAAGCCCACAAGGGAAAAAGGTAAGGTCACCTTCTGAAGATGAGGAATATGAAACATGGTCTGCCCTGACAGAATCTTAAGTCTGCCAGCTCTTGTTCCATGACATTCCATCACACCAGGCCTCCAGAATGGCTTCCCTCTGCAGAGATGGTGACCAGTGGCCCTCTGACTCTCTGTGCCCTGGGAACACCTCCTAAGGAGAGAGGGAGGAGCCATCCGACTTGCCCATCTAGTATCTCACCCAGCTTCAGGGTGGTCTTCTAGCATTTTTTGTTGTCTCCTTTCTGTCTAGATCTTCCTTGGAAATCTGCCATGGCTACAGCTGCCACCTTCAGGCAGATGGCATATACCTCATTCCCATGTGCTTCCACAGTTACACATTTTCAAATGTCCACTGACTTCTGATGCCTGCTGCCACCTTTAGCAAATCCCTGTCAGCAGAACTAAAACTGAATTATTTATATCTCACCTCATTTCCTTAGTAGTTCTTTCTCGTAACTTCCCACATTGACCCTTCATTTACTATTCAGTAGCACCTCCGAAGACTGGGTTCATGGTGTGTTCTAAAATTTGATAAAACAGTCTCTACCTCTAAGACTGAAAAGAAGAAATGTGAGACATCATGCTTGTTTTTCAGAAGTTTTACTATATTTGAAGGCTGGAGACTGGTTTAGGTCTGAAGGAATCAGGGACCAAGTCCGAGAGGTGACTGAATTCAGTGACCTTGTCTGAATTTTGTCCTAAAAAAATACATAGTCAAGTAAAGAAGAGTAGGTATATGCAAGAATCTAGTTGAGGGAAAAGCAATCAATGCATGTTTAGGAAGCTTAGGTCTCAGTTTTTCGAGGTTCCATTATTATCTCTTTGCCAGACAAGTGTAGGGCAGCATCTCTTGTGAGCTGTTACATCTTTTCTATCCACACACCCTGCCCCAGCTCACTCACCCCTCTGCCAATCCTTTCCTCTCTCTTCCAGGCCTTCCTTTTTCCCCCCTCTCCTTCCCTCCTGGAAGTGGTAGGGGAAGAAGAAGAAAGACAGGAAAGGTTGAAGTTCTATACCCATATTGTCCTAGAATCCTCTTTCCCTGTGTCAGTACAGGACAGTACAGTGTTTGTGGGGCCTTTGGGGTTTATCCTTATGGACCTGAGAGAGTCATTGGCACAATTTGAACATCCTTTCTTTCAGAGCTTTCTGTTTCTGTAGGGTGAATGCAAGATTTAGTCCTGGTAAGCTAAATTTTGGTTATGTACACTACCTAGTCTGTTAGCAATGATTAAAATATAAAAATACACACTGGCATAAAATGTAATATTTCATAGCACGTAATTAATTTTAAACATGCAGGATTTTTAACCAGATATATATTCAGTCAGCAAGCATTTTTCATGAGCTTGCCGTGTGCCAGGTGCTTTGAATGTAAAGGTAAAAGATGTCAGCTTTGTTGACAAAGATTGTTATCATGCAAACCAACAATTACCTGTGCAATAATGTAATACTTATGTTATTGGAGGTATGGACAAATAGGGATATAAGAATATGCACTTTGTGTCAGACTTAGGCATAAATACCTTCCTTACCTACTGTTAGCTGAGTCACTTGAATAAGATGTTTAAACTTTTCTAAGCCTCAGGTTAGAGATAGTAATAGTATCCACCATGTGGTGATTGCTGAGGAGATCATTCAGGATAGTACATGGGCAGACCTAACAGAATACTGGGTGGAAAGTGAATGCTCCAAAAATATTAGCTTTTGTTACTGGAGCATTAAGAGGGAAAGCAGGCTCTCAGAGTGTCTTGACAATCAGAAAAACCTTCACAAGATATGTAGCCGTTGAGATGACACTAAAAAATATGAGAACAGGAGTTTCTCAGAACAGAGTATTCCAACAGGCTGAATGTACAACATCCAGAGAAACATAATACAGTGAGGCCTGTTCCATAATTTTGTGAGTCAGTATTACTGGAGCATAAAGAGATTCACAGGGGATAAACCTGCACAGATAGTCTGCGACCAGAACTTGAAAGGCCTTGTCCAGAAAAAGGTGTTTTGAGTTTATACTCTGTGCTAGTCACCTTCTAAGTGGAGTGTTTGTGGTTTAGATAGACATTGAGAAACAGCAACATAATGTTACATTTCTATTTACTTTTTTCTTATTTTTTAATTTTGCCTTGTAATAGTCATAATGTACATATAATACAGTATAAGGCATTGTCTATTTGTACATCTAGATAGTTTGAACATGCTTGTTCAGCTAATATGCAACTATACCTCTATAATTGTTTTTACAGATGGTTTTTCTGATTGGTTATGGAATCCATTCATATTGATTATTGCTCAGTCCTACCAGTTATTAAAAAGTTTTAATATCCCTCTTTTAAGTAAGTATACTGTCATCAGTCTGTGTACTCATGTTTTGTCATGAGTCTGCTGACCACTGCTCTGGAAGACAGGGAACCTTTGGAGGATTGGGGGCAAGGTAGAGAAATAACTAGAATCATGTGTTAGAATATTCACTGGGGCAGCATCTTAAGGGCTGTTAGTATTGAGAAAGGTTACAGGAAGAGATATCAGGTCCAGATTTATTTTAGCCTAAGAACATAGTTCATAGTACAGGCATAAATTATTACCAATCATCATAGAAGGCTTATTAATTGGTTTAACTTTTCAAGGGTAGGTGAGTAGAAAAGATACTGCTTGAACTTTGAAAAACAACATTACAGCATTATACCATGTAATGATAGAGTTACAAAAAACAAACCAAGAGACAAAAATTGAAGATTTCTTTCAAAATATTCAGAGAAGAAAGGAAAAGTGGATACATTGAGGAGAATACTGATATTAATATTTAAATAACTTTAATAACCTGAGTGGCAGAGGCATTGTACAAAAAGAACACATACCCAAGCATTGGCCCATATTCTAACAAGTCTAGTACATATCAGCTGAACATTAGCCTGAGGGTGAAATAAGGATATATATATATATCTTAAAGATTTGTTAGGTAAAATTAGTCTCTGTTGTTTGTCCCCCCCCCCCCATCACCATTTTTAAGTCATTTGTCTTTGTCCACTTGAGTTAAGAATTCTGTATCATAGGAGGAATCAGGAAATAATCTCCCATCAGTGTTCCTATGTAACTGTTATTTGTGACCACTGGAAATTTAATTCTGATGTTGTCAGTGCAGTGAAATGGCACTGAGAATACCTTCCATTTGGACAGATCAGTTAAGGGATTTAGTAGGTACTTGTGCTGACAATAGCAAAAATTTTCTCTGTTTTCCACAGTGATCTCAAACATCTTATTCACCCTCGTTCAGCCTCCGGAACGGTAGCTTTATTTCACTTCCCATGAGATCACTGACGCTTTTGGCTACCTCACAGTTAGTGCCCTTTAGCGTTTCTCACTGTGCCTGCAAACCTCTCATAGCAAAATGGAATGAGTGCTGAAGGAAAGGAAAGCTGCTTTCAGGAGTGGCAATGGAAAGAGAGGTCAACGGAGTAGTAAGAGGAAAGAAAGAAACAGATAAGCTCTGATTTGGGAAAGTGGTCAGCTCAAGAGAAAAAAGAGGATGTGTCTAGACATTTGGGGAAAAAACCGGGAAATCAAGAGTGGAAAGAAACATCAGGTAGGGCCTTTTGGGATCTGAAGCACCAGAGACGGAGAATATTTAATAACTCAAAACAACACGGATGAAAACAGAACCAAGGAGGTGGGATGTGAAGACCAGGAGCTGTGGTGCGAGCCAAACGACCTTCGCTTTGAATCCCCATTACAGACTGATGATTTGTTCTCTCTCTGCCTTATTTCCATTGTGAAAGAGGCAGGAATGATGATGTAGTGGAAGACAGATTGATTCTTAACTATCATATGCCTAAAGCCGCTTGTGTGTGAGTTTGCCACTTTGAGGGATTTTATCAGATGTTAAATGTCATCAGTTGGGTTTTTTCTTCACTTTTCCAAACTTAGCCTTTTGACTCTCTGTGTTCATCATCATGTCAACATAAGGCATAAGATTTGGTCTTGGTTCCTCCTTAACATCAGTTTGCACTTAAAGGCGAAAATCTAATTCACACTTTTGAGATGGTAGAGAAGCTACAGGTAGAGGTGCCTCTATGTCACTATAAAAGTTGGGGGCAGAAATCTCAGGAGGTTGTTCCTGAGCCATTTTAGGTGGATCACTTTATTAATTCTTACCATAAAGCCAAGTTTAATTTACACTGGCATGTCATGTTTCAGCTGGCATAAATAACTTTTTTTTCTGTGGCTGTTGAGTTGGTTTTGAGTTATAAAAAGATAAAAATAAAGAAGGCAAGTGAAGAAATCCTGGGTTAGCTCAGAGACAGCAGGAGGATTTCTGAGAGAGTGGGAGTGGAAAAGCAATCCGTAGACTTGCCAATAGACACTCATTAAATGTTAATAGGAACTGCATGTGATGAAAGGCAGGCAGCTCTGAATTTATCTTGTAGCGCTGTGTGTACAACTGGAGGTATGCATATGAAATCAAGGAATGTAGTTAAATCATTTGTTAGGAAGTAGATGCAAAATTCTGTTGACTTAACATACTTGGAGAGAATACTACCAGCATTTGTGAACTGGAAGCACACAAGAAATGAGTGGCCTTCCAGCTCAGTCGCAGGTAGAAGATGTTGGTTAGAAAAGAAATAACTCATATCTGAATGAATTCCCAAAAAGGTTTAGAGCCCCTAACATTGTAGATTTGTGAAACCGTGTAGCTGACGTCCAGGCCTGTTGCACTTCTGTAGCCTCCTTGAATCACTGGAGCGAATTATCCCTGGTGAGGCCGCATGTCACTGGGTTCTGTGTCTTGACAGGGAGTTGCACCTGTGATACCTGAAACCTTAGACTCCCCCATTTAGTCCTGAGTCACTGGAATGCAGACATTGCATTGAAGCTTCACGCACAGCAGATTAAGAATATAAGTTATTTGTGAGGCCTCACTTAGGAGCTCTTAGAGGATTAATAAAATATTTACAAAATAACCTATGTGATTGCTTCGTGTTTGAGTTATTTGGCTCTAATCACATCATAAATCCTCATTCAAGTGCCTTCTCTGTTCTGTGAAGGAAGTTCTGTACTTCTGGAGAAGGAGAAGTGGATTCCTGCCATACTTTTATTAAAAACAAAAAGATCCTGGTTTCCCTGCACACACGTGTTCTCTTTCTTACATACGCACACAGAGCCAACACCCAAGAAACCCATAAACAAAAGGTAAAACGATCATGTTTTGAAAGGTATCATTGATTCAGTGAATGTCATTCATGTGTAAAGCATTCAGAAAATCCATCCTTTTATTCTAAGAATCTTATCTCTGCAGGTTTTACATAGGACTCACTTGTAGCCAAGAGAATCTTAAGCTGATCCAAGTATAGTTTTTCCAGTAAAGACTATTGATAAGTTTTTAAAAATTTTAACCTTTTGTTTAGAAGTCTGTTGTGTCACTTATTGTTTACTATTTGACAGTGCATAGTCAGATATCAAGATGCATGGTCGATTTCAGCTAATCCTTGGATTTATGCTAAAGCTGTAACTGTTTATAGCTTTATGTTTATATATTTATATTTACATGAGCAACCACTTACCCAGTGCCTGCCATGAGCCTAGAACTGAGTGAGGCTTTTCATATTTGTACTTCATTTAATTCAATCCTAATAATAACTAATAATCATAAAAATAACCCTAAAAGTCAGATATTACCATCCCTGTTTCATAGCTGGGAAGCTGAAGCTCAGAGTTGTCACACAGTGAGTAAATAAAAAACTTGATATTAATTTTATTTGATTTGCTTTTCCACCCCATTCTGCTTTTCCTAGCTTTCATGAAGTGGGTATTTGGGGATGGTTAGACCCAGAGCGTATAATTTTCTCCTGATAGTCAATGATCTTTAATGCTGTTTTGCTGAATTTCCCTTCAGTTGTATACCATTGCTCCTTTTATGTTACCACCTTTTCGCTATGACTTCAGTTGTATAACTTGGAGCTGGCTTCTTGATCCATGTTTATTAGATATTTATTAGATGATTTAAAATTTTGCCAGAAGTCCATATTAGTATGTCCTTTAAGGCTAAATAATATTTATCTGGCAACAGTCTGCTATACATATGCTGGAAATATTTTTACCCCTTTTCCTTTCATTTTCTTCCTCAAAGCCCTTGCAGGAAGGGATAATGGAGCTGGCAGCTGTGGTCATAGGAAGTCTGTGCAGTCTGTGGTTCATATATATGAAAAATATATGCCAAAATGGATGCATTTGCTACCATTTTGTCTTTTTATTTGTTGATAGGTGCAGAAGCCCCAACTTTCTACTTGTCTGACTTGTGATTAATTGGGATGTCTTTGTTCTTTCCAGTGTAAGATCTAAAAACCAGCCTCAGTCTTTGCCGACTGCCAGTGCAGCTGCTGTTTCATGCTGTTTTCTTTGTTGCTGTGTGTGTGGGTGCCTCAGGCCCAGGTCCTGAGTCCCCCTTCTGCAGAGCATCACTGGTGTTTCTGTGGAGAATGGTAATGTTCTGGGATCAGGGACTTTACAAATAGGTGTGTTCTTCCTTGTTGGCTTGGAGTGATCAAAGACCACCATGTTTCATTTTGCCCAGAGCCTCAAATCCTGCCCCCCATCTTCAGTAAAACCCATTGCCGAGCTTTACCCTAAAGCCACAGCAAACAAATCCAACACCTGTGTCCTGAGAGCATTACTTACAAAGGCCTGGGAACTCCCTGAATGTTGTTTGTGAAGCACACCCTCAGTCGGGACTCATAGACATCGCTGGGTCTCTTGTTTCATTTCTAGCTACTTGTGAGTATCAGACCCTTCTGTAGAGAGAGAGGAAGGTCATGTTATAGAACACGATCACACATGTCAGGACAAATGCTAATTCATGACACTGAATTCTGACTAATATCCTGAGGGAAGAAGGAAATACATGCATATGGGTGTATTTTGGCTTCCATTTAACTGTCTAATTGGTTTTTTTTTTTTTAACTTAAATCAGGATTTTTGTCTTGATTAGTGGTGTTACTCACAAGAGACTGTAGGGTTTCTGCACTTGCCTCGCCCATGTTAAGTGGAAGGAATGTGTTTTCTTTTGCCATATTCCTACTCAGCAGGGGCACTCTTACCAAAACCAGTAAACTAAACAGAAGGACAGTGTGTGTATTTGCTCGTTGTTTCTCCTCACTTTGAACTTGAGCTGAAATGCCGTTTCTAACCTTCATGTGTGCACTGAGCAATGGAGTGATGAAGCGAGGTAATGCACACGAAGTGCTTTTCCCTTAGTGCTTGGCTCATAGTGAGTGCTCAGTGAATGTGGTTGATACTTTTCATTGGCGCCAAAGCTACGAGGTACCCCTCTCTTGAATGCAGATTTATGATAGCCCTTTAGGTAGATCTGAAGGTCAGTTTCTGCCTTGCCATAGAGCTCTAGGAAATGCTGACTTAAAATAAGATTTTTATTTTGTGTACTTGTACATATAATTGGTGGATTGGTTTGAACACAAAATGCTACATTGATTTCCTTTTCCTAAACTATTTTATGTTTCTAGCAGATTGCCTTTAATAAATTGAATGTCATATTTGTAGACTAAGAACTGGCAAGCCAGTTGCAGACAACAAGGAGGACTTTCTATCCTATTTAAATTTAAAAATCAAAACCAAGAGATTTGTAAGTATCCCCATATTGACTTTTGTTATTAGAAATGAATGTTGAAAAGAACCACAAAAGCTGCTTTTCCAGCCTCTACTGGACCAGAGGCCTCTTTTAGGGAACCATTAGTTGCATCTTCTGCTAAATAAAAGTTGATATATTAAATACTTATTTGAGTAGATGTTCTCTAAAGAAGATGAAGCTAGCATAGCCCCTTGGCTTCTATGAGCCTCAATCTCATATATCTATTACTGTACAAGTGATAATGAAAGGCTTATTTTTTCCCTTAGGTACAGACTGTTTTCAGTAATGTTTTTTGACTCAACCTAGCTTGACACTATAGAAAGCACTAATAAATCACACCTCCCTATGCTCAAATGAAGACTGACATTTCACTGTCTCCCACCTGTCCACCCATTCTTAAATCAATTATCAGAGCTGAGCTTGCGGCCACCTAGAACCACTATTACAGAATCCATTTTTGTGTGGGAAGGCAGAAGGGGGTACAGATCTGAAACAGTGGTGGTAGGTGTGCAGAAAGCATTAACATAGCAGACCTGAGACTGCTATCCTTAGAAAGGCCCGCTTACAAGGTTGCTCTTGACTGGTGTCTAGGAATTTACATTTGGGGAGTGTTCCTACTATTCTCTAACTGATGAGTGACTCACTGTTGAAAACTATTTGTGCAAATAATATGGTTTATGCTGAACGCTTGCTTTCCTTCTGGGAGTCTGGAATTGGGGTTTGGGTACATACTAGCAAAGGGTGCCCATGCACTTAACCTGCAATAAAAACCACGGGTGCTGAATTACACTGAGATTCCCTGTAGACCACACTTTCCATATTGTCACAATTCGATGCTGGAGAAATTAAGTGTATCCTGTGTGACTCCTTGGGAAGAGGACTCTTAGAAGTGTGCTCTTGGCTTCTTGTGGACTTTGCCCCATGCTCCTTCTCCCTTTGCTGATTTTTCTTTATATCTTTTCCCTGTCATACATCTTAGCTGAGACTTTGGCTGTGTGAAGAGTCCTGTGAGTCTCACTGGCACTGGGGCTGGTCATGGGGGCCCTCTCCACAACTGTTAAAACCTAATTTGTGTAGGATTCTATACAAAAAGAAAAAGCAAAGAACCTGAAGGTATGTTTGTAGATTTGTTCAACAGATACCCCTTTCTGTACCATTTTCATCCTAAGCACTACTTCATTTTGGCATTGAGTTCAGTAAATATGTTCAGAATATAATATAATTAAGTGGGTACTTCTAGCACATTCAGATATCAGTAATAACTCATTCCTTGTTCTCTTAATTTCATTGGAACCAAGGTGTAAAGGAGAGATTAACACAATGTGTTCCCTCTCTGTCTTACACACATCCACACATGAACACATTTTCCCCTTTACCTACCATTCTAATCATCGCAAAGCAGTAGTTAAGTAGAGTTCTCCTCATGGTGGCATACAGTGGCAGTGGACTATCATTTGGAAATGCCTTATGAGTTAAGAAAGTAGAATGACAAAAATAACAAAAAGTGGAGTTAAATTTTTTGGTGTTACTACCTTATTCCACTTTTTGGATGTTTATCTGGAGTGTAACTTTCCTCAACTACACTAACAGAGAATTTGCCAGAGATTTTAATATCTGTCTTCATTTGAAAGTACTCTTTACTTGCTTCTTTATTAGGAAAAGAGAGAGAAACATTAATGCTTCTGAGAAATATCATCTAAGAGAGCATTTGGGGAGAAAGTACCATACAGAAACTAGATTCAGTAGTGGCTACTGCTGACCATCACTGACTCTTGTGCCTGCCAGTGAGGGCCTGCTAGATTGCTCTCTGTCTGCAGCGTTTACATACACTCTGCCTGTTTGGTGTGGTAGGATAATCTTTATACCTTCCAAGACAATTGAACATAGAGAAAACAGAGCATGTAAGTGTAGAGACAGTGTTAATTTTAGACTTCATTAATATAGACACTGAAAGAGAAGACAGGTGAGATGACAAAAATTTTGTCTCCTGCCTTAATAGGTAATTCCATAAAGAGTTAAAAATGAAATTTTATTTACATTCTTTCCATTAGTGAAATTTTGATTTATTTATTAAAAGGACTTGATTCCTTGATAGTTTTTATTTAATAATTGCCTCTCCTTCCTCAAGTAAGTGTAGTAAATTAAGGAAAAAGACATCTTGGTGATACAGAAAAATCAACAAATAGTTGATTTTCTTAAAGGCGGCTTGAACTGTTTTATTGCATGGTGGTTCATTGAGAAAAGCAGTTCACTAATTGTAAAAGTACATTTCTAAGATAAGCAAGTGTTTGATTTATATTCTATGGAGCCATTACAACCACTATTTAGAAGTAACAAATGGTAGTAGGTATGAAAAGTAAAATAAGTGACAACCTTTTATATTTTATAGCTTAGACTATAAAAGGCTGAGAATCCTTCTGTAATATTTCTTTTTCAGTACATTTCATATTTATTTATCAACATCCAGTTTCTGTGCTTTTTTCCTCCCCATTCTGTGCATTTATTTTTGGTACTCAATCAGAGCTCCATGTTTAGAATGGAATACAGTCAAAATTGACCACCTTACACCTATGTGTTTATTTTCTCTTTGCCATTTTTGTTTTACCAAACTCTCTACAGAAGAGATTTCTCTGTTATCCCTCCCTCAGCCTACCTGCTGATACTGATACACCTCAAACTCTGGCCAGGACTCAACTAATAATTGTTTTGTTTAAATTATGTTAAGTGTTTTCATATTCAGTTTTAACATTGTATTAATTCAGTGTTGGCCACAAGTGGAAATTGTTTCTAGTGTGTCACATTGTAAATATATATATTCATATCCCACATTTCATCTTTGAGTTTCCTTTCTAATAATTAGTACCTCCACCCTAAATTTATTTTTTCTTCCTAGCTTGTATTCC
This sequence comes from Manis pentadactyla, assembly GCF_030020395.1. Classification (NCBI taxonomy): domain Eukaryota; kingdom Metazoa; phylum Chordata; class Mammalia; order Pholidota; family Manidae; genus Manis; species Manis pentadactyla. The sequence continues at coordinate 169,756,734 of NC_080021.1, read as the reverse complement.
TGTGATAGCCACTGTTTCTGTACTGTCATTTACTTATGCTTTTTAGAAAATTTAAATGTTTGCCCCTAAACCTGTGAACAGTTATATAATAAAATGAACTTGGAAGCAGTAGTCCCAACTAAGCTCTTAAAGTGTTTTGAGAAAAAATGAACTTTTTACTTGCAGCAGGAAATACTAGTATTTTTACTTCTTAAGTACATAACATAAAACTTGTGGATATTTGCATATGTGAGGACCTAACCAGACATTGAATACCTTGTGTTTTGGACTCTCACTGGCTAGTTTTAGAAATCTAATAAGCATCTGTCTAAAGAAGATAGTTGGGTCTACAGAAATGACAACTGGTCACTTGTCAACAGAAATAAATTAGGTATAAAAAGAGTATAATTTGCTAAAAATGTGGCAAAGCACCATCCTAGTTACTATCAGCCCAGGTAAGGGGTATAAAGATGAGTATTCTAGATCCTCTGTTTATAAGGATCTGGTTATTCTGAAAGGGGTCATCCCACATTACATGTGACTTATAAAAATGGAATATGGTTAAAAAAAATCACATGAAAAGCAGGTGAATAGATCACAGGATTTATGATAAAGAGATGATATTTCAGAGGTGGGCTTTGGACCATAGTAGGCCCTCCAAAAGGGTATGATGGGATTCTACATGAAAGGGACGGTGTATACAAAAATGTGGCATGATGAGAAAATATAGTGCATTCACTAAAAGTTAACTTGCCCAGTTCAGCTACAATGCCAGAATGTGTGTGAAAGAAGTGAGACTTTAAAGCTAGGTAGGACAGTTCTTGAATGCTAGCATGAAGAATTTTGGTTTAATCATTTAGTGTAAGGGAGCCATTGAAGATTAGTGGGGGTGGTAGTTTATAATGTGATCAGAGGTATACTTTAGAAAAGGCAGCTTGGCATGAGAATGTGGTCAGAATGTGACAGCAGTAAAAGGAGTAGATGGGCAGAAGGAGGAATGGTTAAAATAATACCATTAGGAAATAATGTGTACCAGCTTGTGAGAATAGGTGTAAGGAGACAGGTTTGTAGCAGACAGCCAGGGAGTAGGCCAAAGGAAAGTTACCTTTTCAGGCCTGGGTTTCATAGAGAACAGTGGGGAAAGAGAAAGGAGAAGAGCCACTGGTGGAGGCCAGGTTGAGGTGGGCAGGCAGAAGTACTTCCTGTGCAAAGTATTTCAATACAGTTCCAGACCCAGACTGCTACTTTGAATCCTGGCTCCAAAAATCACTAGCTTTTTGATCTTAAGCAAGTTATACAACTTTAATGTGCCTCAATTTTCCCATCTGTAAAGTGAGCTTGATAGTTGAATCTCAAACCTGATTTGAGTGTAGATGAATGTAATATGGATATATTACCTAGGATCTTAACTGGCTCATTGTAAGGGCTCAGCAAAGTGTAGGCATTGTTTTCTTTAATCCTTAGAGCTCTAGCCTGTCACAGTTTTTACCCCATTTCATATATGAGAAAACCAAGGCACAGAGGCCATATTATTTAAAGCAATCCTTTAGCCTGGAAATAGCATTTCAGTAAAAAATAGGCCTCCATGCCCTGTGTGTTTCAGAGTTTGTTTTATGTTTTGTTTTCAAAATTCAGATAATAGTTCCTTTTGAGCAATTGGATAGTTATTTTGGTCACCTGGCAGAATCTCTAATGAAATCTCAGAGTTGAAGTATACCTCATAAAAGAGATGGAGCAGATGCAAGACAGAAATGAGAAATAGCAAGATTGTGGGAAAACCAGATGAGTATTCAGGAATTGGTAACTACTATTTAAGTTATTTGCAGAAGATAAAATGAAGGAAGTATGTGCATACACATATTTATAATTGTAGTGGTCTATTATTTCTGTGTCTAATATTAAACTGATTTAATTCATTTGTTCACTCCTTAGGCATATAAAGGCCAGCCATGTGAGAGGCACTGTTGTATTTTGCTTTCTAGTTCTCTGTACACTAGAATTTAACTCTGATCTAGAAAATGTCCAACACAAATGTAATGTTATTGCCAAAAGCATTTTCTAAGCACAGTAGATTATTTTCTGATGTGTGAAGAGACAAAAAAACTAAGGACAATATTTTTTAAATACATATTTTTAAAACTGTCATTCTCAACTTCTTCTCACTCTCAGAACACTAGCAAGGAAGCTGTCTCCCTGCACCAGTGGTCTTGGAGAATGACATTACATTTCTGATGGACACTTTCTTGACGGTCAGGAGGGGAGTTCAGTTCAGGGGAGAATGTTCTCCAGGTAGGGGCTGAAGAGAGTTCCAACTGGCTGGCATCCACTCAGACCCGGGGCAGGGCAGTAAAAGGGAGCAGATGTTCTCTTTCCTGAGTCAAGAATCAGTATTCAAGGAGAAAAAGATAGTATTGTGGGAAAAGCACTAGACGCAGTCAGGGGAGCTGAACTGCTTGTCCGAGAATCAGCTCCTCACACTTTAGCTTTCTGATCTTGGGCAAGATGCTTATTGTTAATTTTATGTGAAATAAAAAGGTGGCACTAGATGGTCTCAAAACTGCTTCCCAACTCCTACATTGACAGTATTAATGAATTCATTCTGTGCTGATTCATCTCAGCAGTGGGCACATAAAATACGATGATCCTTGATTAGAGACATACGCCTGACAGGAAAATATAAGCAAATTGCTGAAGGGGCAGGTAATTCTTGCTGGGAGTGGAGAGAAGGAAGGAAAAAGGTAGGAAAGGAAACATTTCATAGAGAGGTTAATTTAAGTTGGACCTCGAAAGATGAGAATGACTATGTCAGGCACAGGATTCAGCCGCAGGTGAGATACCGCCGTGGTTGAGATCATTTATGGCAGGTAGCTTTGTGGCTGGAGCTTCGCGGTCTTGGCAGGAAATGATGTTGGAAAAGTGGGTTGGGTTTATACTGAGGGGACTTCAAATGCCAGGTAAGGGAATTTATTATTTATTCCATGCACAGTAGGAAGCCACTGAAGGTTTGCTTAAGAAGAGGAGTGAAATATTCCTAGTCTTGGGTTTTGGAAATTTGATGAAAATGTGTTCAGAGTAGGTGAAAAGTAAGTAGGAGATACTGCTGTTTGTTGTTCTTAATGGCTGTTTTTCTCTGTTAACTTATACCCAGGTGCCTTTTGTCATTTACATTCATCATTCCAGGATTGTCTCCCTTTTGTAACCAGCACTGACTTCACAAACTCAAGAAAATATTGCCTGTGCTCCTCTTCTTTGAGGTGACAACAAGGGTTTTATCTCCCTTAAATGTGCATTGCTTTTCCCCCCCTCAAAAAAAAAAACAGACTGACTACCATTTTAGCAAGGTAAAAAAATTTTTAAGGCAAAATCCGATGTTAAAAGAAAAAGAAAGTTAATGAGTAGAAATACACTTTCCTCAGTTCTACATCCATAGGTAGCCTAAATAGTTTTTAAAAACTCACCACAACATTAACCCCTTAGTGGGTGTTGCAATGATGTCAGTCTTATCTGGGGTTGTAACTTGGGCTTAGGGCACTGACAGAAAGAATGCTGTGTGGTGCTTTCATTTTTCCCTGCAGCACTTGCTCGGTTGAAGGTGCCTCATTGACTGAACTCAGGACAGAAGCTAAGATCAGTCGTTGGGGAGCGGAGGGTGCCTTGTGGGTTCTAAGGCCCCTGAGCTAGGCCGGCCCACTCTGGCTTCCATCTTTTTCCTTTCTTTCTGCTGCAGCTTTTTCTTCCACCCTGTTCAGCAAGGGCACCAGGAGATATACCATATGTGTGAGCAGGCATGCATGCTTCCCCCAAACAGCTGTGTCGTCAGTGCTGCAAGCCCCCCTTACAAACTCGAGGCTGTCAGAAGGCAATCTGATGCAAGCACTCGACACGCCCAACTAATTGAGAGTTGAAAGCCATCCTTCAGATTGGTGTGACCTGTTACTGTGGCTTGCCAGTTATCAGCCACCTTGGTGTCATTTAAACGGTGGCATTTTGAACGTGTCACATTTCAAAATGTTTTAAGATACTCATTAAATGGCAGTCATCTCAGGAAGCCAGATATCTCTGCCCTTTTTCATGCAAACAATTTATTTACCTGATAATCTGCAGAATCAGAGATTTCAGGTTAAAAAAAAATTCTTCCAGATCATTTACAGTGGACTCAATCTGTCTCTTTTTTTAAAATTTAAAGATGCACGTATTATCCTGTTTTCCCTGTAAATTGTATCAGAGTAGATGTAGTCACCCTGATGCAGCAGTGAACTAAACCAATTTCACTGATGTAAACATTGTTAAACAATTTCAAATGCAACTTTGGAAACAGTGTTTCTGAACCTGTTTAATAATGTTTAAAAATGCATCAATGAAATTGGCTTAGCCTGTGGCCTTTATTACATTATCTGTTCTCAATTACATGGATTCTGTTTTATGTCTGTACTAGTTGTCAGTGACCTCCCCACACCCCCAAAATAAAAAGGATCCCAGCTGAAGAGTATGGTTTATCCCTAACACTGAATTTGATTTAGAATTGACAAATCTTGGAAAATACTTCAAGGATGCTGTATCAGTTATTAAAATAATAGAAATGCATTCACAGGGTTGGGTTGGCACTACTATTTCAGTTTTCATGCCTCCCCTTTTTTTTTCTTTATCTCCATTGCTCTTCACCTTCCACTCACCCCTAGTACCATTGCTGTGACTCCACCACTAAATGCCAAGTGATCAGCCTTGAAATACAGCGAAAAACCTTAAATATGTTTTTACTAATTATGATCTGCTAAAATCACAGTTCAAGCTCTGTGCCGAAACATTTTTTTTTAATTTCAGAAAGAGTATTTAACTGATGACATGTAGTAATTTGTTCATTCTTCTGTCAGTATAATTTACAAGGCAGTGGCAGATAAACATAGCAATACAAGATTCATTTACGGTGACACAATGGCAGATACACAGAGCAGAACCCTGCCTATGAGATAAAGTGGACTGAGTGACTTATGCAGTAATTAGGGGATAATTGTCATTAACCTCACAAACAGTAGTTTACCCATATTGTTTAAAAGGCTCCAGGATGCGTAATGACAAGGTAATCTGTCAAAGCGCTAGGGGGAAATATTAATAAGATTTGTGCAAGCCTGGATAGAAAATATGCAGAAAGCGGCCACATTAAGCTAATTGGTGGATGAATATACACTTGTAAAAGTGCTTCTAATGGCACGTTTGCTGCTCTCCAAATGACTACTGTTAATGTGGAGAAGTGGGCTGCTTAGAAAGTCAGAACTGCTGGGACAAGAGGGTATTAAGGCATGCAGACGTTATTATTATTACCTGGTGCTCTATAATGCATGCTTTCTCCCTTATCCTCCTTTATTTTGAATTTCTGAGTTTTCTGTCATAGTAACATATATTGATTATTTACTCTGATTATTCTGTTTTTGATCTATATTTGTTCAGTCAGCCACCAACCCCAAATCACCTCTACTTTGTGTCTAAATAAAATGTATAACATCGACATTGTAGCTGCTTATAAATTTACAGAAACACAAACTGTTAAATGCATATGTGGATTTATAATTATACACACATGTGTGTAGGTGCCTTTTATAGGAACACATTTAATCTGAGCAATCAAAGGAAAGTATATCCATCAACAGCCTGTGTATGTGTTACAAGTAATAACGTGTTGTTCCCTGATGAATGCTAAAGCGGGAAATTAATCTTAGTGTTGTACTGCTATTCTTTTACCCAGAAAAGAACAAAGTTAAATCTCCCAATACATCTTTTTGTTCAATCACACACTCAGTCCTCAGTGTGTTTTATGGAATGCTCAACCCTTGCTGTTTTATGGAATACTGCTTATGAGTGTTCAGTCCCTTTCTATGCCTGCTCCCTCACAACCTACTGAATCTGTTAAAGTTCCTTAGGGTTATTCAGTCAGCTTCAGTTGTCGAGTAACTCAGAGTATAATACATGAAATGAAATCAGCTATTCTAACTGTGGAAATGCTGGTAACATACCAGTACCGAGGATCTTGAATGTATAAATAAAATTCCATAGATTGTGTAAAATCACCATCGTGAAAAAAAAATTTTTTTTCACCCATTTTTGCTGTTTATCAGACATGACAAGAAAGCACACCAGGAAATGCCAGGGTGTCTGGCATTTGTATTTAGATACATAGAGACCCAACACAGACCCTTAGATAAACAGAGGCTTTCTACAAACTCAGTGGCAGAATTTTGGTGATGGAAAGAGAGGTAAACTAGAAACTATAGACCTCAAAGCAAAAATATTAGAAAGAGTTCTGGTGTGTTTTGTTTATTACAAAGCAAGCAGATTATAGCTGTCCTAGGACTTGGGCTTTATCTTTATGTCTGAAGGGAGAAGAAAACGAGCATTTGCAGGAACCATCCTTCTCTTTCCTCCTGTTTCTAGTGTTTTCTCACAAACTGTTCCTCGACTGTCCTGAACCATAAAATGATGTACCCTCTAGCATCTCAGTGACGATTATCTTCAAGTGAATAACTGGTGTCTATTTAAAGGGTTTAATTGATGGGAGGGTCTTACATACAACTACTGCTGTTTCTTGGAACTGCAAAGACCACTGGAATACTACGGATGGTTACTTACTTAGCTTTATGGAGGGATAGCGATTTTATTCTGGGATGGTTGATCCTGAAGTTGCAGAAATTTCTTAAACCCTACTGATAAGGTTCTGGAGGGTTTCTGAGGCTTCTGAGGCATTTGTTCAGCAACTTCAAGTGAAGTTTTCAGTTGAATTCTTCACTGAATTGACCAGGAGTAAAAAGTAATCCAGAATTACTATCTCTAATCACATCACTGATAAGCAGTCCAGACAGAAGCATCAAGGGAAGCATGGAGAATCTAGGATAACTCAGGAACTCTCCAATGAGGGCATACTTTAATCATGAACACATGTGTTCTGAAAATAAGTTGTACAGTGATTGCTTAAAAGGAAAAGTACTAGCGTAAGGTTTAAGACATTTTAATTAAAATGACTTGTGCATCTAGATGCTAGGCATAGATTGGGAGGAATGAACTTTACAGTTGAATAATGGAATTTCGGCTTAGTAAAGCTTAGAAAGTTTAGTTAAAGACTCTTATTTACATATGAGAAAATCAAAGCTTGTTATTGGTGATTTGACCATCACACAGCTGGTTATTGGCAAAACCAAGACTAGAATTTAGGTGTTATTCACTTATGTTCTCTATCTTCCCCTAAAGTAGAATATGTGTAAGTTATATTAAGCATAATCAAAATTTGGAACTTTTAAGATACAAATTCTATTTTAGCCTACAGGAATAGGGTTTAGTATTCTATACTTAAGTTAATGATTCTAACGTACTATTACTAAATATTAGAATATATTGTGTCTTCAAAAGTTTCTCAAGTTCCATTTTTAATGGAGCTAGGTAATTTGAAAAATACTTCTAAGTCTTTGAAGTGCAAATCTAGACACTGCAGAAAGTAATTTATGCCTCTGATTTTTTTTTATGTGACAAAGCAAGGCAACTGCTTTACTTATTTTCAAATAAATACCCATAGAGGAAAATGTGTATGGCTAGTTTTAAGCAAGCTAAAATTCCTGGGTACAGAGAAGAAATCCTGACAGGCCTTTAACAGAGCTTAGCTGGAGCTACTATGATTAAATATGGTATAACCCCAGAGTGATCTACCATAATCACAGTTTTTAAGATAAAAATGCTGTACAGACTGTTACTAAGGAAAAAAGTGATAGTCCTCTATGAATTACATATTCTTATCTGGTCCATAATTAAGAACATTCTATAACAAAGTGAATTTTTTATCAAAAATCAAATAATATGTTTTAAAAATCACAAGAACCACTTAAAACTAGTGCCCTGGCATTTTGATGATGTTATTTTGGTGAGAGAGGTGATTGTTCTGGGAGGGTGCATTGTTCTATTTAGCCATAATTTTTTTTCTTTTAAAAGATAAATCTTACACTGTGAAAAAATATTTTCAAATGTGGATCAGAAAAAGAAAGGGTAGAAATGTATATATTGAAAAATATATCAAAGCCAGTACCTAAAAGTCAAATAAAATTACCATGTGGCTTTTTCCTTCTCCTGGCAAATGCAGTTAAGGGCCATGGTCCCCTAACTTCCATTTTCATCCAAGGAGCGGCATTCCTTGACTTTGTACTTTTTTTGCAAGTAACTTGATAGGCCTTAACTCAGTATACCACCATTCTCCATGATCCGAGTATTTTGAGTGTTGTAATAAGACTTATTTATAATGGTGTTCATTTGCAGTAGGATTGAGCCAAGAATGGCAGTCTCTGTGTACATGTGCATATTTGTGTATGTATGTGATAAGTAACTCTTTTAAGTCGATCCTTACATGCAAACAGTATTTATAGAAAAGAGACTTGAGTGTTAGCATGTCAGCTAACAAGGACTAACAAGGTTTTCGTCTTGACAGAAAAGTTCTTTAATGCAAAGTTTTCTAAGAGCTCTAGCATTCTAACCAATGGTTGTCATTCCTGTAGCATTCACTTCTCCTTGCAGGGGGAAAGGAGGAATCAGAAAGATATTTCAAATCAAGTTCTTCCCAGTCTCGATGTATTTAATTTAGCACCAGCTTCTGTAATCACAGCAAGGCAGTATATACCTGGCTGCGATGTTTGCACACTCATTTCATGACAATAACTGTTTGGGGTTGACAGGGAAAGCATATTTGTTTTCCAGAAGGCATGTTCACATGGAAAAATGTTAATAAATAGAGTTCAGCCTTGATTTTTATTTGGAAGTTTTTCTTTCTGTGTGTACCACACCTTGTTGATTATTTCTTGTAGAATACTTCTGTCTTAGAGAAGGGTGGAGAAATCAAGGATGTGACTGGTCAGCATTGTATTTTGAAGGTAAAATGATGCTCTTGAGAAATTCTGCAAAATACAGATTTCCAAATCATGTAAATTGAGTAGGGTTTTCATTACCCAAAACAAATGTTGATTTTTCTTTATCAAGTCTAATTTGAACCATTTGGTGCACTGTGGTATAAATGAGTATGTTTCATTCTGCCTACAGATATTACAGTTGTTTCAGCTGGCCAGAAATGGTCACCTGAAATACTGGAAAATACTGGATACCATCACATAAAAGAGCTTTGTGTGAATGAAGAATGATATAGTTTTATTTACTTACACAATCAGATTTCTCCAATGTATATCATATGTTAGTGGTGCATCTTTCTGTCAGTGACCTCTAAGAAATGTGTGTTTAAATTTGATAAAACAAATAAGTATGCCAAGTTCTTTTGCCATGTAATTTTAAGCGTTTCTCAGAAATTATCACAGCAGTACTTTGAAAATTTCCCTAAGTACTTCCCAGAATCTTATTATTTTCAGTAAGAATTTTTTTGTTTTACCGGTTTTATTCATCTCCCCTTCTCGCCTGCTTACACACACACACACACACACGCAGAAACAAAGACACACAGACTTTGACCTATGCACATTTAGGATTGCCAAATCATATAAATTAGAGAGAGAAATATAATCTAACAAAAAGCAGGAAAAAACTGGCTCTAACATGAGTGAAGAGCACCCGGACCAGTTAAATTTTTTGGCTGAAGAGTTTTAAAGTGACTGGACTTCCAGAAATAAATTTATAATTAAAATATCTGCTTGTTATATATGGATCCAACTGAGCTCTAAAACAGGTAACAAGTGGGAGAATGGAAGAGAAGAGGACTTAGAAATTTTACAACCTCTATTTACTTTTTTTCTTTAAAACTGTGTATAGGTGCCAGAAGGCTTCTCTCCGACAGAGTGTCTCCACTACTCTCCTGCTACTCTCAGCCCTGCAGCCAGCCCTGTCCAGCCCAACAGTGGTAGCTGTGAAGTCTCCATTTGCAGAGCCCGTCTGTTAAGTTGGTGGAGTGCCCCTGCCCATATCAGCCGAGATAATGGTCGGAGCCTGTCCCTTGCTCCTGAGATGACCCAGCAGTTAGATGATATATTTCCAAATTTCTGAGTCACATGCTGACACATGTCCACCTAACCAAGAGGCTGGCATCAAGGCAGGTGGAAGGTGAATTAAGTTACCTTTCCTAATTAACTTTTCTTCCAAGTGTTTGTGAAGGTATACATATATAGCACTTGCCTGCCACATACCACTGTTAACTCTGTAGAGAAGCAGTCTCTGAAATCTTATGACTACACACCCCTCTAGTAAAAACAGGTGAGCTGCATCCCAAAAAATATAAAGCTGTTTCTAAATTAGTAATAAATTGCTGTAAATTCACATATAAAAATATTAGCAAAAAATTGTCTTTAGGTTAAAAAAAGATTCTCATGTTTAATCCCCACGTCACAATGGGTTGTAGTGCACACCCTACTGACAGAACAGAATGAAGGGGAAGTGTGTGTTGATCTGGTCACACACACAAAAATGCAGGAAACAAGAAATAACATGGCTTTCAAATAGAGAAAGTTGTGAATGTTGAGTTTCTGAGTGTGAGATTTTGTGCAGTTTGCATGAGTTAATGGTTTGAGTCAACTTCAGTGAGGTATATTTTACATGCAGTAAAATTACTGATTTTAAGTGTGCAATCTATATAGTTACATAAACATCAACACAATCACAATATAGAACATGTCCATCACTCCAAAAAGTTCCCTAATGTTCTTTTGCAGTCAATCCATTTCCCCTACCCTCTGCCCCTGGCAACCACTGATCTCCCTTCTGTTCCTACAGTCTTACTTTTCCAGAATGTCATATGAGTGGAATGGTAGAAGATGTAGTCTTTTGGGTCTGCCTTCCTTTGTTCTTAGCATAATGCGTTTGAGAGTCATCCGTATTTTATTGCACATCAATAGCTTACTCCTTTTTATGGCCTGGTAATATTCCATTGTTTAGTTCTCCCCACTATTTCTTTGCCTTTAATATTTAAACATCTAGAAAACCTGGTAAAATCTATGATTTAAGTTTTATTTCATCAGTTTGTCACTCTGTGATTACTGACATGTTTTACCCAATAGAGTACCAAGCTGCAGACGCTTGTAATTTGGTAATTTCTGTACCTTCTACCAATCCCCATTCCTCTTACCTTTATATTTGAATTCATCCTGAAGGAGGAAGAATAGGAAGTTCAAATGGGAAACTGGTTGTGAAAATATGTTGCCAACAGAGTTATGACAGAATAATTTCCTAGAGTAGCACACTAACAATCCAGACTTGAAACCAAAATATACATCTCATAAACTTCTGATTTTATTCTAGGTGGTCAGCATTCCCCATATAGGTCAGTGTCACTTAATTAAAAGATTTAAAATTATATCAAAAGGGAAATATTTTTAGTTTTTAGCTGATCATTTGAGGATTTTCCTTTATGCCTTGAATTTTACAAGAAGTTTATGTTAATAGAACAGAAAACTATTCTGTGCCTGTCTTTTAAATCATTTGCTTATTTTTTAATAATTTGAATACTATTAGAGCAAATATGCCCTGGATCTCCTATGTTGCATGTTCCTCCATCATATCCACACATGGACAAAAATAAAGGTGGTGTTTCTTCTTCTGTGCTGTCCCATGATAGTGGCCTGCACAAATGGATTCATTCTTGGACTGTGAGGATTCTGTGGCTTGAAGTCACCTGACAGTCTGATTGTCCTGAAACCTCTTCCCTGGTCTTCCTTTTCTTTACATTTCCTTCTCTACTCTCTGTCTCCAAATAGGAAAAACCAGTCAAACTTACTTTACTTTGATATTTAAACTGTAAGTCATATAAGGTGCTTTGGTGTGAAGAAAGAAGACTCAAACAAAACCACTGGAATCATGACTGTTGATTGTACCACAGAAAAGATTTCTAAAAAATCCCTCTGATCATGAAGGGGCGCCGTTCTCACAAGAGAACACACGCTGCTCATCTGTGATCCCTGCCAGTGCCCAAGGCTATCCGAAGGGCTGCCCCGCCCACAGCAGCTCAGGGAATTAACCAGAGACTGCTCCCGGTGTGTGGGTAACTGGCACAGGCAGCAAAGATGGGCAAGGTGACCAGCAAGCAGGAATGGACTTTGTTCTCCCAGCTGACACACGTACCACATGCTGGTGACCACATCTATCACCATGAAAAGGCAGAAGAACCTGATCAAGTCCAAAATCACTCAAACGCCAGAGAGAGGGCCTGGTGAGACAGATATAACCAATCTTCCTGAAAAAGAATTCAAAATAAAAATCATAACCATGCTGATGGAGCTGCAGAGAAATATGCAAGAGCTAAGGGATGAAGTCCAGAGGGAGACAACAGAAATGAAAAACAACAGAAGGACTTAAGACCAGAGTGGATGAGGTGCAAGAGACTGTTAATGGAATAGAAATCAGAGAACAGGAATACAGAGAAGCTGAGGCAAAGAGAGATAAAAGGATCTCTAGAAATGAAAGAATATTAAGAGAACTGTGTGACCAATCCAAATAGAACAATATTCGCATAATAGGAGTACCAGAAGAAGAAGAGAAAGAAAAAGGGAAAGTGTCTTCAAAGAAATAATTGCTGAAAACTTCCCCAAGCTAGAGAAGGAAATAGTCTCTCAGACCATGGAAGCCCACAGATCTCCCAACACAAGGGACCCAAGGAGGACAACACCAAGACATATAATAATTAAAATGGCAAAGATCAAAGACAAGGACAGGGTATTAAAGGCAACCAGTGACTGAAAAAAAATCACCTACAAAGGAAAACTGATTAGGCTATCATCAGACTTCTCAACAGAAACGTTACAGGCCAGAAAGGAGTTTATTTAATGCAATGAAACAGAAGGGCCTTGAAACAAGAATACTGTATCCAGCAAGATTATCATTTAAATTTGGAGGGATTAAACAATTTCCAGATAAACAAAAGTTGAGGGAATTTGCCTCCCACAAACCACCTCTACAGGGTATGTTAAAAGGACTGCTCTAGATGGAAGTACTCCTAAGGCTAAATAGATGTCACCAGAGAAAATAAAATCACAGCAAAGAAAGCAGACCAACCAAATACTAAATAAAGGCAAAAAATAAAATCAGCTATCCACAAAAGCAGTCAAGAGAAACACAAAAGAGTACAGAATAAAACACCTAACATATAAAGAGTGGAGGAGGAAGAATAAGAAGGAGAGAAATAAAGAATCATCAGACTGTGTTTATAATCATGTAATAAGTGAGCTAAAGTTAGACAGTTAGATAGTAAAGAAGCTACCCTTGAACCTTTGGTAACCACAAATCAAAAGCCAGCAGTGGCACTAAGTACATATCCATCGATAACCACCCTAAATGTAAATGGACTGAATGTACCAATCAAAAGACACAGAGTAATAGAATGGATAAAAAAGCAAGACCCATCTATATGCTGCTTACAAGAGACTCACCTCAAACCCAGAGACATATACAGACCAAAAGTGAAGGTATGGAAAACGTATTTCATGCAAACAATAAGGAGAAAAAAGAAGGTGTTGCAGTACTTGTATCAGACAAAATAGACTTCAAAACAAAGAAAGTAGCAAGATATAAAGAAGGGCATTACATAATTATAAATGGGGCAGTCCAACAAGAGGAGGTAACCATTATAAATATCTATGCACCCAACACAGGAGCAGCAACATAGGTGAAACAAATACTAGCAGAATTAGTGGAGGAAATAGAATGCAATGCATTCATTTTAGGAGACTTCAACACACTACTCACTGCAAAGGACAGATGAACCAGACAGAAAATAAGTAAGGACACAGAGGCACTGAACAACACCCTAGAACAGATGGACCTAACAGACATCTGCACAACTCTACACCCAAAAGCAGCAGGATACACATTCTTCTCAAGTGCATATGGAACATTCTCCAGAATATACCACATAATAGGCCACGAAAGAGCCTGAGTAAATTCAAAAAGATTGAAATTCTACCAACCAACTTCTCAGATCACAAAGGTATAAAACTAGAAATAAATTGTACAAAGAAAACAAAAAGGCTCGTGAACACATACAGGCTTAAAAACATGCTCCTAAATAATCAATGGATCAATAACCAAATTAAAACAGAGGTCAAGCAATGTATGGAGAGAAATGACAACAACAGCACAAAGCCCCAACTTTCGTGGGAGGCAGCGAAGGCAGTTCTAAGAGGAAAGTATATAGCAATCCAGGCCTACTTAAAGAAAGAAGAACACTCCCAAATGAATAGTCTAAAGTCACAATTATTGAAACTGGAAAAAGAAGAACAAATGAGGCCCAAAGTCAGCAGAAGGAGGGACATAATAAAGATCAGAGAAGAAATAAATAAAGTTTAGAAGAATAAAACAATAGAAAAAAATCAATGAAAAAAAAGAAAAAAAATCAATGAAACCAAGAGCTGGTTCTTTGAGAAAAACAAACAAAATAGATAAACCCCTAGCAGGACTATTAAGAAAAAAAGAGAATCTACACACATAAACAGAATCAGAAATGAGAAAGGAAAACTCACAACAGGCACCACAGAAATACAAAGAATTGTTAGAGAATACTATGAAAACCTATATGCTAACAAGCTGGAAAACCTAGAAGAAATGAACAACTTTCTAGAAAAATACAGCCTTCCAAGATTGACCAAGGAAGAAACAGAAAATCTAAACAGACCAATTACCAGCAACGGAATTGAAACAGTAATCAAAAAACTACCCAAGAACAAAACCCCCAGGCTAGATGGATTCACCACTGAATTTTATCAGACATTTAGAAAAGACATAATACCCATTCTCCTTAAAGCTTTCCAAAAAATAGAAGAGGACGGAATATGTACAAACTCATTCTATGAAGCCAGCATCACTCTAATACCAAAACCAGGCAAAGACCCCACAAAAAAAGAAAATTACAGACCAATATCCCTGATGAACATTAATGCAAAAATACTCAACAAAATATTAGCAAACCGAATTCAAAAATACATCAAGAGGATCATACACCATGATAAGCAGGATTCATCTCAGGGATGCAAGGATGGTATAGCATTAAAAAATCTATCAACATCATCTACCACATCCAAAAAAAGGACAAAAACCACATGATCATATCCATAGATGCTGAAAAAGCATTCGACAAAATTCAACATCCATTCATTTAAAAAACTCATCAAAATGGGTATAGAGGGCAAGTACCTCAACATAATAAAGGCCATATATAACAAACCCACATTCAGCATCATACTTAACAGTGAGAAGCTGAAAGCTTTTCACCTAAGATCGGGAACAAAACAGGGATGCCCACTCTCCCCACTTTTATTCAACACAGTAACTGGATGTCCTAGCCACGGCAATTAGACAAAACAAAGAAATAAAAGGCACCCAGATTGGTAAGGAAGAAGTCAAACTGTCACTATTTGCAGATGACATGATATTGTATATAAAAAACCCTAAAGACTCCACTCCAAAACTACTAGAACTAATATCTGAATTCAGCAAAGTTGCAGGATACAAAATTAATGCACACAAATCTGTTGCATTCCTATACACTAACAATGAACTAGCAGAAAGAGAAATCAGGAAAACAATTCCATTCACAATTGCATCAAAAAGAATAAAATACCTAGGAATAAACCTAACCAAGGAATTGAAAGAACTATTCCCTGAAAATTACAATACACTCTTAAGAGAAATTAAAGAAGTCACTAACAAATAGAAACTCATCCCATGCTCTTGGCTAGGAAGAATTAATATAGTCAAAATGGCCATCCTGCCCAAAGCAATATACAGATTTGATGCAATCCCTATCAAATCACCAACAACATTCTTCAACGAACTGGAACAAATAGTTCTAAAATTCATATGGAACCACAAAAGACCCCAAATAGCCAAAGCAATCCTGAGAAGGAAGAATAAAGCAAGGGGGAACTCTCTTACCAACTTCAGGCTTTACTATAAAGCCACAGTAATCAAGACAATTTGGTACTGGCCCAAGAACAGACCCACAGACCACTGGAACAGAATAGAGAGTCCAGATATTAACCCAAACATATATGGTCAATTAATATACAATAAAGGAACCATGGATATACAATGAGGGAATGACAGCCTCTTCAACAGCTGGTGTTGGCAAAACTGGACAGCTACATGTAAGAGAATGAAACTGGATCACTGTCTAACCCCATACACAAAAGTAAATTCGAAATGGATCAAAGACCTGAATGTAAGTCATGAAACCATAAAACTCTTAGAAAAAAAACATAGGCAAAAATCTCTTCGACATAAACATGAGCAACTTCTTCATGCACATATCTCCCCGGGCAAGGGAAACAAAAGCAAAAATGAGCAAGTGTGACTATATCAAGCTGAAAGCTTTACAGCAAAGGATACCATCAATAGAACAAAAGGCATCCTACAGTGTGGGAGAATATATTCATAAATGACAGACCCGATAAAGGGTTGATATCCAAAATATATAAGAGCTCACGCACCTCAACAAACAAAAAGCAAATAATCCAATTAAAAAATGGGCAGAAGAGCTGAACAGACACTTCTCCAAAGAACAAAGTCAGATGGCAAACAGACACATGAAAAGATGCTCCACATCGCTAATCATCAGAGAAATGCAAATTAAAACCACAAGGAGATATATCACCTCACACCAGTAAGGATGACCACCATCCAAAAGACAAACAACAGCAAATGTTGGTGAGGATGTGTAGAAAGGGGAACCCTCCTACACTGCTGGTGGGAATGTAAATTAGTTCAACCATTGTGGAAAGCAGTATGGAGGTTCCTCAAAAAACTAAAAATAGAAATACCATTTGACCCAGGAATTCCACTCCTAGGAATTTACACTAAGAATGCAGGAGCCCAGTTTCAAGAAGACATATGCACACCTATGTTTATTGCAGCACTATTTACAATAGCCAAGAAATGGAAGCAACCTAAGTGTCCATCAGTAGATGATTGGTTAAAGATGTGGTACATATACACAGTGGAATATTATTCAACCATAAGAAGAAAATAAATCCTACCATTTGCAGCAACATGGATGGAGTTAGAGGGTATTATGCTCAGTGAAATAAGCCAGGTGGAAAAAGACAAGTATCAGATGATTTCACTCATATGTGGAGTATAAGAACAAAGAAAAACTGAAGGAACCAAACAGCAGCAGCCTCTCAAAACCCAAGAATGGACTAACAGTTTACCAAAGGGAAAGGGACTGGGGAGAATGGATGGGAAGGGAGGGATAAGGGGAAAAGGGGCATTACGATTAGCACACATAATGTAGGGGGTGAGGCACAGGTAAAGCAGTACAACACAAAACAAGTAGTGATTCTATAGAATCTTACTATGCTGATGGTCAGTGACTGTAATGGAGTATGTGGGGGGTCTTGACAATGGGGGGATTCTAGTAACCATAATGTTGCTCATACAATTGTACATTAATGATACCAAAATTTTTTTAAATATCACTCTGTCGAGCCGGTGGAGCTGGGTGCCAGATTACTACTGAGTGATAATCACCAGTTCCACCAAAATAATAAAAAGGAGTCCTCATTTAAAATACTTGGATGTAAATATTTTAAGTGTTTTAAACTTTCTCTGAACCCAGTAAAACTGGTTTATAAGTCTGGATTAGATGGTGTTACTCATCTTTTAATTAACAGTAGTATATAGCCAGTTATTTTCACAAGAAATCAATACTTAAAATAATGCTTTGCATTTCATGTAACAGGGTAAATCTTACTATCCTCATTTACTATCCTCATTTTGTAAATAACAGTTGCCAGCATAAAGGGTTAACGTTTACAGACCTGAACCCTGGTTACAAAGGTTGCAAAGCCTAAAGGAACTGACTCACCAACTAGAAAATTGAATGGGAAGACTTAAGAATCCAGTTATGTGCTCTGACCTAACTTAGTGTTCATGCTTGGACCAGTGCCCCAGTATGTGTTGGTCAGCAGTCAGGGTCATCCTGGCCTAACAGACTGGATTTTGTTTTATCGATGTTTGTACTGTGACCATACCTAATTCTTTTTATGACTCTTATTCACTCTGGTAAGTGACAAGTGGGGGGGGCCTCGATTTTAGGTCTGTACTGTACAAACTACCTTTGAGGAAGGACCACTTTACCCCCAGTCAGTCTCAAGCCAATACTCAAGGTAAATAAAATTTAAAAAAAGAAATGATCATGCCTTTAGTTGTTGCAGCAGCATCAGATTGTCCCAGAAATTCCCAAATGGTTACTCTCAATTACTGGCAGACTGTTTGGAAAAAAAAAAAAAAAGTAGCCCTCAGATTGACACTGGTCCTTTTTGAATAGCACACAGACCACTCATGGAAATTTTACCTGAAGCAGAAGTCTTAAAATGGTGTTTAAGAATCTCTGCACTGGGCTATCCTTTATGCTGTCACAAAGGTCGTCAGGAAAAAAGGTCCTTGGCCTCCCTTTTTTCACTATAATGATTTGCTAACTCCCTTCAACGAACTTATCCAAGGATATGCTAAAACTGATAGCCTTCCAAGCATTGAGCTTATGGATTCATTTTGTTGCGTTAGAAAGTCATCTTCATTTCTTGCTGCAATTTGTCTATTATGAACGTGATGGTATTAGATAATCTTAATGAAATATGAATGATAGCTTCTTTGGAAGGAACTTCTGTGGCATTTCATCTTGCCTGGATTCAGAGGGTACCCTGTCAGGGGAATTCTGGTTGAGTGTATAATGTAGATATTCATCCTGTTCCCAAGCACATTTGTTTGCAAACATGTTATGTTGTGCTCTTATGTAAGTGTAAGTGGCTGCTTCTGTTACCACTATAAAAATGAAGCTCCCCTTTTATGATTCAGGCTATATTCAGCAAAGTACTGAATCTTGCTTACCTGGACCTCTTCACCAGAAGAAAGTGGTTTAACTGACAGTTCCATTTTAGTGGAGATGGCAACTCAGGACTAAAAGAGGTCTGAAGGGTGGTGGTTTTAGAAACAACATCAGGCATTGTGGCAGGCGAGGAGAAGAGAGCAGTCATATGGGACTGCCATGTCCTGTTGGGAGAGGGAAATCAGGAGGGTGATGAACAGGAGAGGCCTCAGTGGGTTTGATCAGTTGCTGTGGTTTCTAAGGCCTATTTTAGTATCAGAGGCTACCAGATTAAGGTGCAGGCTACCTGGGAAGAACCTGAGAGAGAAAAGACTACACTGCCCAGGCTGGGCTTCAGCCTGCAGGACGACCCACAGTGAGAGCCGCCCTGAAAGAGCCACCGAGGAAGTGGGCTTGACGGAAAGGGGGAAATGGCATAGAAGAGGGCCTCACAGGGTTCCGGAACTGGGTCAGAAGTCCTGCTCCTTGCTGCCACATGCTCAGTGTGCCCACTTGGGAGATGGCAGTCATGGGTGACAGGCACTATGGTCAGTGAGGTTCGAGTCAGAATTTCTGGGTTCAAGTCCCGGACCCCAGGTTAGCACCGTGGTGACCTTAACAAGCCATCTCACCTTTCTTCATTTCTGGTTTCTCATCTGTTTAACATTTGTTGAGCTCTGGAAACTATTTTGATGTACAAATGAAATTATCTGTACGAAACCACAATTAATCTGCTTACCTACAACATCAACACTCACTATTCCAAAAAAGGATGTAAAGGAAACTAATTGCTGCGACTGATACTTTTTTTAAAAATGGCTATTGCAGTACTCTAAGAGATTCAGAGTCACCATGTGTGCACATTATTACAACTGTTCTGAACAGGTAGCTGCATGAGAGTATTTGCTCTGAATGCTAGTATTATCTCCCAAATGAGGGAGGGACATCTGTGTTTGATAGTGTACGTAGGAATGAGCACCCCCATGTACACATCCCTACATATACTTTCTATAAAATGATAGAAATGCTAGGAGTGAGCTCTATAATAGCACATAACTATTAGAGTTTCTTTTTTAAGTAATATAAATATATAACAAGTCTTTCCATATAATCGTCTAGTTGTCATGAATCAGACATTACAACTGTGATCAAGAGAATTTTATATCATGAAGCCGAGTATAGCTATCTGTGAGGGAATTTTTCCATTGCAAAAATATTGTTCCCTTTATCCTGCTTCCCCTAATGAAGCACATTATGGAAGCATAGTACAATTATTCAAACCAAGAAATTAAGATTGCTGCCATGCTATTATTAACCTGGAGACTTGGTTCAAATTTTGCCAGTTTTCCCACTCATGTCCTTTTTTCTGGCTCTGATCTATAGAATCTCACATCACACTTATTTGTCCCATCTTCTCAGGCCCCTCAACTCTGTAACCACTCTTTGGTTGTCTTCTTTTTTCTTTTTCTTTCTTTTTTTTTTTTGTCTAATCTTTTCTTGACCTTTACATTTGAAGAGTACTAGCCATTCTTTTGTAGAATGTGCTAGCCAAACTCTTTTGGTTTATTTAATGTTTTCTCATGATCAGATTGAGGTTATAAATTTTTGGTAAGAATGCCACAAAAGGATGTGCCCTTCTCAATATGTACATCAGGAAGTATGTGATGACATGTAATCATTGATGATGTTAACTTTGATCACTTGGTTAAGGTGGTGTCTGCTAGGTATCTCCATTGTGAAGTTTACAATGTTTCTCTTTGTAATTAATAAATATCTTAAGTTTATTTGAGAATATTTTATGCTTTTTTAAATTGATAATCAGGGTTGAGGCAAGGTTTCATTCACAGAGGTTTGCTAAAGTATTGTCTCGGTAGGAAGAAGCTGTGCGCTAGGTAATGATGGAGTTATTATTCAAGTGTTTGAATAGATTGCGCTCAATCCATGCAGAAATGGATTGCCTGACATTACATTGCAGGATTTTTAAGTCCTACCTCCAGGCAAATCTCATAGTCACTAGCAAAAATGAAAGTGTGAAATGCTTTTTAATGTATATTTAACAACACATAGTCTGGTGATTACTGGTGTGGATTCTCTGTGGATTCCCTTTGCTATCAGAGGAGGATGTTAAGAGACAACATTTTTACACATTTATTCTATCTAAATTCATCACATGTTTACTTTCTAAATATCTGTGACTGTCATTTATAACAAGATAATAAAAAGTCAAATACTTTAATTTAAAATTTGAATCATAGGATTACAATCAGTTTACAGGAAAAGTACAATTACTATTTTTTCCTCACTCTGTTGTATGAAATTGTCTACTACTAAATGACACAGAAATATAGCCATTAAAAAAAGAAAGAAAATACAGCTTAGTAATGGGTCATAGAAGGCAGTGCTACTTTTTTCATCTTTTTGATTCAGAAATTCACATAATAGCTCCTGTTTAAAGGCATTTTCATCATTGAATCCAGTGTCACATCTGCTTGTGTTGAGGAAATAGATTTCACAAAATGTACTTAATTCTTTCCTGTGGTTGTCACTATTTAATATGGATTAAGGTACCATTTTTTGCATTTGTACTGGGTTGCACAGCAAGAGCTCACGTCTGGTACTAATATATGCTAAATAGTTGCTTAGTATATAGACCATTGTTGTTAAAATAGCAGTAGTGAAGGTATTTTAGATCACAGAGCCCCAGTGGTCTACATTTTGTTTGCTTTGACGTTATTAAACTCAATCTGTTTCTCTAACTGTGACTCTAATTACTCCATTTGCATGGCAGAAAAGTTTGCTTTGTGGGTCGACTTTTATTAACAGTGTTTGCATGTTCTCTGTTCTCACGCTAGGTGTTTCATGAGCAGACAGAGCACCTTCAGTTGTGTTGAATGATTATGCACAATCAATAAGTTTTTGTGTTTGTCTTTGTTGTTTCTTTGATATGGCCTCTAGGATGCTGCCGGCAAGGTGCTGGACCGCTGGGCCATCATGTCGCGAGAAGAGGAAATCATCACCCTTCAGCAATTTCTACGGTTTGGAGAAACCAAATCCATTGTGGAGCTGATGGCAATTCAGGAGAAAGAAGGACAGGCTGTAGCTGTACCATCTTCAAAGACAGACTCAGACATAAGGACTTTCATTGAGAGCAATAACCGCACCAGGAGTCCCAGCCTCCTTGCTCACCTAGAGAACAGCAACCCTTCTAGCATTCATCACTTCGAAAACATCCCCAACAGCCTTGCATTTCTGCTTCCATTCCAGTACATAAACCCGGTCTCAGCCCCACTGCTAGGATTGCCTCCGAACGGGCTATTGTTGGAACAACCTGGACTGAGGCTACGGGAACCAAGCCTTTCAACCCAGAATGAATATAATGAAAGCAGCGAATCTGAAGTATCTCCCACACCTTACAAGAACGATCAGACGCCCAACAGAAATGCTCTGACCAGCATCACTAATGTGGAGCCCAAAACCGAGCCAGCTTGCATGTCCCCCATTCAGAATTCTGCCCCAGTCAGTGATTTGACCAAAACCGAACACCCAAAAAGCTCATTCCGGATTCACCGGATGAGAAGAATGGGGTCAGCCTCTAGGAAAGGAAGAGTGTTCTGTAATGCATGCGGGAAGACCTTCTATGACAAAGGTACTCTCAAAATTCACTACAATGCTGTCCACCTGAAGATCAAGCATCGGTGCACCATCGAAGGTTGCAACATGGTCTTTAGCTCGCTCCGAAGCCGAAACCGCCACAGTGCAAACCCTAACCCTCGCCTTCACATGCCTATGCTAAGGAATAACCGAGACAAGGATTTAATTCGGGCCACATCAGGAGCTGCTACCCCAGTCATTGCTAGTGCAAAGTCAGGTCTCACTCTCACAAGCCCTGGCCGGCCCCCAATGGGTTTTACCACTCCCCCCCTAGACCCTGTCTTACAGAGTCCTCTCCCTAGCCAGCTGGTGTTTTCTGGGCTAAAGACTGTCCAGCCAGTCCCTCCATTTTATAGAAGCTTACTCACTCCCGGGGAAATGGTAAGTCCTCCAACCTCCCTCCCGACCAGCCCCATCATTCCAGGCAGTGGCGCCATGGAGCAGCACCTGCCCCCACCCTCTGAGCCAGCAGCACCAGTGGTGATGATGGCCACTCACGAGCCCAGTGTAGACCTGGCACCCAAGAAGAAGCCCAGGAAGTCCAGCATGCCCGTGAAGATTGAGAAGGAAATCATCGATACCGCTGACGAGTTTGACGATGAAGATGATGACCCCAACGATGGGGGAGCTGTGGTCAACGACATGAGCCGTGACAGTCATTGCCATTCCCCAGAGGAGATGAGTCCAGGCATGTCTGTGAAGGACTTTTCTAAGCATAGCAGGACCCGGTGCATTTCAAGGACTGAGATAAGAAGGGCTGACAGCATGACTTCTGAGGACCAAGAACCCGAGCGGGACTATGAGAACGAATCTGAGTCTTCAGAACCCAAACTAGGTGAGGAATCCATGGAAGGGGATGAGCACATTCACAGTGAAGTGAGTGAAAAGGTTCTGATGAACAGCGAGAGGCCTGATGAGAACCACAGTGAGCCCTCTCACCAGGACGTCATCAAGGTGAAGGAGGAATTTGCAGATCCCACTTACGACATGTTTTACATGAGCCAGTATGGACTGTACAATGGTGGGGGGGCCAGCATGGCAGCCCTGCATGAAAGTTTTACATCGTCTCTGAATTATGGCAGCCCTCAGAAGTTCTCCCCAGAAGGTGACCTGTGTTCTAGCCCAGACCCCAAAATCTGTTATGTGTGCAAAAAGAGTTTCAAAAGCTCCTACAGCGTGAAGCTTCACTACAGGAACGTTCACTTAAAAGAGATGCATGTCTGCACGGTGGCTGGCTGCAATGCCGCCTTCCCCTCTCGCCGAAGCAGAGACAGGTCAGTAAATCTCCATTGGCTGCTCCTGCTGGGGGTGGAGGGTGCCAGTCATGTTGGACTTAACATTAAAAGTCCAGCTTAGATGTGTTGGATGCACTGTAAAGATTGTCCCCAATGATCGTGAGATAACCAAGCTGCCATGCTCATGAAGGATTGTTGCAGTTGGTGCTTGTTATGATTAAGCATGCAGAATCATACGCCATCTTACCCGTAATGCACGCCATATCTCTCTGTGCTCTGTGTATATGTGTGTGTGTATGTTTTTCCATGCATCTAGGTTTGAATTAGTTACCTATTTACACAGTTCCCTGCTTCCCTATGAACCTTCACTTAGAAGCCGCAGCTTCTGTTATATATATATTTCTGCTTTGCCTTGTGGCTTTTTAATTAAATCAATATATTATCTTCATACACACATATTTATCCAATATAGAAACAGAAATTTACGGATGGAAAGAACCATAGGTCCAGGACATCGAGACAGCCTGCATCTCCGTAGGTATAACCAGAAATGTTATTCTTACATGAATATTTAGTGTGTCCTTGAATTCTTTTAAGAGTCATGAAAGTGTCAGAAGAAAAACGGGGCCAAAGTAATTGTTAATGTGGAGAAATGTATGGCAGTGTAGGTTTCGGTTTCTTTATTTTAACTTCACAATGTCTTTGAGCACATCTCTAAAATATAATTTATCATGGGAATTATGCACAGAAGGGGAGGTATGCATATACTTTTAGGATCAGTTAGAATATATTATGTCCAGCCATCAGATGACATCACATCTTAGCTATGTAGCTCTGAAACAGTTGGCCTTAAACAGAAGCAGCTGGTCCTAAACCTACAATGTTCTTTTTTCAATCCTAAGGAAAACATAATAAAAATGGAATGTGTCAAGGTGGTCACTGGTGGAGTAACACAGTGATTCTCCACTGGAGGAGATAAGTTTGTGAGCAGATCATTTACATAATACACCAGCCCAACTAGAGTCATGCACCAGTTAATTCTTTCTATTATGTTGGATGTGGTTTTTAGGTTTTATGTTGTCTTTAAAAAATATTTTAAGAGAAAGTTTTACTACATGGTAAATGTCACTGTATATAGAAGAAACAAAATTAACTAGGTTTCCAAATAGCCACCACCCAAATTCTAGCACTTGTCAGTGGGTAGAGTTCTTTGACAAACTAATCTATAGTGAAAGTACCACTGAAGAGTAGTGGCCTACCCCTAAAATATTGTTTTGTCTTCATATTTTAAAAGTTGATCTTTTCTAAAAGTTACAAGAAAATTTTCACTGTACTGAAACACAAGAAACCCAATTTCTGAGAAAAAATAGGTGGTTTTCTTTTTACAACTCAAAACATGCTTCGAAGAGAAATCTATATTCTTAAAGATTTCCCCTCCCCTCCCCTCTCTCCCATTTGCCGTGTTCTATCAAAATGCTTTCTGGTCACAAAGTTCTTTTCAGTTCCTGTCTGTTATCACTGACAGTCCCAAAACACAACAGATAAGATTGCTATATTTTGAATAATAAAATAATAATAATACCCTGTCCCACCTCTTCCCACCAAGTTTGTGAGTTATATTCATTCTTTTAAATTTGAAATAGTGCACTTGTGATAATGAGGTTAATGCACTGGATTTTTTTTTTAACAAAAATGAAAGACTCATGAAAACCTGCATAAAATATTTATGGAAATGGAGTGTTTGAAGACAAGCCAAAATTTAAGCTTATTTGCATGAATTCCTATCATAGTTTTAGCTGGTTTACTGAAAATATTGCAAGTCATAACACCAGAATAAATGGCTCTGGGACCAGAAAGCTCTGTCACACTGCTAGAAAACACAGTGCTTGTGTTCATACAGAGAGAGCGGTGAAAAGTGGCTTGGCTGCGCAAAAATGTTTATTGATAGCAGGAGAATATTTCTACCTCTATTTTTATTCTAAAGATTGGGAGCTTGGTGGATGAGCAGCCACCAATATGGAAATTTAGACCAGTACCTAGGATAAGTAGAATTTTCCAGGGGCAAGAATAATACAGATACTCTCCCATGTGTGTTCAGTCACAGGGGAGGTTGCAGACCCCAGGAGGCAGGTGATATATTTCTTCGGGGTGAAATACCACATCACTCCTAATCTTCTTAATTCTGGAGTTTTGTCAAGCATGATAAATGAAGAAAAGCAAATTGAGAAGCAGTACTGTACAAAGAAAGGTTTTTGATTCTGACTTGAAATTCTGCTTTTCAGGAATACACAAATCGTTTGATCCTAGGTTAAAAACTTAGTAAGAACTTGGATACATGTTAATTTTAACATTTTTTTCTTAGGAAGAAAAGTGTTCATCCTTGTTGAGTCTATGCCTTGAAGTAATAAATGATGGGAGTGTAGCTGCCACCAAATAACTAGAAACATTGATGCCACTGGGGTAGCATCCTTTTCCTGCATCTCAGCAGACTGGACTCACACATAATTGTACCCCTGTTTTAGCCTTTTAGTGTCGTTTCATCAATTAATACCAACCTGTAAATTAATCTCCTTATTCACAAAGCTTCTTGGATCACATTTTTTATCTATCCTTTAGACTTACCTTCCCCTTTGTCTTCACTTTTACTGTATTAGTCATGGGAACTCCAGGAATTTTGTATCCCTGCTTTTTTCCTCTTCAATTCTTCCCAAACAGAAACCCTCCTTTGCCTTTAATTCTTCTGGCCTGAGCCCATTTCTTTCCTCTTCCGAGTCTTAATTCATCCATCCTTGACTCCACTGTGTCTCCTTGTGCAAATAAAGCATTAGAGGGAATTTTGAGTGGGGGCTGAAGTGTGCAAGGCTACAGGGTTTATAGGATGCCTTTGATAAAACTAACAGAATAACCAACCCTCTTCCTTCTGTTTATAAAAGCAACCCTCTTGTATTTGGGCTTAGAACACCGTACAGGAGTGATCCACATGTTGTCTCCTTGAGCCTTTTCCAAAATGGTTGTACATGAGGGAATTGCATTCTTGGTCTCCAGGTAGGCATATCAGTAAGATGGAAGTAGGAAGATGTTGAATACTGTGTTTTAGATTAGGTAGTTAGTTAGCAGAGATTTCTAGGTCTTTGCTTATGGTCTTT
This sequence comes from Manis pentadactyla, assembly GCF_030020395.1. Lineage (NCBI taxonomy): Eukaryota > Metazoa > Chordata > Mammalia > Pholidota > Manidae > Manis > Manis pentadactyla. The sequence goes on along the minus strand of NC_080021.1, from coordinate 169,729,912 downwards.
CTCGGTTTTATAAGATCCAGTGGAAGCCTTTTTGAAAAGCAAGAATATTCTTTGTCTAAAGTCACAGAAACGGAGAAGAGAGGCTGAAGATTATCTTAATCCCAGTGTTCAAAGTCCTTTTCTATCCAGTTGTGAAAAAGTATGAGTTTAATAAATGTAAAAGCAAAGAGACAATTCCACACTAATGACAAAGAACAAGCTAATGTATGCAGAGTCCAATTCATGTAGTCACTAGGTAACTTAACTTTTTATTCTGGGTTATGGAAGCAAAATATAAATTACTTTCTCTATAAAGAACTATGACACTATAAGGTGACTGCTAACATGTTTCAGTGTATACTGATAATGTGTGTAGGGTTAGACCTGACAGTCTCTAAATACCTTCCCTTCCTTGTTTATCCTTTGATTTTTCTGCTTCTATAATACTCTCAGGAATCAGGAAGATGACTCCGTTTTGAAGCATACATACAAAATACCCCCTGGGAAGAAGAAGTCACAGCTGGTCTAGAATCTATAGTCTTCATAAAGGAAATTTTCCTGAAGACAGTGTCATAGTCAGAATTAACCTGGCCTCATTTCCCTTTGGTCATTTCTCATCATCTGTCTTGAATTTTGAACGCCAGCAGGTCTGAGTGGTCACCTGTATGTGAGGGAAGCCCATTTATAAATTACATTTGGTTTTTATTCAGAAAAAAAACACAAAAATACCCTTCTGTCCTCTTCCTTAAAATTCCTTCTTAACATTTGCTAATATGTTAAAGGCTATTTATATTTGTTTTGTGGTGGGCAGTTTTAAAACTCCCTCAGCTAAAATGAAGACTTTGTTCATAAAAACTACATAATCTGCATAGAAAGAAAGAGTCATCCATTCTGTATCTTACATGAGTTTCACTGTCTTCGGGACTCTCTTCCTCTGCAAATAGTGGCCTCTAAACTGCCAAGGTTTGTCTCAAATTTTATCAGAAATGTAAGCATATATGTTTGATCTTCAAGGTTGCAGGTGGTTCAGCCCCATGAATAAATTTAGAAACAATATTTGCTTAGGGTGATTTGTAAATAAATGTGAGGCAACCATTGATGCTAAGTGTGAACCTTCTCTTTGGTTGCTAGTTAAATCAGTCCAGATTTAAACATGTAAACTTCTTGATTTATATGGAGTAAGACATCTGTATTTGGTTTGTTAAAACCTGCTGATGTCTCCAGAACTAAATTTGTTCCTATATAGGCCTCTGGGTAACTGTAGCTAAAAAGCAGAGATGTATAGTTTTTGCTTATCTGATTACCTGACTTCCAGCCCTGTACAGGTGTGCAGGAATAAATTAACATGAGCATACCTCTGATGAGTCGCTGCATACATTAACAACAGAGGTGAAGATGTGAAAACATGCTACCTGCCTCCTGTTATCATCACCTGCTCAGCAGCAACATCCATTTTTTCCACCATTCTCTATGTTTGGAAACTTAGAGAACTTTTCTAAAGAGAGATTTTCAGTAAATGTACATGATTTCACTAGGCAATACATCTAAGTAATGAGCCGCTTAGCACCAATTCAAGATAACTATTAGTATATTTGCCCTAACATAATTAGCTGTCAAATACAGTGTGTTAATCTCTCCAAGTACAAGAGAATGTTTTAAGGCATCAGCCATTTCATTTCCTGTATTTTTGCCAGTCAAACTGCAGCTTTCCTTCCCTAAAATCCTTTTATAATGTGAAGTTGTATGGGTCCTCTGACTTTTAAACATTAAGGAGATTTTTCCCTCTTACTCTGATTTGGTTTCACAATAGAGCCAGCAGATCAATAGGTCTTTTGTACTTATCTCCAGTACTTCCCATCAAAGGCAAACAAATAGAATACATCCCTCTTCTGAGTAATTGCTAGTTGTGCCCTCCTCAAGCGAAACGTTGGTAGTAAGATAAACTTCGATGTCATCCCTGTCTCTGGGGTCCTTTTATATACTGGGAGAAGAGCAATGAGCAAGACGGTCTCCTTGCAGCATGGGGAGAGGCTCTGACAGGCCTGGAGTGAGCCTCGGATCTTTCTAATGATCTCCTGCTGGCCCAGCTGGATGTAAGACAAGCTCGTTTAAGCCTCTTCTGACCTTTCACTCCTCCACTCCAAGAACTGCACCAGTCACTTCCACCATCTTCCAAACTGAGTGCCAAATAGACAACAAAGCTTAATGGTGGACGAATGACTTCCTTTTCCTGATACAGAGATTTGTACAGATTTCTACTGAGGGGAGTTACATTAAATCTCTCCTGGCTACATAACTTCCATTGCACAAACCCCCTTATTCTTACCTTCCCTCAAAAGCTGCACTATTGCCAGCACTATCTTGAAAACTCAGGGAGAAATAACAGAGCAGAATGCACAGGTACAATTTTTCTTGATGGCAGCACTTTGAATGTGTCATCTCCTTGATTTCCACCTTCCTTGGTCCACCACCGTTGATTTGCCCCTCTGATGGGCTTCATTGGTGTGAGTCTTTCTCATACAAAATTATTCATGCGAGATACTCATTATTGTAGATAATCTTTTCTTTAAAAAAAAAACAACAGACCATTTCCCACCAGGAAATGGGTTGTAAGACTGCACACATATATATGGTTACTTGATTCTGTCTGTCCTGGTTGTCAGTTCTCTCCCTGGTATGAGTGTTTTACCAGCACTCTCTTGCTCTAAGTGATCACTTGTGCTAAGAGGAGGGAGACTTTTCTTTCTCTGTTGAAATTTCATAGTGAAAGTTGGGCTAGAAAGCATTTCTTCTTTTAAAAGCCTTCTCAGGAATAACTTCATATTTTTGCTATAAGACTCCTACAAGCTTCAAGTAAATGAATGTGGCAGAATATGAAAGGAGTTTACACTTGCCAAAAAATGACAATGTCATAAAAAAGGGATTTGGTCATTTTGATTCCTGAGTGTCAAGGTGTGTGTGTGAGTGTGTGTATGCATGTGTGAAAGAGAAGCAGGCTGAGACAGAGGAAGAAAGGATACTTTTTAGGAAAGGACAGGTTTTCTTCAGTTGTTTAACATGAAACTACACTTTTAAAAAATACCTAGATTTTATGTCCTAATGCAAACTGCCTGAATTAAAACAGGAGTTGTAAATTCCTGGCAAAAAGCTGTTATGCCTGAAGTGTTAGTGATCTTAACTCTAGTACTTTATGGAGTTTATTACTTCTTTTATTAACTAGGGGGAAAAATGTTACCCACTTCTAGTTTAATTCTTTTTCTTGCTTCCTCTAATTATTTTGTCTTTCCCTTAAGAAAGAAAAAGAAAAAGCCAGGTGTTTCTTACTGCACATATATAAGAGATGCCTCAATTTTGCTATTGTATATCTCAAATTGAATTATTAGCTACTGAAAAATTATGCTAACGTTCTAATCTAAATGCACCCATATAATGTATATGTGTGTCTATACATAAACAGGAGCATAAATAAGAATACCAAAATCCTTAATTGCCAGAACAGACAGCTTCATCTTGGAAAGTAATGTGTGAAGTGACTTTATCACACTGATGAGAAATAACAAGAATTTGTAAGTAAAAGGTGACAGATTTGGGCAATGAGAACAACAGACCTTCAGAAGGAAGCCTCCTGGGTGTGATGGCCAGCTGAGTGAGCCACTCCAGCTCTGCTGCCTTCTGAGTCCACTGTGTCACCTTGGGGGCACTGGGGGGTCAGTTCACTCTCTAGTAATTGTGTTTTACAGACTTCTAAAGCAATTGGTTCAGTCAGTCCCAATTCAATAAAAGTGGAGAGCAAGAGAGAGAGCACTTTTGTTCTATTTTTTACTTGAAATTATTTCATTCAGCAGTCTGTCTTTTTTATTACCAGGGCTTGACATTAGCACTCCAAGCTATATTAGCATCCATTTCAGCAGTTCAGTAATGGTATTAAAAAAACACTTAACTTCAACGGTGAATGGTTGTATGACAGTACCATAAAAAATCCACATTAAAAAAAAAAACTCATGTATTTGTCCCAGCAAATTATTTTTCACTTGTTTAACCACTTCAAAACTATGTTCTCGTGATGGGTATTCATGAGGATCTTGTTCTCAGAAGCAGCCAACAGCAGTGCTCTTCTGTTGATTAGGGAATTGGGGAAAGAGGAAACAGGAGAGCCAGTGGGGAAAGGGTAGGTAAAGATGCTGTTTACCCTGTAGTTAGATTACCTTCCTTCATCAGCAGAGATAGAATTGGCAACCTCAGAGCACCCAAGGTGGAATTCTTGGATCCTCATGCTTGGCTGGGATTTGATTTTGAACCCAACACTCTCCAAACTTGGGAGCAAAGCCTAACTACTTTGGCACTGCAGCGTGCTCATAAATGACTACATTAGGTTCTAAATTTTGATTAAACATTCTGTAATTAATCAATGGTAGACACAAAACAGTTGGCAAGGTCCAGAGCTGCAAAATGTTTAAGACATAAAACATTACGAAGTAATTAGAATATGCTCCTTCAAGAGAAGGATTGCCTTCAATAAAGAGGTAAATGATAGCATCTTGTTTATTGTGGACGTAGGCAGTCAGAGCAATATGATAAACTGCTGGAGATACACATATCAGTAATCATCCACATTATTAGTGCCATTAATCATAATTCCAAAACTATGACAGCCACAGCCAACTTTTTGACCAATTTTGCTTCTGCCTGTTGGCCATTATAACTTCGCTAATAGACTACAGAGCTCCTGTGCATGGCAGTTTTCATTGAGAATAGAAGGTTAATTACATTTGAGCTGCTGATTTCTTCTCTCCTTGGAAAAGGCTTAGCACTTTGACAATCCCAGGAGCTCACTGTTGTTAAACCAGTAAAAGTACTGTATTGAAATTTTCTTTGTTGGTCAGGAATGAGGAGATGTTTCAAATGAAATACAACTGCCAGGCTGGGATAGCCACTAATGTTTCTTGGTCCAGAGTGAGCTTTGGACAGCAGATGAGCTTAGTGGTTTCTTTAGATCACTTTGCACTCTTATTTCTCTTTTGCAGACAGTTAAAAACTTCAGCGCTATCTGGTGGAACACCAGAAATCCCACAAGATCACTGGCATCTCGATATGTGTATGTAGGACTGAGAGAAATTGGGGGGAGTGGTTCAGAATATCAGGGGGAAATAAGCACCTCTCTAATACAGAGTTCTGCTTCTTTGCCTATGCTTGTGTGAATAAAAGTAAAAAGAATTTCACAAAACATCATCTGAATGTTTCTAAAACTTGAAATGGGTAGTAGCATATGTACATTGCTGATTAGTTAACTGAAGTTTCATTAAGCTGGTAGTTTTGACATCATTTAATCAAACACATAAATTAGGTTTTAAAGTTCATGTATCTTAAGTAGTTTTATTTTCAACATGGAATTCTAGATAAGGCCACAGCTAAATAATAATATTGTCTACAAAATTTTTTCCTTTCTTTGAGGATCTCTTCCATACCTAATGTTACCTTTTTAAAAAATCATAAATTAACCATTTTAGTGATGTAAAACATTTTGAATATGTAGTCAAAGGAAGTACTTCCTTTGAAAAAGATCTCAGAAATTGATATTCAGTGTTACACACATTCAAAAAGAAAGCTTTTAAAATGGCAGAAAAATTTTACTATCAAGAGCATTCCTGTTATTTTGGAAATATGCCTTTTAAACTATATACGTCAGACTATAAAACGTGGGATTGAAGACTTGAGGGTTAGTCCATCCAGGGTCAATATAAAACCCAAAATTAGAGCTCAGATTGATTAAATCCTTAAAAGATGCCAGGGTTCATGGCTTGGCTTTTTCTTACCCAGCAATAGTAGTAAACTGAGCACCATCTGAGCTGCCTGACTGAGAAAATTTCCAAACACTGAAAAAACATAATCACAGTGTAACACTCACCTCACATTACAGTGCAACAGGTACCCGTGGAATAATCGGCACCCTTGAGAAGCCTTGATGTGTCAGATACAACTCAGAGTGAAATGGTTAGGGAACAGGGCTGTTGGACATCAATTTTACACTTAACCTGAGCATTCAGCATTCACACTTTCCGTCTACCAATCTGCCTTCACAAATGCCATTACTATATTAACATTTTTTATGCATTCCACAGCAATGACAAATTGTTTTCTAACTGTGGTGCCAGATTTAGTATGCAAAAGATATGTTTGCTTCTGCCAACGAACCAATAATTCTCACTAACGTCTTCAGAGTTACAACATTTATAAAGTTGCAAAGTGGAGTAAACAAACCATCTGTTTGGCTTTTCCATATATGTCATCCTTTCTTATTAGCATATTACGATTCATTTAGTAAACAAATTTGGTGATTTCGTTCACGTCAAAGTTAGGTCGGAGGCTTGAAGATGATTAACATTCCTAGGACATGCACATTAATACATTGCTGCTTCAGCAAAGTTAAGTGGCTTCTCAGGAGAATCGCCCCTTGTTGACAAGATGAGACTGTCAATTTTGTTTGCCTGCCACATTAGGGGCGTAAGGGGATGGCAGGCTTTGAGAGAGGGGAGTCATGTAAGCAGCATAATTCACTGTGTATTGAGAAAAGAAGTCTAATTCTGATAAATGGTCGACCCCAATACATCCTACCTGTTATTACAACGGATGTGCTGTATCTGTGCAGTAAATTAGCTAAACCCCTAAAGAGTTTGGTGGGAGCTTATCTTCAAGTGAATAATTTGAATAGGGAACTGTCTGCGTGACCAGTATGGGTGATTTGTTTTATATTGAAAGGAATTGAAGAGACTGAATTTCATACTTTTAATTTGCAAGAAGTTGCTTAGCTTTTATTTCTTACATTTAGTATGTACTTCCTTATTTGGGGTTTTTTTTTTTTTTAGCATTGTTCACTAGAATTTTACCCTGAAAATTTTTCCTGAGCTAGTCATTGTTTTCACATCTTTTATAGACAATCTTTAAGTGATAGCCCTATTGACAAGTTTTACAGAAATGTATATTAGCAAAAATGTCATTTTATTCATAGGGTTTTAAACATCCTACCACTAATACAAAAATTTTGAGGGTTAAGTACAACAAATAATGTCATAACAATCAAGATAAGAGAATTAATGAGGGACAGGGGTTTTAATGTTTCATTTCTGTGGACTTGGATAGCAGATTGACATTTCTCTTCAGGAATATTGTTGACTGATTATCCTACAATACACTCAGATATGACAGCTAGATTTTTCCAGACTGGATAGAAATTTATCTTTCTATCCCCATATACATATACCTGTATGCATATATACATGTTGACACATCATGTATGTGTGTATATGCACACAAACATATATAATACATACGTGTGTAATATCTGCTGTGTATACATCACTGTTGTCATTCTGGACAATACAGTTTGAGAAGAGCATGTGTATGCATGTATTGAGTGGCAGAGGTGACCAAGAAAATAAAGGCAAAATGTAATCCAAGACAGAGCTTCAATTCCATTTCACCTGTGGCATTATAATTAATTATCAAGTATTTTGTTTCACTAAGTTCAGAATGACTCAAAACTGATTTAAGAACTAGAGGATAGATATTGGACTTCTCATGTAACCTATGGCTTGATTCCTTATTCAGTTTTGAATGCTATACTCGGATTCTCTAATTTGGGCATGAGATTTTTTCATTTTAAAAAAGATGTTCCTTCCCTGTATCTCAAAACCAAAGTTAAAACCTCAAAACACTTTGTCTTTTAAATATTTTTAATTTTAATTTTTAGGGTTAAACATAACATTAAGTTGAAGTGAGCATATGAACACATTTGGAAAGAGACATGAGGTAAGATAGGACATACTTTCTCAAGAGAGCACTTGAATATACTTGACTATGTTTGATGAATTTGGTGTCTTCTGTGGTTCCATGGTTTTCTTCTTTTTTTTAAAGTGAGATATAATTGACATAAAGTTTTCACTAAAGAAATGGAAAAAGACTGGTAGTCCACTTAAGCCAGTTAGAGTACTTTAGCTCAGCAACTTATTTCAGAGAATAAGTTTGATTCCATGGCCTGCCTTGTACAAGGCTTGATTACTTTTTGCTTTTAAGAGTCATCTTGGTCTTCAAAAGCCTTTTAGTAAACTCCCAATATGGCAGGAATAGGAAAGAGTACAGGGGTTCAGAGGAAACATTTGTAATTCTAAGCATAGCCCAATTTGTAGGACTGTTTCATGCCCTAGTTATGTAGCATTTCCTTGCACCACACTGAGGTATTAATAGGGTCAGAATTACCCTTTGCTATATTACCACTGTCTTGTCTTAAATGTTCTGTTACATGCATCCTATCTTGGGATCATTGTTTCCCCTTCTGCCTGTGTATTTTGGGAAAAGCTTGTTTAAGATTCATGCATATTATTGATTATATCAGAAGGCAAATAAACATAAATATCTCCCTTGTGCAAAATAGTCTATGTTACTGCAGGACACTGGAGTTTGAGTTAGATTTAGTTTGTATTCTTCTTAAAGGTGACTGTCTTGGGACTAAATTATGGACTTCTCTCATCATCCCATTTTTTTTTTCCTTTTAGAGGAATTTGCCTCTGCATATCAGTATTGCCTGCCTAATCAAAGCAAGTAGAAAAGCTTTCATACTCTTTATGTTCTTGTAAAATAATAATTCTATACGTAATAAAAATCTAATAGAATCTAGATTTTTATTAATGATTGTTTTTCCCTCTTTTTGGAGATGAAATATTCCAAAAGTGTCTCTGTCTCTGGAGAACTCAAAATTGGTTCCTTCATGAATTCCCTCTTCCATGGATTATCTACAACTGCATATTGCTTCCTCTACTAAGCAGTCCTCCTATTTCCCACACTGTCTCATCTTCCTCCCGTTCTAGGACCCTCTTCTCTATACATTTGATAGTCAGCAGGTGTGAGTTCTTCCTGTGTCTCTTCCATCTTCCCTTTCATTTATCTCTTTAGTTTTGCTGATCCAAATAAACTTTTAAATTGCTATTAACCCTAGGTCTTTGCATCTGCTCATGAGGACAGTATTTTATGACAGTTAATGGTTTGGGCTGACTGATACCAGTCTGGTGATAGGTCTTTGTTAAAATCAAGGGCTGCCTTTTGTGCATTCTGTGGAGGCTAAACCTAACCTCTTAAGGGACAGGGTCAGTACTTTCCACAGAATTTCAGTCTGCTTTCCCTTCTGCTCTTGCTTTTCCTCTTTCCAACCCAGTAATGTGCACGTTTAAGAGAAAATCTTCAAGCCCACTGGCATGAGAGTGAACCAGCAGACTTTCCAGAGTCCATTCTTCCCATATGTACTCTAAGTGTTTTGCATATAGTATGTAGGAGGATTATTAAACAAAAATGAAATAGATTAAGAAATGAACATAAAAGAATCAATTCTGTTGAACTGTGGTTGCATAATGGAAATCGACTACCATGAATGAACCCGTGTACTGAAGTTATGAACAGCAGAGCTAATGCACTGCCATGAGTTCATCTTTATTATTGCATTACACCTGAATCAATTGATAAAGTAGCCTTTTTTTTTTTTAAGTGAGGGATGGCACTTAATTGAATAAAAGTCAATGTAATTATATTAGCAGAGGCCAACAGTACTGCTGACAGCGGAAAAGGGACACTGTTGAACGGAGTGCCAGAGCTGGTCTGCACATTTCTGCACATCGTTTGGTTGACAGATATTGAGGGCTGGTACATCATCTAATTAGATTACAGATTTCTATAGCTGTAAGTGAGAAATGAAGAGAAACATCTCTTCCTGGTAACATATCGGTGAAGATGTGTAATTTCACAAGTCATTTTAGGAAAGATGAGTGCATCTCAGTGATCAGTGTGTCCTTTTGTCAATGTTAATTTATTCTTGTTCACTGTGTCTTGATGTGACTGCTGTGTATCTGGCTGCCATTTTCTCAGCAGTGAATCAAAGTGGTAACTGCAGATGTGAGAAGCAGCACAACACAGAGTTCTAGATTACAGCCGTCACAGATTGTGTGCTTATGAAATTAAGGGGAGGAGGATGTTAAAAATCATACACAGAGAGGTAGGATTTTGTGAGTTGCTTACGGCTGGCAAATTGTTTTTTCAGGAGTAGTAGCACATAGTTTAACTCTTTCCACATTCTTGTAATAACTCTGATGGTGTCATACCCACATGTCAAGGTAAAGACTTCACAGTAGGCCTTTCCTGCACTCCTCTTAGCAGCCAGCACTTGGAGTCATCTGCCATCTGACACCGAGGAATGGGGAGCGGTAGTGTCAGTACAGGGACCCGGGGGACAGCATCTGTTTATCACTCACGTATCTGCACTGCATGCATCTGTGTAGAACTCATTTATGGATGATGCTGTGAATTTGGTTTATCTTAATTTGGCTTATGATTTTTGGATCATGCAGCTGATCTGAAAATCATCAAGACAGCATATGAGATGATTGCGTATGACAGAAAATGATTTTGTGATCAGAACATTTAAAATCCCTATTTATTGTTTGTTTTTTTTAACCAGATGTCTAGAATGTGAATTTGTTTTCTCTCTCTCTCTTTCTCTCTCTTTTTCTCTCTCTGTCTATCATTCTTGCTTTCTTTTGTGATCGATTTAGCAAAAGATTAGAAAGCTGATCTTATTATCACAAGGTAAGCTCAGCCTTCCTAAGTGCAGTGCGGAGAGGGCTATCACCCCTCTGCCCCTTCCAACCCAGAGTGCTGTATATTGTCTTGTGTGGAAAGGTGGAGAAGTCTTTCCCATCTTTCTCGTCTCTGAGGCACATACCTCTCAACCATCTACAAGAAATAGTAGCCATGCTTGTCACCAAGCAGACTGACTCATTTTGGTCTTCCATACTTTTTAATTATAATCGGGAGATCTCTTGAACTTTTTACTGGCCATTTCTATAATCACAATTACCTCTCCAAGATGTACAGCTTCTGCCATTACAGAGAAGCTTTTGTGCATCTGCCTATTTGTTTATTGGTGTACTTTTTGGAAGGGTAGCCTCCAGTTTAGGTCTTTGCCGAACCCGTGAGCCTGTGCAGTGGAGAGAGGTATATGCCGAAGGGCACTTTAACAATGAATGGGGGTGGTGGGGGCGTTAAATGGAAAGGCAATGTTTTCAGATACATAATGTCACATCAGGCTTTGTAAACCAGGACATCCCTTTGGATGTTTGGGGACAAATCCTATCTTTTTTTGCACAAGCAAAGCACTCAGTGAGTAAAAGTTTTGCTTGTCTAAGAAGTGCGGATTCCAGTTGTTAAAACAGAGGGACTGTATGTTATTATTACAGAGCTTGATTTTTTTTTTGTATTTATTGTGTGGTATTTTTAGTTTGTTTTGTTGTTGTATTTTTTTGTCCCTTTTGGGGTTTTTTTCTGTTAAGTGTGACTTTTTTTTAAGGGTGGGTGAGATTTATTTATAAAACCAATTTCTGTTTTTCAGCTTTCATTTTAAAGAATTAGATTTTAAAAGTTGAATTATTGGATGAAAACATTTTCAACTCTTAAATGTAGCAGCTTCTGAAAATAAATGAATTTTTCTATTGTAGTTAGCTGAGATTCCAAATTATTTGATGAAAGGGGATTTATATTAAAGACAATGTGTATTTTTTAACTGCCAATCTATTAGGCTAAAATTTTTCTGCTGCAAACTTCATGTGCAGGAACATGAGGGGGAAGATTTCATTATGTTTTGAAGTTAAACCTGAATTATTTAGACCATTTACTTTTTAAAAAATGTACCCTTTCTATACCCCTTAAGTGTTTGCTATAGAAGAAAAGGGGGCTTTTGGGGTTACGTTTTTAGGTAAATTCAAATTACTCAGTTTTAGATGAGCAGAAAGTTTCCTTTCTTTTATCCTATTTAATGTGTATTCTACAATCTCTGCTGTGAGATTCCCTGTAGCAGCTGCTGCTACACAGTAAAGCTAAGAGAACAGTCACAGAGAAAAAGGTGCATGGGTTTGCGTTCATCCCACCATTGAAGAAATTTGCTCTTATAAAAATTATGTTAATTAAAAGCTCCCCTTATTGTGCTCCCTACCACCACTTATTCCCAAATCCTGATATAGGGAAATGTTTGCTTTTATAGTGGTCTAATTAGCAGTGAATGTGCTTATTTGATGCCTAGTGAAAGCTGAATCAATTTTAAAATGCTCTCCTTTTTCTCACCCCCTCCCCACTCCCTGTATACCTACCCCCCTTCCCTCTTGTTTTCCTAGACACAGTGCCAACATAAATCTGCACCGTAAACTGTTGACCAAAGAACTTGATGACATAGGCCTGGACTCCTCGCAGCCCTCCCTTAGCAAGGATCTCCGGGATGAATTTTTGATGAAGATCTACGGTGCCCAGCACCCCTTGGGGCTCGACGTCAGGGAAGACGCCTCCTCTCCTGCAGGGACAGAAGACTCCCACCTGAACGGGTATGGGAGAGGCATGGCGGAGGACTATATGGTCCTTGACCTGAGCACCACCTCTAGCCTCCAGTCCAGCAGCAGCATCCATTCCTCCCGGGAATCCGATGCAGGCAGCGATGAGGGGATTCTTCTCGACGACATTGATGGGGCGAGTGACAGTGGGGAGTCGGCACACAAGGCCGAGGCTCCTGCCCTCCCTGGAGGCCTAGGGGCTGACGTTTCAGGAGCCCTGATGTTCAACAGCTTGTCTGGGAGCCATGGTGGGATCATGTGCAACATTTGCCACAAAATGTACAGCAACAAGGGGACCCTGAGAGTGCACTACAAAACTGTGCATTTGCGAGAAATGCACAAGTGCAAAGTCCCCGGTTGCAATATGATGTTCTCCTCTGTGCGAAGCCGAAATCGGCACAGTCAGAACCCTAATCTCCACAAAAACATGCCCTTCACTTCAGTAGATTAGTCTCAGAATGGACGCCACGAATGCCAGCTCTCACCAGATGGCCTACATATTTGAACTGCCATAGTCAGTGTGCGCTTGTGTACTTGGAGGTGTGTGTGTGTGCGTGCGTGCGTGTGTGTATACATGTATGCCCCTGGGTCTACATATATATATACACACACATGCACGTTTTCTTTTCTTTAGATATAAAAAGATAAACACTAGGTGCTTTTGAAGTTGTTTTTTTTCCTTTATAGTTTTGGGAAAGGGGTGGGATCTTTAATTTGGAGGTAAAAACAAAATACCCTTTAAACACACATACACACACATACATAAAGTATGCAACTAGCCCAAATTTTGACAGAAAATAATTCTTGGTCCACTCCAACGAGACAATTTGTTGCACCCATGACTGTTGCCTGCAAAAAAAATAATAAAAGGGGAGAAAAAAAGAGAGAGAAAAGAAAAAAGGAACTTCTTATAGTTGTCTTTTGTGAACTTTAAAGGTTCTGAGAGAGTCTTCAATTAAAGCATGGCAGATTCACCTGTAAATATTTAGCCTTGAGAGGCCAATGATGTAAAACAGTTGTATTGATGGTTGTTTAACTCTTTTGTTTAATTTTTACAGTTACATCCAGCTGTTAGATATGCAGGAAAAAGTTAGTTTGCTGGCTAGCTCTGTTCATTTATGTTAGCATTAATGCACATTTTTTTAAAAAACATGGTCTTGTTTTTACTACCTGCTAGATATAGTGATAAAGAGGTGCTGGCATGCTTTACAGCACAGATCTGATTTTTTAAATGTCCTGTACTAGTACATAAATCCAGTCATGCACTTTTTTTCATACACTACAAGGGGATGTGTAATATCCATGCTTCTTTTTTATCCTTAAACTATTGCCATACTTCTGTAAGGGTCTTTTTTAAAAAATTCACTTGTATAAAATGGTCTGGTCAGTATAGGGCGCAAATGCCAAACAAAAGTATTAGTGTTAACACAAAACTGCCAACTTTGCACAAGTTTCCAGAAAAGAAAATACAATTAGTCACTCAACATAACCACAGGCCAATTTGTTGGCCACCAGAAAACCGCTTAAAAAAAAAACACTTGGTGATTCTTTCAAGTGCCGAATGTTATTAGAATCAACATTGCATCCTCCTTGCTTATATGTTAAGCTACATAAAAGGAAAACAAAATTATGTGGTGTGAAACAGTCAAGGTATTTATGCTTTAGAGGCAGGATAAAATTTCAGGATACAAAAAACCCAAATTCTTCAGCTTTGGGACAAAGCTGAGTACAGTAAAAGTGTTGACCATTCATTTCCAAGGACCTAACCCAGCCTTTAAAAAGGAAGAAAAGGTCTGAACTGGGTCGGTCTGTTGTGCCACTGTCTGATTTGTGGCAAGTTCTGCAGGAGTTCTATGATTCAGGCCTTTCTGATAGACAAAATCAAAGGGCGTTTAACAACAGCAGGACTTGGAAGCTCTGAAGACATGTGCTGAACTTGAATTGAGCTATAGTCTGTTCTGAAAAGCCAGAAGAAGGGGGGTTGAAAATAGGATCTCTCACTCTGCAGTGTTTTGTGTTTCCCCACACAGTTTGTCAGAGAGAAAGGAAAGTAAGCCTGAAACCAAGCAATTGAGAGTGAGAAAGGGTGGGGGGTAGACGATGCTCCAAACCTTTTTTGTTTTGTTTTGTTTCCGATGTTTACACATGTTGCCTGAGCTGGTTAACCACATCGGCAGCCTCAGCTACCACAACATACTGACTAAATGATGATATTTACTCAAGTTCAGTCTGCAGCCAAAACTATTAGGCTGTGCGTCGCAGACTGTGTTTGTTGTCCTTTTTTTTTCTTTTTCTTCTTTTTTTTTAAGTAGAGTGGAAAGAAAGGTAAACAAGGAATACTTTGTCAAACAGTACACAAGAATTTAAAGAGCATGTATTTCTTTTCTGTAGTTGATGGCCTCAAACATTTCTCTCAGCAGTCTGAAAGTTAGAAATGCCCCCTGTGTTTTAACCTTCAGTGTCATTTCCATTTTTCATGATGTTTTGTAATTATTTTTTCTATGTTCACATCAGCATTCACTTCCGTTAAATTTGCCAAAGGAAACTGTTAATATGTTTCTGTTGTTATTATTCCTGTAGGATTTATTGTACCTCACAGTATTTATTGTTTCCAAAAGTAAGCATCAGTAAGTTGAGGATTCAGTATTTTTATTTGTGAAAATTTCAGAAACAATAGATTCTTAAAGATAAGCTAGATGTGTCTAGGAGCTTTACCATTTCATCTCCTTCAGAAGATGCTATGGGGTTCATTTAATTCCTTGTTCTACAGTGAGGAAAGACCAAAAGTATTTGCAGTACAAAAGAAACCATATCAAACACTACGTCTGTTAAATGACAAATGTTTACGGTAAAAAGCTGAGGAATTAGTAATAACCATTTTTGTTTTCTTGTTACCTTTGAATTCCCCAAAGTCTTAATGCTTTATTTTGGTGTTGTTAAGTGGAATAGACAAAGATGTTTTCTTTGTTTTATACCATATGACTCTGTACAGTATGTTTGTGAAAGATTGAACTAGAATAATGAAAGTTTGTTTGCAAACATTTTGGTCCTCTTAGCGTTCTCTGTGTTTGCGCTGTTGCCCTCTTAACCAATTCAATGCAAAGAGGGTGGGAAACATATTTTTAGTAGCCCAATAAGATTATAGAAACACTAGCTTTTGGAGTGTGGGTAGACTGAATAACACCTAGTTTTATGAAAATAACATTTTTATTTCAGCAAGTTTTTAACATTACACTCTTAGTTGAGATATTAGAACTCCTCTTGTACAGAATCAGTGTTTAGTTTGTTTAATTAACGTCAACTAAAAGGTCAAATAGCCTAAGTGAGTGAATTGCATAGCTGTCAGCAGGTCACAGCAGATGAACCAGGCTTACAACAAATGTTTGGTACTTGCAACAGACCAGGCTAATGTGGATAGCCAGTTCAAACAAGTCCAGAAGTAATGAGATTCTCAAGTAGAATTTTCCTTGCTTGGAAACCTGAACGTGTCCCACCTGCATTTTGTCAGAAAAAATGGCAATGAATCCCAGACAATGCACCCTCTGAAGTATCTCCCCTATTTGCTACTACTGCTCAAGAGCCCCAATGGTACGGTGGTCGGCCTTCTAAATAGGTGAATGATGTTTTCCAATATAAAGCCTGTTCTCTTAAAAGGGACGGGTTGTGGATGGAAGTGGTACATACGATGTAAAATTGTGAAATGTACAATGCTTCTGTCCCAAAGTGGTACTTGTTCTTGGGTGTGTGTCTGCGTGCAGTGTTTTGATCTAACTATAAATCTAGTTAAGATGGTGATCCCAAGGCTTACTTGCAAACGGGAAGATAAAGAGATCATCATTTTAATCATTGAACCCTTCACCTTTGCCCATTTCTACTCATTTATTTTTTTCGTAGGAGCTTCCTATTGTGAAACGGTTTCTCTCTAGCTGCGTCCATTCCATGCTGGCTGAAAATTAGTAGTGTTGTAGGTTTCCCAACTAGCTTTTACCCACTTGATTTTAACCAGTTTTGTCACAGGTACAAAATTAGGCAGTTTTATTAATGTGCGTGTTCATTAGCTGATACCGGAACTTAACTATTTTGATCATTTTTACCTATGTCTTTGTAAATATCAGAGAGGTGTAGTACACTTTAGGGAATATCTGCATGCTGTGGAGGGGACAACAGAGCAAGAGAAAGGATAGGCAATAAGTAACTTGGTTTTTAAAATGTGATAAAAAGCTTGGTGTTCTTTGTTCTGCTGTTAATTGTGTTTAAATAAGCTGCCCCAAGGTAGCACAGTCCAGATGTCTGTCCAGCTGCCCAGTTCAGCCTGATGCCTTTTCAGGTTTTAAAAGTATTGATGTTTTCCTTCTCAACATGACAAACATCTTTTCTGAACATGTTTCTAGCACTGGTACCACTGTCCTTGTAGTGTGGTTTCTTTGGTCATGCATTTCCAGGCCCTTCCAGGAAGAGGAGAAAGGCACTAAACTGGTTAACAGCCTTATTAGTGTATACATTTTTTTTTCTTTAAAAAGCTTTGACTACATCAGGAGGGGACAGTTCCAGAGGCATTTTGCTCATTTTACTCGGGAGAAACCATGCACTAGGTTTCTACCAAATAAAAAATGATCTTTTGTTCCCCTTACCTATGTTCATGCCCCAGCTGTGCGCCAAGCAAAAGAGAATGGAGGCCCTTGGCGACTGAAGCATAAAGAAGCCAGTAACCAGATCGAGATGGATGTGCTGCTGACTGCTAACAGTTGACTTGAGCAGCCCTAAACTTGTACTCGTTCTGTTACTGTTGGCTTAGATTGACTGACAGAGTAAATAAAATTCAACTATAATGAGACACCCTACATCTGCTATCATAAAGAAACAAATCATCCAGAAGAAACTTTCATCCTATGGATACACTCCTTTTCTTAAGAACTTCCTTTTAAAATTAACAGATTTCATTTTTTAAAAAGTCACTTATACTTCCCTAAATAAGAGGATCTTGCTTTTTCCCTCTCATTCTGTGTTTTTTTAGGGAGGTGTCTAAATGACTAAGGAGGTCAATAAAAGGCAGTGCCAGAAAGACTAGAGGGAATCACAGTTTTAACAAAAGCAAACTAAGGGATACTGAGTAGAGTCTTGGTGAGTTTGGGGTAGCTAGAAGAGAAAATAGGGAATGCACTGGAAGTGCGTTTTCAAAAGAACCGTTGGTCTGGTGCAGTTGTGCCTGGCAGTGGGTGAGCATATCAGGCAAAGCGCCCTGCAGAGCTCCCCCAAGTCGGCAAGGCCCTTTACCCCGGTGGAGGCCGGGGGGAGATGCAGGGACAGCCGCATGGAGTGGCGAGGCTCCATGTGGGTGAGCAGAGCCGGCAAGGGCAGCTGGGGGTTTTGGGGTTTTTTTCCCCCTTTTTTTGAGTGGGAAGTGATGCTGGCTGGCTTCCCTTCAGGAACAGAAGATGTGATGGGTTACCTAGGCTACGGAAAAGGCCGGTGGCCAAGCCGAGATCTAACTGCCAAGTGGAGTAGAAGTGAATGGCAGTCAGCATGCGTCTGTGCTTTCTCCGTCATTGCTTCTTCCTGGCCCTGTCTCCGTGATTGTGATGCTACTTGCCTAAGACCTTAATGGAAGTGTGAGCTCACTGACCTTCCCATGAAGCATGGAAGTTACTTTTCTGCTGTCATATCTATCCTCAAAGCTGAACCATGCATGGTAGTCTTTCTTGCTCATGTTATTAGTATTAAGGCCATAACTGATATGCCCCAGATTCATTTCCATCATGTCCTATAGATGGAGAGTTGCTCACCCTACATAGTAACTTCCAATTCATGTTATGAAAATCCAGCTGTAAAACTGAGCAGTGAATCAATCCGCCATCACTCTTGCTCAAAAACCATCCTTCCTGGGTCCCTCCATCCATCATTTCCCCACATCTTGCACAAAAGGATGTTTATGGTCATTTGGCAAGAACTGGATATCAAATACTGTCTTTCTGGCATTTGTTGAACAATTCAAATGCCTAATAACAGGGTCAGAAAAACTTGGGATTTTTACAAGTACATTGAATTGAATCAGCATTATTTGTTCACTACAATGCTATATATATTTTTGAAGCAACATACTATTGTTGTCATAAAACTATCTTTATTCGCCTCTAAAGTGTTGTAAATTCATCTGACCTTTAGTGGCAAAGGAAAAAAGAATTTTTTTTTATATGGAGTATCAAGACAAGGCTCAGTTTGTAACAAATAGTGGACCATGACAAAAGAGGGAAGGGGAAAGCAGGGGCTGAGCAGCGAGAAGCTTCAGTTCAATTTCACCTCATATCTTTCTAATAACTTCCTTGTCACTTTATTACCTTCCAGTAATGTGAATGCCGCTGACAAGACTGTCACGCTAACAGCAGACAACACCCTCTCCTACTCAGCCCCAGCTCTCCTGGCTACTTATTGCCCTGGCCCTGAAGGGACACAAACTAATAGTGTGCTTTCCAGTTCGGCACTTGGCCATCAAATATAAAAGGATGCGTAATTGCCTGTTTATCCCTTGTGAAGGGGAAATTGAGTACAAGGGCTCTGCTTTCCCACCGAGTTGCCTGATGTACACACACATTCACCGTCAGTCTCTCTCTCTCCGTCCCTCCCCTGCCACTGTTCCCCCTCTCCTTCCCCTCCCAGCACACAGCACAGCCGCTCACCTACTAACCCAGGCCTTCCGTAAGCCCAGAGCTGCCTCCAGGCACCCTTTCCAGCTGTTAAGTGGACAGTAACAAGATGACTTCCTAAAGGGTCAGTAGAGAGACCCTGGCTGTAACAGCTTCTTTGTGTCTTTGGAAACTTAAGCACTGCAGTTCCAGGCCCATCCATTTTAACAGTACTGGGTGTGGCCCTAGAATCAGCAAAATTTCCCACAAGTCAGTAGCCTAAGCAGAATAGATTGCCCCATATTTTGTAAGGAAAGCCTTAAAATATGTTTCCTCCCCTTCAAACAGTGCACGTTACAAATTGGTTGTGCATGGTGGTCAGAAAGGTGTGTGTGTTTTTATCTTTTTTTTAACCCTTGGTGTCCAATTATTAGTCTAAATGTACACAGGTATCTCAAAATGACAACCTTCAAATCCACAGTGAGACATGACAGATTAACTTTCATTTTGTTAAACTGAACTGACAATCTGAAAGAAAACAAGAAGGCCTGAGGCTTTTTACTTTAATCACTAAAACAGGACTATCCTATATGTAAAAGATCCATTCTCCACTTTGGGAGAATTTGGCTAAGTACAAATACAGTAAGCTTTACAAAATCAAGTGATAAGGGGACAAAAGGTACAAAGGATGAAAACGTTATATTCCAAGATACCTTCAGCCCAAATAACATGTAGGTATTGGCTGCTATGTTTATATATTGAATTATTTAAATGATGGTTAAAAAGTGACTGGCTAGTGACTAAATGAAGTGCAAGGTCTGTTTGTACATGTTACTTGGGAAACTTCCAACCTCCGACGGCAGATCTGACAGGTGTTACCCCTGCTATGAACAGTCACATTTCAAAATACTTGTCAACCAAATCATACATGCAAATGTCATTTTTGATGTGAACTTTGAGAAAGAAAAGCAGCAGATTTAGAGATAGACAATTTATCAGGTCTATGTTGACAAACCTGTGCTAAGAAATTTCATTAAGCAGTCTGAAGACTGGAAAGAACAACACTTAGAGCAAAAGGATTCTTGGGGTCAGAGAAAAAGCAGTTGGTTTTTAAAAAAAAAGCCTTAGGTTTTATAAGTTCCCCCAGTACATATGTATTACAATCATTTATCAAACATCTTAACAGAATCTCCTTTAAAACTCTGTTGCCAAAATTGCACAGATTCTGGTAATTAACATTACGTTTTCCCTCCTTGAAATAACAGGGATGTTTAAGGACATTTCTAATTTTCTTAATGCTTTTTTAAACTTCATTTTTTTAAAAAAGAATTTTTCGAAGGGAAGGAAGAGCAGAAAACGGTATTTTAACAAAAAAGGAGAGAAGTAGATAGTATTAAAATATATTTCTTGATGACAGAGAGTATGTAAGTGTTATTCTGAGACTTTATAAGGCTTCCTGTTGCCAAATGTGATGTCAAAATAATGCACAATGAAGATGGCAAATCTATCCATTATTAACCGGCTCTGCCCACTTCTGTTCTGGAATGCAAGGATTGAGAGGTGGCTCTGGGGAGTCCCTGGGAGTGTGAGAGTTCTGTTCACCTGGTCCTGCACATGTTTTCCAAACGAGGGGAAGAACACCCCAGCCCTCCCGGTGGTGGCCCTGCAAGGTGACTGGCCCTGGCCCAGGGTCAGCAGGAGCCCTGCTGCCTGCCTTTTGGGCTGGAGACCAGCAGCCTGCCCCACCTGTGAATCTGGGCTGTGAAAGCATTGGTTCATGAGGTGTGATGCTCCTGGACTCCCAGACAATGTGCTGAGTTAATAGGTTCACTTGAGATGTATAAACCAAGGTTGATTGTTTATTTTTTTTCATCTAATACTCAATTTGGAGCGTTTTTGCATGTCTTTGTACAGAGTAATGCATTGCTCTCATTGCCTATCTTAATCTCCCCGACTTTTCCATTATCTTTCCTCTCCTGCTCTTTACTCTTCTGATCTCACCTGCCCCCTTAAAAAATATATTTTCCAAAGTGGAAGGTAGAACACTCCTCCCTCCTTCATCCTGATTCTGATCACTTTGGAAACATTTCTGTGTTCTACCCTGTCCAGGGTTTACATAAGGTGAATTAAGTGAATGAGATGTTCCAGTATTATATATTAACCTGATCCAACTATCTAAGATTTATAACATATGGCACACTCACTGCCTGTGCAAACTTTGGTTCAGCTGCCTTGCAGAGAAATCTTACCATTTTTCTACCAGTGCCAGTATGAAAAGTGCAGGATCGCTAAATCTAAGTACATGAGGGAGGCTGAGAAACCAGGAGAAGACATTGGTCTGAGACCACCTGGGCCTTCCCTCAAAGGTGGAGGTAAGCTGGAGCTCTGGGGGAGAAAGCTCTCTATTCTCCACACCTGATCACAGACTAGTCCTTTTAGAACTAGCGAGATCCCTCCCGTAGCTGGGAGAGCACACAACTTTCTTTTCCACCCCAAACCACTGGTGTGTCTTAGTATCAAAAAACATTTGACTCAACCTGCATATTTGACAACAAAAGTGACCAAAGGGAATTGAAATATCTTGAGGAAAAGGAATTTTTCACCAAGATATGTCCTCTCCCTGCCCCCAAGTTTGGGGGTTTATGCTTTTTGTCATTTAGTTTGTTTCCATCTGCATCAAACCTGTCTCCTCCGCCGAGCCGGTCACAGAACCAAAGTCTGTATTACAAACGGGAGCTGCACCAAGGGACAGGGACAGCTTGCATCACCCTGAGCTAATAATCGTGATGTTGGTAGCTTCATAAATACTGTATGTACCTTGAACAAGGGTTTGGGTTTTGTTTTGTTTTGTTTTGTTTTGCCTTCTGGTTTGTTTTTACTAGTAGCCTAAGGGAATTAACATGTTTTATTTGCTATTTCCTTTTGTTGTATTTTCTGTACTATAACTGTCTACAATATGTCTTTTGCATAAAATGCATAAGGGTTTGGGGATGTAAATGGAATTTTATTCATATTTTGTCCAAATACCTCTTGTAATTTGTATCAAAATTCTTGTACAATTTTTATATTAAAGATTTATCAGTCACTGATCTCTTCCTGCTTTCTTGATTTGAAGAAACCTCAGCAAACTCCAAGAGACCTTTACAAAATACACCTAGTAGCACTTTAGCTCACATTGTCATTCAGCCTGTTTAAAAGCACACTGGCTGGATAACTCAGAGTCGAGCTGCTGTTTAGACTGAATCCTGATCTTATTTAACACACTTCTTAGGAAGATCAAACTTCTCTCAGACAGCACAGCTGAGAGAGCTACAAAGATCCTAGCCGGTCCCGATGGGGAGCCCAGCAAACCCTGACCTGAGTCTTTCCTCACCAAAGCTGGCTCTTTGGGGACTACTTTTCTGTGTCTCTCCAGAATTCCTTTTCCCCAAAGCCCTTTGCCCGAACTCTTTTGAGGAAAAGAAGACCTCAGGTACCTTCCCACCTTAGCTTTCTGCAAATACATTTTCTGCCTCCCCTGCCCTCTGAAATTTGTGGACAGCAGCCAACAGGATGATGACTATATATTTTTTCAGTCTAAATGCTTGTGTTTCTCTGTATATTCCCTTAGCAGTGGTTTTCTGCAGATTGTGCTTGTTACAATCTAGACATAAAACTAGCAGATGGAAAGATGTCATAGCCAGCGACATTTCCCCTTGTCGTACTGCTTGAGGGACAATGAGAAGAAGCATATAAAGAATGCTTTTGATTTGCACTGTTTGATAGTGCCTCCCCACCTTACACCAATCCTAGCCAAAAATTAGGCTAACCAAGACTGTAACTTTCACTGGAGTCTCCAATTTAGTATTTTCTCTCCTCCACCCCTCGATTAGCCTCCCTGGCTTGTCCCACCCATACTACTAATTTCCCTCGGCCTGTCACCAGGGGAATGAGCTCCCACACGCTCCACCAGCCCCCTGGCCCTCTGATCTCTGGCCCGCAAGGGGCTGGACAGACTGTGCATGCCCATCTGGCTGTTGTCAGGCCCACAGTGAAGAGCTGGGGCCACCCAGTTTTAGAGACCACTGACTGAGCGTCCCTCCCGAGGCAGCAGGGGGGCCAGCCACGAGCCATGATGGGGTCTCCCTCCCGGGATTTCCTTTGAGCACCCATATGTGGGTTTTGGGGTGAGGGTGAAGAAATGAAAGGTTAAACAACTTCGGAGAAGCCAACCTCCATTGAGGCATGTGGTTATTAAATGTCACGGATATGTTAACGCACTCCTGCAGGGAATCCAAGCATAATTATGATCTTTTCATCTGTCATAACACGTCTGTAATTGGCAAGAATTCTCCTTCAAACAGCTCCTTCTTCTTAAAAAAAAAAAGTTGCTTTAAATGTTATTAAGTGGTGGAAGCACTCCTGTTTAGCAAAGAAGCGCCCACGAAGACAGCTCTGGCACAAGGCTCAGCCCCACCGGGGCTGCGGCCAGTTGCTGTCTGAAGCCCACTGGATGGCTTGCCGGCTGCTGGTTTTCCCTGTGTCAGTTGAGAACATGACACTAGATTAAGTGTCACTAATTTAATAAAGCTGCTCTGAGAATAAAGCTGATCTATCAATGAAGACCGGAGAGGATCTTGCTGGGGGCTCGGGAGGGGTGGCTGAGAATATTGGATTGTCTGAAGTAACACTGGGGGAGAACCTATCGATCCTCAGAAGACGCAGTTATTTTTAGTCACCTGACTCTCGAGCACCCAATCATTACCCATATTCATCAGAGACATATAATGAACAGAGGTATTGATTAACAGGGCTAGCTGAAGAGATTTCCCAACAGTGCTAGTTCACATTGATAGGTCTCCAATGGGAATAGAGGCCACGCAGCCCTGGAACATAACTTACTGTTCTAGGTCCTTATGTTGATTTTATGTTGTGGTGGGGGGAGAGGGGAGGGATAGCCATGCACACAGGGGAGCTCCCTTGACCTTTCTCTGCAACCTTCCTCACTAAGAAAGAAGAAAGCCGACAGTCAACAAGTACACAGCCCTGCTCTACAGGTTCTGCTTCTCTCCAGGCTGGCCAGCCTACCTCCTCTTGGACTGCTGTATGTATTACCTTGATTTATAGAAATTTGCTCAAAGCTGGGACATGCCAGTCAGACCTCAGAGCCATCAGGCATATGAAGCCTTTCCTCCCCTAAATATCAACATATGGCTTAGAGAAATTATCATGTTCGACTAATTGCACCAAGTTGGCATGGTAGGAACATAATGAGTCGGGTTTCAGCATGCTGACCCCAAACCCAGTGATGCCAGCGTGTAGTAACTTTCCAAGCATTTTGCCGCATGGCAGGAATCCTCACTGAGCTGCTGTTCGCAAAAGGCGCTTGGTTAGATCTCTAGCGTGTGCCCTGAACCTGTGCTGCTGCGTTCCATCGTCTGCGGTAGTTCACTGCGCTGTTCCTACGAGCATTCGTCCTTCCAGAGAACTAGCGGTGACCCAAATGCCATCACCATCAGAAGCCATGTGCTTCCTGACGGGTGACATGCTGCTTAATATGCTGATCTGTAACTAGAAACCATTCCACCCCGGGGAGAAAAAAAGCAAAGGATTAAGACAAGGACAGCTGTAAAAAATAAGGCTCCAATGCATCATTAGAAACCGGAACTTCACATATAAAATATAACTGTCTGTCATCCACACTGGGTATTGGCAACACTTGACTTGTATATGAATAAACTTCTGTAGGAACTCTAAGTCACCCCTTAACCACTAACGCTAGAGAGGAGACTCTCTACTTCAGACTCTCCTCATCTGAGCCTGGGATCTTAATGATGCTTCATTTAATTCGCCTCGGATCATCCTCACTAACCTGCGTCACTTGACTTACCTTGGCCAGCAGACTTTTTCTTCTGCAGGAGCTGCCTCTCCTTCGGCTTTGAGGCTTTTACACACGCCACCTTCAGCCTTTTCTTTGCCCTTCTTTCTCTCCTCATCATAAGGTTCAGTTCAGTTTCTGTTTTCTTGGCTGATACCATTAAAAAAAAAAAAAAGTTCAATATATTTTGATCCTCTGGGGTTAGATTGTACCTTGACTTCATTCCAAATGTAAGAGCTTATAGGGGGAAAAAAAATCAAAGCCTTCAATAATTTTAAATCCAGAGTTCTGTGCATCGTGTAGCAACTTTAAGTTTTTGGAATGCTCCGAAAAATGATCATGAGCTATTGAATTTGGAGGTTATCTGGGTTTGGGGCATGTGCCATGTGAGGTGATTTTAAATTATTAGGCCTCTTCCAGGTTTTTAGAGAGATTTGTTTTTATAAATATAAATGCTATTAACAATTCAAAGCACTCCCGTAATTCCCCATCTTTGTTCTTCCCTGTGATCTCGATTTCAATTTTTCTAATTTTTTTTAAGTGAAGAATTTCCTTCCAAAGTTTCACAAAGTCATTTGCAGGCTAAAAACAAGACACTTATTTGATTATTTTCAGATGTTGTATCAGTTGGTCTGCAGCAGAAAGTAATCTTACAAGATGTTGTACTTTATGCTCTCCATTCTTTCCAAAACCACAAACCTGTGTTTGAAAATACGATTCCTGAAGCCCTGAGCCTCACCCACAGAGCTCATGTGTGAGGATGTTTCAGCCTCACATGCAGGCTGCCTTTCCAAGGAGGAAACAAAGCCCACTCACTTTTCATACATCTATGTGAACAGAGTGGGGGGTAAGCCGGGACAGTGGTGAAATCCAGGAAGCTGTGTCTCAGGTGGGAATGGTGTTCTACACCGAACTACACCTTGAAGATGGGCTGATTCTCGAGCCCTCCTAGCTTGTGGTACTTAGTAGGTGACTAGTGCACATTAACAGAATAAATGGGTGTGAGGCTAAGGAATGGGTGTGGGTGGGTGGATGGAGCCCTTTGTTACATGCAGAAGTCCGAGTTGGCCTCAGGAGGAGGTGGCGGATGCGTCTGGAGAGAAGGCCTGGATCAGCTCTTTGAGGGCTCTGAAAAGCAAATAGTAACCAAAGCTTTGAGAAAGAAAACCAGGATTCAAAGTACCACCAAAATGGGCTTACTTTGCCATTTTTTTACCTGCAGGATGTCCCGGCTGGCCTGAACTTACTGAAACCCGAAACCCATGAGTGGGCCTTAGGGCTGGACAGAGGTCTCCAGGGCCTTCTAGTCAAGGAGGGGGGAAGAAAACAGCGAATTCTTGGCAAGAGTGGGAGAAATTCCCTAATCTTTCTTCTCCTGCATTTTCTCAAGCCTGTCTCAAACCCAACCAATCTGTGGCCAGAGGAGCAGCAGCTGCAATGGGACGCAGGAGCCCAGACACTGTGGGCAGGAAGCCATCCAACCCGCTGGGAGGAGCTGCTGTCCTGAGGGTGAGGAAACCTCTTTGCCTTTTGCGTCCATCTCTCCTTCCACTGCTTGGTCCTGGAGGTGAACTGCAGAGCCCAGGATTTCTGGCCAGAGACTGAAGAGGTGATGCTGGGAAGTTCCAGAGAGGACATGGAGAAGGAGGTCCTTGGGAAAACGATGAATTCCTGACTTACCCCTGAAGTGCGTGTGCATGAATTTGACCTTACACAGCATAGACTAGGTACTGGGTGGTGCACACGTTGGACTAATCCAAATAGTGCTTCAAGGGTTTTGCAAACTAACTGACACGGGAACAAAGACCCACAGAAGGCTGGTTGGAACTTGCAGCCCGTACTCACTTAGGTTGAATGCCTGTTAAAGATATATTGCATTCTCCATAGGATTTAAACAAGATCTAGAATCTCATAACATGCATGGTAGGCAGACCTTTTGTTGTTTTATGGTAAAGTATACAAAACAAAAATGTACCATTTTGACCATTTTTAAGTGTACAGTTCTGTGACATTAAGTACACTCACATTATTGTGCAACCATCACCACCATCCATCTCCAGAACTTTTCATCTTCCTCAATGGAAATTCACACCCCACTTTCACCGCATTCTACTTTGTCTCTATGAACAACACTACTTAGGTAACTCATCTAAACAGAATCATATATTTGTCCTCTTCTGACTGGCTTACTTCCCACAGTTACACAGCACAGTGTTCTCAAGGTTCATCCATGTTGCAGCATGTGTCAGAATTTCCTTCCTTTTTAAGACTGAATAAGATTCTATTGTGTGTGTGTGTGTGTGTGTGTGTGTGTGTGTGTGTGTGTGTGTGTATGGCACATTTTGTATATCCATTCATCTGTGGATGGGCACTTGGTTTCCTTCCACCGGAAGACAATAGGCAGACTTCTAAATGGTCCCCAATGATCCTTATGTACCAGTTTTCATGTCCTGGTGCATACCATGTCCCTGAGTGTGACATGGACTTACTTTCAACAAACTATAGCAAAAGAGGTAAGATATGGTCAGGATACAATCCCAACTTTTTCACGCTAGGAAGAACCATGAAAATCTTTCACATGGGAGAAGACAATCAATAGATACCATTATCAAGATGATAAAGTCTTGTTACCCAAAAATGACCAAAGAACAAGCATTATTTAAATGCTCCAACAATAAGGGAAAATATTCCTGAAAGGAATGGAAAGCTAGAAGGTGTCATATAGGAAACAGAGGATATAAAAAACCAAATGGTACTTTAAGGACTGAAAAATAAGATACTTAAAATGAAAAATTCACTGGACCAGTTCAACAGCAGAATGAGGATGACAGAGAAAAGTTGGTGAACTTGAAGACAGGTCAACAGAAATTACCCAGTCTGAACAACAGAAAGAAAGAAATTAAACAGAGCCTCAGGGATCTGTGGGATTAACAGAACATCTAATGTGTGTTACTGGAGGCCCAGAACTAGAGGAGAAAGAGTTCTGTGCAGAAAAAGTATTTGAAAAACTAATGGCTAAAAATTTCCTACATTTGACAAAAGACACAAACCTACAGATTCAAGAGGTTCAGTAAAACAAACAAGATAAAACCAAAGAAATGCACACACCCAGGCACAGAGGATCAACTTGTTGGGTTCTACAGATAAGGAAGAAAAATCTCTAAAAGAAAATCCCTGAGAAAAATGATGCATTACGTAGAGAACAATTGGAGTGGCTGTGTTTTTTCATCAGAAGCCAAGAAAGCCAAAGGAAGTGGAACAGTGGTAAAAGTGCTGAACGAACGGAACTGCCAACTCCAAGTTCTTAAACAGGAGTTTTATTCTTAAGGAATAAATATTCTTTTTTCCTAGGAAAAATGTTCTTAAGGAATGAAGTAAATTAAAGACATTCTTAGATGAAGGAATTCTCATTTTGTCCCCAGCATACATGTTCCAAGAGCAGCTAAAGGAAATTCTTTAGAAAGAAGGGAAATGATACCAAAAAGAAAGTTGGAACCTTGAGAAAGGATAAGTGACTACATGGGCAAATGTAACACATTATTTTTCTCCTGTTAATTTTTCGATGGTTTGAAAGCAACAAAACATAGCATTGTCTGATGGTGTTTACAGTGTATGCAGATGACAGACGTAAGACAACTGTGCAGGAGGTTACACCCTGTATGATTCTATTCATATGGAATTCTCTGGAAGGTAAAAAGGCGGCGGCGGCAGGGAATACATAATTGGTTGCTAGGGTTTGGGTTGGGGGTGGGGTATGGCGACCGAGGGAGACCAAAAGGGAAGTCCTGTAGAACTGGGCTTCCATCCCTGAGAAAGAGGCGCCACTCCTGGAACCTCAGGAGCGCAGGCTTCCGCCCACGGAGCTGAGGCTCAGTAGGGCCTCTTCTCTCGGGAGCCTGAGGGAGGGGCCGGAAGCCCCGGGATCCCCATCTCTGTGAAGACGGCATTGCCCCGCCACTGTGCTGCCTCTGAGATGGTTCCATAAAGCTGGTTCTGGGGAAGGGAAAAAGTCAGAGGTCAGAACCAACCTCCACTGCCTGGGGCGACTTTGACAGGAATAGCAGGGATGCAGGAAGTTGCAAGACCTTTCTCTCTACCTCGTGCCTTCTAATCTCTCTGGAATTAACCACTTTTGGCAACAAGCCCCAGGGAGCCAATTGGCAAGAAGTGGGGTTGGCAGAGTTCTAGCCTTGGTGTCCCAGAGCAGAATCAAAAAGGGTCAGTTTAGAGCTGGAAGACAATAGTGGGCAAAGCAGTATACACTGACTGCGAACGAGGTGTGGAAGCCCGAATGAAGGGCGGAAGTCACCTCCGAGGGCTGCGGAGGCGGAGGGAAGGCGCACGGGAGAGCTGGGACTTGGGCTGAACTCTAAGGATGGCCCAGAGAGGACTAGGGACCCAGGGGCTGAGTCAGAACGAACAGGGACGCTCAAGATGTGTGGGGGACAGATTAGAGGCAGGAAAGCAAGTGGGTTGTTTTTTTAAATAAATAAGTAAATCTCAGCATCACTTTGTGGAACTTGTTAACTGACAGAATGAGGAGTTTGGCATTTGTCACTTTAAAATGAGGGAAAGAGTGGAGATGTGAAGAACCTCCCCCTTAATGACACCCTGTCTTTCGGGACCAACTCATGCTCCAGGATATAGAAGTTACAGCAGTAGAGCGTTTGAGGAATCTTGACTTCCCGTGTCTGAGGATTATCCAGGCCAATTATTTTTCGTGTGTGTGTGTGTGTTATTTTGTGTGTGTGTGTGTGTGTGTGTGTGTGTGTGTGTGTGTTTATTTCTTATCATAAGAACACTTTTTCCAAACAGAATGTCAGGTGCAACCCCATGGCGTGAAACAAACAGAAGCAGAGGCTCTGGGAGTGGCAGAGCATCCCCCACTTGGTGTCCTCCTTCCTGCCTTGCTGGGGACTTTGGAATCCTGTCATGAAAACTAGAACACACAGTTTGCCGACCACTGACCTGAATGAAATCGCTGACATTCCAGATGAGGCTGCCGAGGTGCAGAAAGGTTCCCGACCACCCTGCACATTAGTGCTGGTCTGTGACCAAAACGCACATCTTGTGACTCTGGTCCACGACCATTTCTGTCAGAGCCCGAGTGGCCATGTAACATATTGTCTGAGCTAGGACATATTTTAGAGCATTTTAGAGTGAATGAGGTCACTAAAAATAACTGATAGGCATTAACAGATCCACAGGAATAGTAGCCTGGGACTGTCCTGAGCAAATCAGAACATCTGGTTACCTGATGAAACCTCGCTGCTTTTTTTCATACTTCCTCATATTACCCAGGGCCCCACCTGCTAACAGTCTTTCCCACATTAATTTATTTGATATCTAGTGCCTCTAAATCTAATGAGAACACAGAACCCTGGACTGAATGGATTCCCTTCAGGATTTACTATCTAACATCTTTTGGTGTGAATTGCCCGATACTTTCCCAGACTTTTATCTGTGTACGGGTAACGGGGCCCTGGCACAACTATCACCTGGTGATCAGAAATCGAATTGAGGAGATGTTTGGGTCGGCTGAAAGTCTTAATATATAAATCAGGTTCTTAACTGAAAGCAACAGAGAATGACTTTGACTTGTTTATATAGAAAAATTATATTGGTCACTACTGGATAGCTCGCGAAATTGCTAGGAAGACTGGATCACTAAGTCCAAGAAGCAGACAGGAAAGCGACAGGCTAAAATAATAGGCAAATACCAAGATCATATCACAGAACTAGTCCAGCGAGGACCTGGGTGATGTTGCCGGCCCCATGGACCGCAGTGGACACTGTTGCTCACTCTAAACCCAGAGTGCTGTGCTCTCTCCATTGCCCTGTTGCACAGCCTGCTTTCGGTTCAGTGAGTCCAAGTGGGTGAACCTGACTGGCCAGTCTCAGGTCGATCCTGGTAGTGTTGTCTTTTCTTTACAGTGGAAAGGAAGGTTCTGCCTACAATGACTATACTTTTGCCCCCAAATAGTTGCTGCCCCTCCCTGAGGGAAGGATTATACTTCCCTCTTTGACAGCAGACTTGATTTGTGTTGTTTGTTTTGGCCAGTGAAATATGAGCAGAAACGGCGTGGATCACTTCCAAGTAGAAGGCTTCAGAGCCAGCGTGTGCTTTGCTGTACTTTCCCTTGGGGCTGCTGCGGCAGCCTGGGTATAGGAAGTGAAGGGGATGTGGGGGAGAGCCACAGCCAGCCCATGACGGACATGCAGCATCAGCAGGAATCAACCTTCGTAAACCACTAAGATTGGGCAGGCGAGGAGGGAGTGTCCTTTGTTACCAGGGCATTGCTTAACTTCATCTGACTGATGCACGCTCCCACCAAGATTCAAAATTCCCATGGTGGAGAATTCACAAACACAGAGAGAAGATTCAGATGCTTGACCAAAGGAAAAAAAAAAAAGACACTGACTTATAAAAATCATTTTCCATATACAATTCACCCAGGTAGATCGTTTCCAAAGAGTCATCTCCCTTCTTCAAGGTCTGCCTTGCCGCCCTCCTAAGCACTGCCCCCGGGTCCCCACAGCAGTACAAGGGTAGAAAGTTTGTGTGGGTAGAACCCTTGGGACCAAATCAGCAAACTCTTCACAATCTCTGTTGTGTGTATGTTAGAGAGATTATTTGTATTGATCTTACCTTTAAAAAAAATCACTGAATGTTAAAATTGATCAGGGAAGACTTCCACTGGGAGAGAACGGGTTTTGAAAAACACTCAGGCCGATTTAGACAAAAAGGAGTTGTAAGGCAAGTGTGTGTATGTGTGTGTATCTGTGGGTGTGGGTGTATGCATCACATTTGTTTACAGGTGGTTTTATTTCTAAAAATTAGATACATATTTTATTTTAATGAAAATGAGGAATCCATTATTTTCTAGCTATATAATCAAGATGGTTGTGGCTTTTGCTATAGAATTATTTTTCCTCTCCTGAGGAATTAAGTTCAGCACAATTTCCTGGCATTCTCCCAAAGTTTTAAAGTTTAGTCACTACTTTATTTCTATCTGTTTATGCCATTCCAGTCCTTAGGACTCAGTTCACAGATGGAAACAAAATCTTACCTTAAAAAGAAGGTCAGCCAACAAATTCCAAAGAGCATTTACCTTGCAGGCTTTTCAGAGGAGGCTGGGCAGGAGCTGGTGGTGGTCCCGGTATCGGCTGACCGAAGGCACAGAGGTAATTTTTGGGTCCAGCCTCTTGTTACCTTAGGATGAGAGAAGTAGTTCATGTTCTAAGAAGTCATCTAAAATGAACTGTTTTTTCTTAAAAAATTACTTCAGGATGGGATGTACCTATGGAATTCCACCCACCCCCTTTCTCTTACTCCCAAATCAACCTGTCAGTCTCGTCTCTCAATGAGCAGTCTTTGGAGAACCTACAGTGTGAACTGGGGTGTGCGCCACTTCGTATCAAGGAAGAATTAAGACAACAGCTATCTATTTAAGGAGTGAAAAATATTACCTTAATCACTGGCATCAGAGCTCCTCTTAAGGATAGGAAAGTTCTTGTTTTGTAAATAATTTCCCAAGACTTTTCCGTGGAAAGAGAGTACAGAGGGCATCTTCCCTACAGAACACACAGAAACAATGAAATGGATCAACTGCTCAGCATTAGAAGGTAAAAGGAGAGGAAATGGTGGGAAGGGAGAGGGTACTGAGTAACTGACTGGAGATTGGTGGCCAGTGAAAAATTCCAGGGACAAAGGTAGTCAAGGATGCCCACCACCAACCGGTACTAAGACTTAAGATATTGTTAGAATGGGTTTACCTTGAAATCTCTTTTGCCAGGAGTGCCTGTGTGAATAGCCCAGTAGGGAAAAGGGACAGCACCCTCCCAGTGGTGAGCTGATCCATAGAAAGAGCCAATGCAGTAGAGGCAGGGGCTTGAGTCAGAGGTTCCTCATACACAGAAGCTTCCCAAGACTCCCTAGAGAGACTGAGAGGTAGGCTTGGACAACCACTCACCTATGAGGGGATCACATCATTTTCATTGAAATCTCAAAGGGGACAATGACCCACCTACCATCCTGGTTACAGGTCTGAGAAGTGGTACCTTCTTCCTTACTTGCTTCTGAACATGCTACTCACTAAATGATACACACCTAACACCCTCCTCCCAACCCTCTCCCTCTCCCTTACTCCTCTCTGCACTCAAAAAAATAGCATAAAAATGTGGCATATACAATGTCTTTAAACCATGGACTGAGATGGAAGGAGGGGAGCCTTTCCAACAGCAGGGTAGCATTCTAAGTGGGTACTAGGAGGAGGACCAAAGTGTGGTGTTTGGTATTTTGATAACAGTATAAAATGAGGGACAACCTTCATTCCCATCATTAGAGGGGTGGTTAAATAAACCATGATCCATCCAGATAGTACAATGTGCTCTGCATCATTTCAAAATAATTTTGGTAGATTTGCATATACTGATATGGAAAGATCTCTAAGATCTGTAGTTAAGTTTAAAAAGCAAGGTGAATAGCAGTAGCTGCAATTTTTATTGAAAAAAAATCCCACAAAATATAATTACATATTTGAAAATGTAAGGATATTCCCCCCTGGGTAAGGAAAAGACTGGATAAGGACCTGGAGATGAAACCTATTTTGTTTGAAAAATTTTAACCAGGAGAATGTATTCATGAAGTATTTATATAGTTAAGACAAAAAAATTAAAGTATATAAACATGTAAAAGGAGTGGTGGAAGGTCAGAGTTTCTGGAGGCCCTCAGAATCCACAAAACAAAGACAATTCTGCCAACATAAATCTAGATAAAAGAGCCCACCATTCAAAGGTGACCTGGCAGCACTGTCTTCCCTCACATCAGAAAGCCAGACGCTGGCTGGGAAAAGTGAGTTCATCATATGTACGCACAGCATACGACTTTTAACCTCCTGGGAAATCTAAAATGTTGGGCCTTGGCCCAGGTACAATCTGAGTGTCTGCCACAATCATACCCGCTTTCAGGTGTGTTGTGAAGAAGCAGTCACCTATTTCCACTCTTTTATTTTTTAAGTATAGTTGATATACAATACTATATTGGTTTCAAGTATACAACATAGTGATTCTACATTATTAGAAGCTCACCCCTACTAGAGTAGTTACTACACGTCAACATACAAAGATGTTACAGAACTGCTGACTGTATTCTCTATGCTGTACTTTCATCCCCATGACTGATTTATACTATGATTGAGATTCTGTGCTTCTTTATCCCCTTCAACTGTTTCATCCACCCACCCCAAACCCTCCCCCATGGTAACAACCAATCACTTCTTAGTGTTTATGAGTCTATTGCTATTTTGTTTATTCTGTTTTGTTTCAACATTCCACTTATAAGGGAAATCATATGCATTTGTCTTTCTCTGCCTGACATATTTCACTTAGCATAATACCCTCTAGGTCCATGTTGTTGCAAATGGCAGGATTTCTTTCTTTTTTATGACTGAATAATATTCCACTGTGTATATACAGCATCTCTTCTTTATCCATCCATCTATTGATGGACACTTTGGTTGCTTCCACATCTCAGCTATTGTAAATAATGCAGCGATAAATATAGGGGTGCATATATTTTTCAAATCAGAGATTTTGTGTTCTTTGGGTAGATTCCTAAAAGTGGACTTACTGGGTCATATGGCATTTCTATTTTTAGTTTTCTTAGGAAGCTCCATACTGCTTCTCATAATTGTATGCCCCAATTTGCACTCCTACCAACAGTACAGGAGGGTTCCCTTATCTCCACATCCTCACCAACACTTGTTATTTCTTTTCATTCTTATTTTTGAGACAACAGAGTGTTTTGAAACAGCCTGGGGTAGGTCTCACAACCCACGCCATTGGAGTAAAATTCTTCACGAGGGGAAGCTGAAAGTAAGTGAAGCCCTTCATCGGCCCTGCGGTCGGCTGTGAGGATAGTGCAGCTGTGGCCACAGTCCCTGCAGCTCACTGCTTAGCGCCCCCGCTGCCAGCGCCTGACCTCGGTGACGTTTTCCCTTGTCTCCTGGTCCTGTGGGAGTCCCTCGGCCCCAGCCACTCGTGCTGTGTGAGTTCTCTCTCTCATCTCGGGCTCGCCCTTTCCCCTGGCTCCTTGCCCTGTACCTATGAAATGCCCACTCTGAAAGAAAACTTCCTGCTCACACCGAACCACCCTGTCTTAGCCGTTCAGGCTACTGGAACAAATACCACAAACTGGGAAGCTTATAAACAACAGAAATGCATTTCTCACAGAAATTTATATTCTGGAGGCTGGAATCCCAAGTTCGGGGGGCCAACGTGGCCAGGTTCTGGTAAACTTCCTCAGGTCACAGACTTCTCCTTGCATCCTCACTTGGCCCAAGGGGTAAGGGGTCCCTCCGGGGCCTCTGTTACCACGGCCCTAATCCTGTCCATGAGGAGCTGATCACCTCCTAACACCGTCACCTCGGGGCTCAGGTTTCAGCACATGAATCTGGGGGAGATGCAGACATGGAGAGGACAGCTCAGCCCCTCTGCTGCCTCTCCTCTCCTGCCTGTCATCTAGGATGCTGGCCTCCCCTGGCTCTCCCTGCTCAGTACTTCATCTGTGTGCCCCTTCAGTCTCAGTTCTTGGCTTCCCAGCTTGTGGCCCTGGAGAGATCCCCAGTGTCCCATCACCCACATCTGACAGCCCTCTCTCCGTCCCCCTAGAGAGCTGCAGTTGCTGGCATGCCGACCCCAACCATGAAATTTTCCCCTCTTCTCTCCTTTGAGATTTCTCTTTCTTGGTCTCCTTCCTCTGATCCTTATTTCTCTTTGGCCTTGAGGGACATCTCCTTGGCCCTGCTCTTCCAGCACTTTATACCTTAGAGATTTTTATCTAACGCCACACTTCCAGCTCTGACTTGTACGAAGCTACACCCAGACCTGCCTTCCTACCATCAGCCTCTCTTCCTGCTCTGGCACACCTTTCCAACTGCCTGCTCGGCGTCTCCCCCATATGAACAACCACCTGTCACTCTAGGCCTGGTGTGTGTAAGTCTAGACAGCTAGGCCTGCTTCCCTGCCTCCCAGGTTTCTTAATTCCATCAGCTCCTCATCATCAAAGCCAAATTCTCCTTCTCCCCAAATTGCACCAGTAACAGTGCTTATTCATACCCTTTCACCTGGCGAACACCTCTCCTCCCCAGCCTCCTGGCTCCCACTTGGGCCGTCACTGCAGGTCCGTAACCGACCTTTTAGACTGCCATCTACCAGTGTGAACCCCTGCAGTACCACACCCAGGTCTTCAAACCTCATCTCCTCAAGAATCAAGTTTAACCCCCCTTAGAGTGGCACTGAAGGCCCTTCACAATTTGCTCCAACCCATCTCTCAAGCGTTATTTATGACTAACCCTTTGTTTGCACCTTAAGGGACTTCTCACCAATCCTTGTATATTTAAGAACATAAATGCCTCCCTAAAGAATCTCTAGAGAGAGTGGGAGTTTCTGCAGAATTCCTAGAATCTAGGAGATCAAGGAGTGTCTGGAGCCTGAGCTTTACCTGACCTCTGGGAAGGGTGACTCCCCCCACTTGCTTCTGGCCCTCTGCTCACACTGAGCGGCTCCCAGCAAGCCTTCCTCCACATCACTTCCTCTCACCTGAATCTTCCTCTCTGAAAGGCACCCCTTGGCCTTCTCTGAGTCTTCCAGCTGCAGTTCTCTCAGTCTCAAAAGTCCTCCCAGTGATCAAACCCCTCTGACTCGACTTTCTTAATATCAGCCATGCCCTCGCACAGAGCACTACAGTGCTGGGCACACGGCACATACTTTCTTATTTAATCCTCCCGGCAACAATGCGCTGTAGGTTTTATTATCTTAGTTACGCTGAGGAGAAGACCGAGGCTCAGAGAGGTTCAGTAACTCACTCAAGGTCGGTTAAATACTAAGGGGAAGAGTTGGGATTTGAACTTAGATCTAATGCCTAAATGTAGGCTTCTTCCATTTTGCTA
Organism: Manis pentadactyla; assembly: GCF_030020395.1. NCBI lineage: Eukaryota > Metazoa > Chordata > Mammalia > Pholidota > Manidae > Manis > Manis pentadactyla. The sequence goes on along the minus strand of NC_080021.1, from coordinate 169,693,089 downwards.
AGCTGGCTACCTGTCTGTGCTCATCTGATCAGCCTTAAAGTGTTAGTAATGCTTGGGACATTTTTCTGTAAGATTCTTTTGGGGAAGAACCTTGTGTCAGTTGTTATTTTCGCTCAGCCTCCATAGTACTGAGCGCTAGGGACACAGCAGGTCCTCGGGAGAAGTCTGGTGGAGTGCACTGCACTTTCCTCTCTCCTCCAGTTTTTTCAGCCATGTGCTGTAGTTCTTCATCTCTCTTGAAGAGTTGGTGTTTTCTTTCAGCACTCCTGTGCCTCCTCAGGGCAGTATCTCTGGGTGGTGGGCAGGCTCCTGGCCCCCCAGCCCCCCAAGGGCCTTGGTAAGAGTGCTGTGCCAGCCTCAGGTGTGGCTCCTGTTCAGGCTGTGGGCTCCTTAGCCCTTGGCCATCTCCAAGTCGGGCCCTGCTTCGCTCACCCATGATTTGTGTTTCCCAATGTCCAGCAGGTCTCCTATTCCATCGCATGGATACTTCCAATTAGCTGTGGTTTCTGAGGAGGAGGAGGAAGAGGAAGCAGGTTTAATTTGGAACAACAAGCAAAAATGCGTAAAGACGCAGAAAAGTTTGCAGCAGTACACCGTGATGCTGCCAGTTGGCCCGACCGCAGGGCTCCTCCATATTCTATTTCACCAGATATGTCTCCTTTAGCAGCTATTCTCCTGTAAATCAACAGAAGCAGAGCATTTTGAAGAGGTTAAATTTATAAGTTTTTATTCCTTCCTGAGTAATGTCTTCTGTTATGACCTTCCCCTGAATTAGGCTGTGCTGTGCCTTACCTCTTGCAGCCCTCCTTTCTTAGACCTTTTCCACCAGGCACATCCTTCCCCTTTCATCTCCCTCGCTCTTGCAGTCGGTGACCCCAGGTTACTTAAATGCCGGGAGCCTCTGTGTCCTTCGCATGAGGTGAGAACCATTCCTCACACCAGTATGAGGATTTGCTGACTTATAACTGAAGTTCCTTACCACGATGCCTGGCGCACAGTAAGCGCTCGGAAATTATGGGGGGTTTTCCTCTGTTTCCTGACCAAGCAGGGTTGCTTTTTTAACCAGTGAAGCATTGTCCCCAGATGTTATCTTTTTCATATTCACTCAGTATTTACTCATTCAATATTTACTGATAACCTGCGCATGCCAGGCACTGTTCTCGGCTCTGGGGCCACCCAAGGGAGACACACAGATGAGGCCTGCCACTCCACTGGGGGTCTTGGTCGGTACCGAGTTGGGGCCGAGCCATCCACCTTCCTCTGAATGAGTCTTCCACTGGTGTGCTCCCAGCCAGCAGAGCCTCATTTCATTTCTCTGTTTCCTTTTACTTTGATTTCTGGTGCTTTCCTCCAATCCTCATGGCTTATGGCAGTATATGATTTGGAAGAAAAGAACTTGGAAAAACAGACAAAATGCTTAAAGATACATAAAGCGTTGCAGAAGTACTCCCATGGTGTTTGAAAATTACCAAAACTCATAAAGAAACAAGGTTAAGAAATATTCATGTTTAACTAAATAAAGCCTTCCTCACCAGCAGATGTTATGCAGCTCAGATAGCAAGAGAGACCTATAGGTGTTTGGATCAAACAGCCATATTGACGAACTTGCTTTCTTCCATATTGCTCCCAGCCAAATTATAGTCATTCAAGTTGCTCTCAGATAAATTAGTTTTGACCAAATCTCCCGAATCCCCAAGCTGAGGTCACTCTCTTCCTGTGTCTCTAGCATGGATCTCAGTGCCTGGGACTAGGTAGCCACTCAGCAAAGTCTGGCAACTATGGGTTCTGCTTTGCCTCCTCCTTTGATGCCCTGAGCTCCTGATAGGCTGAGTCACTGTCATTTTTGCATTCTTTGATGGAGTGCAGGGCTTGGCACACAGTTGGCACTCAGTAAATGTTTGTTAAATGAACAAAGGAATGAACAAAGGGAGGGAAGGTGTGGTGGGAGAGATGTTTGGCAGCTCCTTCTCGGCACACAAGCTCTGAGGGAGCAGGAGTGCAGAGGCTGGGCTGGGTGGGGGGCATGACTACTCGGCAGGCTGTGGCTCTGGGATGACAAGGACCCAGTGCCCTGCTCTCATGGTGGCCCAGGGTCACGTCTGCGCAAGGCTGCTCCCCTCCCCCACCACATAACAGGAGACCTCCTCTGATCAGCCTGCTTTGGAAAACTGCTTGCACCTGGCCTGGAAGAACACAATTAAAAGACGCCATAAAAATTGACAGATCCCAGTGTGGAGGGCTGAAAATACATTACAATTCCAATCGAACTATAAATAAAGCCCCTAAATTAAATAAATCTTGCACAATTATGGATTAAAACATGTTCAGTGTTAATGGCCTTGCACATGGACCCTGACTCCCGAAATTGTTGCTGAGGCTGCATGGCTGGGGCATTGCATCATAATTAACAGCAGGCCACCCTGGGAGGGGCCAGCCTGAGGTTCAGCTGTGGGCCTTCAGGAGGCGAGGAGGGGCCCACTGCTTCAGCATGGTGACCCAGCCCCCTGTTGACACTGACTCTTTACTCGGGACAGCACGGCTTGCAGATGGCTGTCGCTGCCCGGGGCCTGAGCGTGGACACAGAGGCATATCTGGAGTTAGCGTTCTGCCTCCCCTGCGTGCTTTGTCCCGCAAACGTCCATGTACAGCAAACGACCCAACTCCAAGAAGGGACTGTTGGAGAACTATCTGCATAGTTCAATTATTTGTTCACTCCTACCCTGTTGCTTTGAAGTCCATAAATTGTAATACAACTAACCAGCAATAGCATCATACATTAGTATGTCCAACATGCCCTCCACCTTAAGTGACCAGAACCCAGGAGGTGGTAACCTCATGAAGAACAATAAGTGGTTCAAGAGTTCTAGCTACCCCAGGCCAAGCGTGAGTCTGAACACTTAAGAAATCTTTTGGGAGAAAAACCTAGAGCCTGGAGTTTTCATTCAAGGCAGATTCTTAGCTCTAGTCGAGGCCCTACAGACCCTGTCTACAGGCCTCCCAGAGCAGGGCAGGGCAGGGCTGAGAGCCTGGGCTCTGGGGTCTGCGGTGGCTCTGCCACTGACTGAGTGCACGCTTGTCTCCGGTTCACATTCAGATCTCCAAACTGGGGATTGTAATAGTGCCTGCTGGCAACGAGGGCCTGGCACACACTAAGCACCTGTGGGCATTCAGGGCTGTGGCAGCCATGCGAGCTGGGTCCTTACTCAGAACTCCGGTGGTAGAGGACACATACCTGGTCCCCCCCGGTGATGCACCAGGAGAGGCTGCAGGCTTGGCTGGAATGGGGGTGGGAGGGACAGCACCATGGTTTAGGGCAGACACACCACCAGGTGACCAGTTTGCCACCTTGAGCAGCTGCCTGTGCCTGGAGAGGGGCTAACAGATGTTCCTGAGTTCCCGGGAGGATGGAAGGAAGTGAAGACACAGGAAGGACTCCCTGAGAGGGCCCAGCACAGAGCATCTGCACTCAGTGTATGGCGACCCCCTCCTCTCCCTGCCCTCCAGGCATCTTTCAGTTGCCTCAACAAAACCCAGAGAGCTTCTTGAATATCGGGCCACCCTGGGGAGGACGGATGCTCTGGAAGGGCTGGGAGAAAGGCGCCCAGCCATCCTGGTGTTCCGCAGCCCCAGACACGCAGGGCCCTCTTTCTCAGTCCTAATTCAGCTTTTCTGATCATGTTGTTGTCAGACTGACATTTTAAAAATGCAGATCTTACTGTGCCACTCCCTTGCTTTAAAAAAGGAAGTTTCACTGGGTTCTACTTAGGATAAAGTGTAAAATTCCTTTATCACCTTTATGAAAGGAGATAATTGATCTTTTCCATCTCTGTACTGTGCCCTCTGCATTTCAGTCATGTTGACCTGTTAGGCTCTTGGGCTATCTCGGCTCATTTTTCCTTACCGCTAGTCTGCACGCCTGCTTTTCCTGTGCTTAGACTTTGTTCTGCTCCCCTGGCAAGCCTCAGGCAGCTGACTTCCATCCGGGCTTAGAGACCATGTGCAGCATGCAGCCTCCTGATCCCTCTTGCTTGAGTTAGGTGCCCCTCCAGGTGCCTCCTTAGCAGCCTGCCCAGGCTGCCTCCATGTCCCTGCATATTCTAGGGTAATTACTGGGCTAGCTGTCTCTACACTCGGCTAGCCACAAGCTCCAAGGGGACCCCATTCCTTCATTTACCACTGCACCTGCTCTAACCCAGGGCCAGGCTCACAGTGCTGACACAGGGAGTAGGAATGGGTGAGAGGAAGGAGGGAGGGATGGAGGGAAGAAGGAAGGAAGGAAGGAGGGAGGGAGGGAGGGGGAATTGCTCATTCTTGTGCCCCCTGCTCATCTGCCTGTTGCTTCCTGGCCTCACTGCCGAGCTGATGATGGAGGCAGTTCAAGGACAGCAGAGTACACCTCTCCTCGAGGGGAGCAAGAGCCACAGCCAGCATCAGTGAACCTTGGCCTGGAAGATTCTTTGGCTCACCCAACATTTTACACATATTAGATACAGATACAGATTTATTGCAAAGAATTGGCTTAAGTGAGTGAGCAGGCTGGCAAGACCAGTCTGCAATCCATAGGGCCGGCCGTGGGGAAGGGTGGCTGGAACTCTCAAGCTTGAGCTGAAGTCGCAGGCCACAGGCTACATTTCTTCCACTTGAGGGAAGCCTCTGCTCTGTTCTTAAGGTTCTTTGACTGACTGAGTCAGGCCCATGTAGATGATCTAGGATAATCTTTCTTACTTAAAGTAAACTGATTATAGACTTTAATCACATCTACCAAGTAACTAAACAGAGACACCTACATCGGTATTTGAGTAAGTGAGGACTGGAGCCTCCCCAAGCTGACACATAAAGAGGACCCGTCACACCTGGGGTCAGAGGTGCTGGAGCTGCAGTGAGAATCCAGGCGTCCAGCCTCCCGCCTCCCGTGCCAGGCTTATCTCTCTGTGCCCCGGGCACTCTCTCCTTTGCTGAGCTTTCCAACTGTCTGAGGCCAAGAAGACTGCATGTGCTGCTTCGGGCCTCATCAGAATGTGACCACAGAATAGTTCCAGATAAGATAATCTCCTGGATGGCTTTTCTCTTGTAATGAACTGTGAAGAATGTTTAAAATAGTGGTTCTGTAATGTGGGGAACCATATTCACCCTCCAAAAAGAGGGAAGAAGGAAGCTCTTTCCCTGGGTCTAGGCCCTAAGGTAGATGGGGCAGAGCTCACCTTCAGCTCAGAGGCACTGGGGTGGCTGTTTGATTGTTTGCAGCTGGCTTCCCTTCTGATCAGTCAGGGTCTGGCCCTGTTGCTTGTTCAATACTCTGCCTATCAACACTGGGCAGAGATTTGACTCCCCTGGGCCAGTTTAAGGTGGCTAGACTGGCCATTTAAAATATCCCCCACAGCTTAGTCAAAAAGGGCCATTGATATTTGAGAGTCCCTAAGACACAATTCCCTTCTGTCCATTCCAGTGTGGAGAGGAGGGTAAATGGTCACACCCTGGGGTGGCAAAGGCTGTGCCATTCAGTTAATGCTGCAGAAATCCTTCCAGAAGGATGCCTGGCAGCAGTCTCCTCATTACTGATCAGAGCTACAGAGAGACTGTCAAAGTACCGAACTGTTGCTTGCAGAAGTTGGAACTGGAATCAGAAACATGATAGAAAAGTCTGAGCATTAGAGCTGAACAAGGACACACAAATTCCTGAGCCCAGGCTCCTCAGGACAGGAATCAAAGTAACCCCAGGTATTTCCCAAAATGTGATGTGCTCCCCAAACTGGTAATCCCTTTGTTTCACACAAACACTTACACATACACGTATATTTTATTCATTCAGTTAGATATTCAAGAAATACTTTGGGAGTATTTACTGAGAAGGTACTGTGTTAGATACTGTCCTAGCTTCTGGGAATAACATTGACTTATTGTTTGTGTCCATGCCTCCCCACCCAGCCCCAACAGGAAATAAGTTTCATGAGGACAGAGCTTAGGTCTGTCCTGTTCAGTTAACAGGACCTTGATTTTGTCCACGATGGCAATGTGCTAAGCCTCAGGTGATGAGGCATGATTGTCTGAGTCAGGGTTGGCAATATTTTTGTTGTCAAATGTTCTGATAGAAAACACGTTAGGCTTTAGGGCCATTCAGTATTCATTACAACTACTCATTTCTGCCATTATAATGCTGAAGTAGTTATAGATAATGCATTAATGAATGGGTGTAGCAATGCTAAAAAAAAAAACAAAAACCAACAACCCTAAACTTTGTTTACAAAAAAAAAGCAGTAGGACAGATTTGTCCCAAGGGCTGTAGTTTGCTGAGCCCTGATTTCAAGCAAACATTTTGATTTCAGGACCTCTTTACACTCTTAAAATTTATTGAGGCTGAGGAGCTTTTGGTTTATTTGGGTTACAACCATCAGTATTTTACATATAAAAATTAAAACTCAGAATTTTAAAAAATGATTATTTCATTTGAAACTAACAGTAAAAAACCATGACATGTTAGTATAAAATAACTATGTTTTACAAAATAAAAAACAATCAGATATCATTTTACATTTTTGCGAGCCTCTTTAACATCTGGCTTACTCGATGACAGCTGGTTTCTTATATCTACCTCTGTGTTCAGTCTGCTACAATATGCTGTTTAGTTAAAAACCGAATCTCACACAGAAATGTAGTCAGAAAGGGAGACCCCTCAGAACCCCGGAAAAGGAGCCTCTCAGGACACTTTGAGAACCACTGGCCTGTGTTGATCATGGGGGTTTTATTCTCCTTTGCTAGATACTCAGTTTCCCTTACAGTTGTTGTGACCATATGACCCTGTTGCAGCTGGCCGTGCACTAGCCATGGAACTTGGGCAATTTGGTTAGCCTCTTTGTGCTTCAAGTGTACAACGGGAATAAAAATAATGCCTGATTAATCTAAATGATTTAATAAATTATACCTGTAAAGCACCTATTTTAGTGCCTGGCACATAGCAAGTGACTGATAGATGTCAGTGATCTTTATGATGGTGTTGGTGATGACAGTCAATTAGATCTCAGGAATGTCTGCTTGGCAAAGCCCTAGGTAGTACCCCAAAGTGTGGACATAGCCCCTACTTGGTTCCCCAACGCAGCACTTTATACCAGACTATGAACAACGGGGAATAACAGAGGAATCACCAAAAAGAGCAGGAAACAGGGCAAAATGAGGTATCTGACATCACTGCCCTTGAAATCTGTTGGTCAAAGGCAGTCCCTGAGATGAACGTATGGTCATCTCTTTGTCCTTAGGCTCTGGATGCCTGCCATGTTGCTGGTGCCCACTTCATCTAACAAAGTCTCTGTGATAAGCAGAATTTTAAAGATGTTGCTCAAGATGCCTGTCCCCTAGTTATTTAATCAAGCACTAAGCTAGGTACTACTGGGAAGGGGCTTTAAGGATGTAAGTAAGTTTACTAATCAGCTGCCCTTAACACAGAGAATGTAGCCTGGATTATCCAGGTATTAGATTGGCCCAATCTAATCATTTGAGCCCGTAAAAATAGAGAAATTTCTCCAGCTGGAGTCAGAGAGATGTGGTGGAAGGGGAAAGCAGAGGTGAGATAAGGAAGGAGAGAGATCAGAGAGATTTGATGCATGAGTAAAGCTTAGCCATTGCTGGCTTTGAAGATGGAAAAAGCAGGGCAAAAGCCATGAAATGAGGGTGTCCTCTGAAAGCTAAGAATAAGCCCTGCACGAAAGCTAGCAAAGAAATGGGGCCTTCATTTCTACAACTTCATGGACCTGCATTCTACCAGCAACCCAAACGAGCCTGAAGGCTGACTTTAACCCAGAGCTTCTGGTGAGCAATACAGACCTGCCGGCTCCTTGATTGTAGCCCAGTGAGATCCTGTCAGACTTCTGACCTTTAGAATCTTCAGATAATACATCTGTGCTGTTTTAAGCCACCAAGATTGTGCTAACTTGTTACAGTAGCAATAGAAAGCTGATATATCTTCCCTTCCCACTTCAGTTTTGGTCCATACTGGTTGAATCACCCGATCACCTCCAGGAAGAACAATTTGTCTGCCTAAGCGGGACACCTTTTGTTTATTACGCTGTCCTCCCTGCATAAGCTGAACCCCAACAGAACCCATAAGAAACTCAAATATTGCCTTATTGTGGCCTCTCAACAAATATCACATTCATGATGAATTCTCCCGCCCCTTAAAAGGCAGACATGATTGCATTAAATATATTGATCTTCTCCCTCCATGTTTTCCTCTCCAAATTACAATGGGATTAGAGATGGGTAAGTGCCCTTTCCTTTATCATCCAGGTAGAAGAGATTCAAAAGCTGCATAAAGATGCTGGAGTTACGCCTTCTTTGGGGCAAGATGCCATTCCTTCTGTCGATTGTGGGGGAAAGCTGGAGGTGACAGAACTGAATCAGTGCTGAGTGGGTCTGATACCTCTGCTGAGTTAAGTACATATAAACAGAAACAGCTGGGTAACCTGTTCGCACTTGCATATCTGTGTTATTTTCTTCCCACTACAGAAAAGCAAGCAACTGTGACTTTCTCTCCCATTTCAATTTAGTTGACTGTAATCAACAATTAGCAAAGAGCTTTCTTGTTTTTCTCACTTGGGTCACTGAATCTTGGATGTGGATGTTGACCTTAAAAACCCAAACAAAAGCAGACTGCTGGGTTCAGTTTGGAAAGTCAAACTAGAAGGGAGAAGATTTATTAGACCAACCCCTTGGCTCTCCAGAGTTTGGTCTTAATTTTAAGCTTGTTTCAATAGAGTCTAACAAGAGGTGTGTTTTTTAATGCCTGTGTGGCCTTAGAGAGCTTTGTCCTGGTCTTGTAGCTTCTGTCATGGGACAGAGCTTCCCAGCAGGGTGGCAGACCCCTGCGTTCAGGAGGGGTTAAGTGGGAAGGTCATACGGTTTCTCTTTTTCTCCAGCCCAGCTTCCTTCCCTCACATGAAGGCAAAACCATGGGATGGTGAGAGCAGGAAGAGAAGTAAAACTCCTGGACCAGACAATGTGGTGTGGGTTTTTTGCAAACTGCCACAGGGCTCAGGGATGACCCTCTCTGAAATAATGAAAGCACTTGTGGTCTGAACCACATATTAGCTTGAATTGTTATTTCTCTTTCTATGAGTACAACTGATCTTCACAGCACAACTGTAATCCCCTTGCAGACACAGAGCACATCTTTAAAAAGAAACATGTAGAAAATTTTTTACTTGTTTTTGTCTGGGTTGCACAAGACTCCATAATATGTTTGTGTCAAAATACAGTTAGCCAATCCTCCACTGAACATTTAAGTTATAGTTGTTTCTTTGCTATTTTATAACATGCTATGTTGAAGACCCTTGTACATGAGATTTTGCTGTCCTTAATGTATTTCCATAGGAAAGATTTCTGGACTAAGAGTAAGAGGGGTGAACACCTGAAATAAGTTATACATTTCTACATTGCCTCTCCAAAATAGGAACATTTGATCCTCTACCAGCCTTACACAGAGAATGCCAGGCTCATATTCTCTAGTCATCAGTATTACTACATTGAAATATTTGCTGATACAATGTAAGGAAAGCAACAAAAAGGTTTCTGTGTTGTGTTTTACTTTTTTAAATTACTGATGAGGTGGATTTTAAAAAATATATTTATTATCCACTGTATCACATCTTTTATAATTAGCTTATGGCTTTTGTCCATTTAAAAAACTAAGTTCATATTATTTCTCTTAACATTTTCAGTGAGCTCATCATGCACTGGTTGTAGTGATCATTATCTGTCATTGTTGTTTACCCCAGTTCTTCTTCTTATGATCTTTGATGTACAGCAGATTAAAAAACTTTATTCAATTAAAGAAAGATATCTTTTCCTTTGTAATTTCTCACATTGCTTAAGTGTTAAGAACATTCTTTGCCCTCTCCAGCAATTCCTCGATTTTTACCCTTTTTCTGTTTTTTATTGACTGTTTTTATACCTAGCTCTAATCCAGCTAGACTTTATTTTGGTTAATGATAAACTAACTTTTATTCTCCTCCCCTCAAACCTTTCTGATTTATGAAGTTAACTTATTTTTTAAATGTAACATTATGTTTATTTTTTCTGATTGTGAAATCAATATTTGCCTAGTGTAAAATTCAAATAATAAGCAGATAAAGTAGGAAGGGAAGGTCACTATAATTACCTTAACATTTCCATTAATATCCATTTTCAACAGTTTAGTATGTATCCTTCCAGATTTTCTTCTATGTATAAACTTAAAGGCACTGTACTGTCCATACTTTCTTATAATCTGTGGTTTTACTTTTATTTAACCAGATTTTGATATTGCCTTCCATATTGATGCAGAGATTTAACTCATTTTTTTAAAAGTTGTGATGTATTTCCTTGCCTATTGTATAGTTTATTTAATCAGTCCTCTATAAAATTAGATTCTTTTGATTTTCCTTGTTAATATCTACAGTCAGCAATGAATAGTGTTGTGTGTGAATATTAGCACACCTCTAATTGTTTCCTCATAATCAGTTCTTAAGTAGTAATTGATGGGTCCATGATATACAGGTTTAAAGTTTAAACAGATATTTATAAGTTACCCTCTGTAAAGCTTATACTTATCTTGCCTTCCCACCAGTAATCAACATTGGATACTACCAATCTTTTTTATCTTCATAAACCTGATCAGTACAATTATGTCTTGTCTTTAATTTACTTGTTTATTGTGGGATTAGTGTGTGATGCTTCATTTGTCATATGTTAACAACTTCTGTGCACTAGGTCTGTTTAAAGACCAACTGTTCCATTGACCTGTTCACTGTCTTGTACAAGTTCCTCACTTCAGGTAAGTTTTGCTATCTGACAGCAAAACCCCACCAACACTTAAAGAATATTAGCTATTCTTACTTATTCATTCTTCCAGATGAATTCTGGAATTCTGCCTGTGTTTTTGTTGGAATTACAATCAGCCTAGCTGCTAACATGGCAACATTAACTCTTCTACAGAATTTGGTCTACCCACCTTCCATCCAGAAACAAGATGTCCTGTATTTAAAAGTCTTCCATTATAAATTGTAATAAATTTCTGTTGTTTTCTTTGTATGAATGCTTCATATTTAGTGCTAGAGATTTTCTTAGTTAATTTTTGCTTAGGTTGCTATTAGGTGAATAGAATCTTCTTTTGCCTTATAGTGTACATATTCAAATGTATTTTTTTGTTATGCCAAATGTTATTTTTAAAAATATAGTCATTTACTTTCCTTTGTTAATTCTAGAAGATTTTCAATAGATTTTCTTAAGTTGTCTCGTTTTTTAACTTTGACATCTAGGAATAATAAGAATTGTATCTCTTTGTTTCTAATAATTATACTTCTTATTCTGTTCCATACTTTTCTTATTGGTTGAAATTTCTACAACAATATTAAATAATAATTGTGGGAACCAAGATGTATTTTTTAGCATTGCTCATACTAGGGAAGAATTGATAGCTTAGAAAAGTTTCCTTCAGATTCAAAACTCATTTAAGATCATGTTCACTTTTAGGATTGTTGTCAGATTGAGGAAATGTCATATTAAGTCTATTTCATATGTTAGTTGTAAGGTTTGGAGTATTTTCCACATGCTGGCTTCGCACTCTATACATTTAAAACCTTGCTTCTCCTCCTAGCCACACATTCCTGGTACTTGGCATTCTGGGACCCATTTATATCTTCATATGACCTCTGGTCCTGCCTCTTTGCCTCTGGACACCAGCTGCGAGGGCACAGTAGGAGTATTCCAGGAAGCCATTCCTATCCCAGAGCAGCCAGTGGTAACCTAACTATACGCAGAAGTGATTGAGAACCACATACATATATCATGTTATGAAGGCCAAACTAAATACGCGTCCAACTCAACTTCCTGTTAGCCCAATCCCAAAATGCCTCTGTCTACTCCAATACTACCCAACAAGCAAGAAAGAGTGAAGGAGGGTAAGTCAGGGCAGACAAAGAGATTAGCTTAACTTTTAATAGTTAAAATCTCTTACTTGTTCCCAATTTTACCAGATTTCAAAGACTGTACTCTGCATGAGGGTGCTCTATCTAAGAGGTGCCATTCACATCATCGCATCCTGAGGTGGAATTTATTACCACAATTTGCTGGCACATGGCAATAAAGTGTCTCATGCTAACTGAATTAGAGTTGTCAGAAGACTTTCTGACCGATGGCAATAGTTTCAGAGGGATGAGTGTTTCTATTTCCCACAAAGGCTTTGGATGAGTCAGTGACAGTCCTGGTTTTTTTTGCATGTTTTCAGTCTCCTGAAGTTCTGCCTTGGGTTTTTATGTAGCCTCTGCTCCATAACACAGTGGGGAGAGTGGCCCTGATTCCATCTTGTGGTTTAACCAGGTGTGGTGTCCAAGGCCCTCCAGAGGTCCTTCCAAATTGTCTGTACCTTCCTTGCATTCCTGTGTGTTCTCGCTCCAGCCAGGTCTTCTGTGGGAAGCTGGAGAGTAAATGATCCAGGCTTTGCAGGGGAAGCCTGCCTTGCCCCTTCTTACAGCTACTTCTATGGACAAGAGCCTAGCCTTCCTGTTATGCTTTCCTCCAAAATGAAGGTAAATAGTATTTACTTTACAGAGTAGTTCAGAGGCTTAAATTTCATTGCTTCCTACCACATGTAGAATGAAATCCAGTCCTTCTTGCCTACAAGACCCTGCGCTCTGGCCCCCCTCTCTGGTCCTGATGCCATGTCCTGCCAGTCTCTCCTCCCCAGGCTCAGGCTCTTCTTGAACGCACCAAGAACACGTCTGCTTGAGACCTCTGCACTTTGTTGTCTCTGTCCAGTGTCCTGAGTCTGATCCAATCTGCCTCCTGGGCGAGGCCTTTGCTGACCATCCCTGTTCAAAGCAGCAGCTCGCCTTTCACCTCCATCACTGCCTCTTCTCCTTCCTAGCATTTTCCTGAAACCGTGTGTTCACTTGGTTAATTGGCTATTGTTTGCTGCCCCCATGACAACGTAAGCTCCCTGAGGGCAGGGGCTTTGTCTGTCTCAGTCACTGCTCTAGTCCCGCACCTCACATAGTGTGAGGCACACTGTGGGCTCTCAGTACATTTGTTGTAGATCTGAATGTGTGAATGAGCCTGTACCTCCGTCTGCCTGATAAAATAGCCTTTTTGTATTAGCCTGGTCCTTCCTTTCTGTACCAGCAGTTTGGGGAAAAGAGGCATATTTTCTTCCCCTGAATTGTCCACACTACTCATGCAGCCCTTGATCCACGCTTGTGGACCCAAGGAGGAAGGCTTGTCTGAGCTCGTGAGAGGCAAGGTGAGCTAGGCGAGTGATCTCCTGTGCCTACTCCAATTCTCTTGATGGCTTTGTACCACTGGGCTGTCCCGCTAAGAGGAAGGTGACAAATCTGTGGAGGAACCTGGCTCTGGTATGTTGTCTCAAACATGGCTGTGCCTATGCAAAGGCTCATGGTGATGCTTCACCTCACACGATGAACAGGGCTTCCCTCTGATAACCAGATCAGTGCGAAAAGATGAGCTGCTGATTTCATAAAAGTGAAATATGTCTGCTGCATCTTTCCCTCTGCTCCAGGGGTGGGAGACCCTGGGTGGAAGGAGAAGAGGAGGGGACCTCAGTAAAGCCACTCTAAGCAGCCCCTCAAAGGAGGAGTTGCCAGCCATAGTCAGCAAGCCTGTCTACCCTTGGAGACAGGACAGCTGTGGCCAGGGTGAGGCGTGGCCGGCTCATGCAGAATAGTGTCCCACAAGGGCTCTCCCGCTGCATGCCGCCCTGGCCGTGGACTGGCCCAAGTCCCCAATTCATTCTTCAGTTAACCCCAGTTACCACATCACTTTTCCAGACCAAACTGGCCATACCAACTAAACACAAGGCTATAAATCTTAGTCAGGACGCCTGGGTGTGTGGCACCTAAGCATCCCTGATGCTGATTCCTTAAGAAAACTCATTTCTCGTAATGTGAGCCCTGCTGAGGATGGCCATGTCAACTTATTAGACTTTTTACTTGGCCGTATTGATTCTGCTCTACCCCGATGCGGCCTGTAATGCTGGCTAATGTTATTGATGAGCCATCAGTCTTGTGGAGAAGCGTGGGGCTTGCAGCTCTTTCCGAACCACAGAAACCTCTTGGTGGACAGTGATGGAGGGAAGGAGCAGGGCGTGAGTGGAGCTCTTGGGCCAGCTCTGTGCAGGCCGGGTACTTTAATGAAAGACATGCACTCCGGGGCGAGAGACAGATGCGGCTCTCCAGAAGCCATTTATTTATGAAATAATTATGAACGCACAGTTGAATCATGGATTTTCATTACCGTGGGTGTCCAGCACTCTTTCTTGATTCATATTTTGCTGAAAATGAAGTGCTGTTGGTTACTGGGTGGGGATGGTGAGGGGAGGGAGGGCAAGGGGCACCGTCAGGCAGGGGCCCTAAGATACTTCCTCTCGCTCTTCTCTCCTCCCTCATAGCACCATCTGTCCCAGCTGGACCCAGCACTATCTCCTAAGGGAGTTCGATTTTGATTTCTTCTCAGAAGGGCCCAGGTTTTTAACATCCTAAGCCTGTAAACCAAAGCTTCACTCCAGGAGTGCAGATGCTGAGAGCCAGCAGAGTCAGGGCCTCTGGCCTCTGGGGTGCCCATGTGGGAAGGAGATGGGTGACAGTATTGGGAACAGGCAAGAGGAACTGGAGTGCAGAAGATGCATCCACACTCCTTACATATGAGGTCCTAACTCTAATCTGCAGGACATTTTCTACCCTTCCCACAGGCTTCTGTAACAAAGTACATACACTGGGTGGCTTGAACCACAGACATTTATTCCTCACGGTTCTGGTGGCTGGAAAGTGCCCGCTCAGGGTGCCAACAGATTCAGGGGTTGGCGAGGCCCTTTCGCCCTCCTGCAGCGGTAGCCTCCTCGAGGAGTCCTTACTTAGCCCAGAGACAGGGAGCTCTGGTCTCTTCCACCCACTAGGGCGCTGATCCCATCACGGGGAGGCCGCCTTAAGAATTCCCCACCCCACCTACTGCTGGCCCCTTCCTTCCCAGTGAGAGACCACCTTTGACTCCTGGGCTCACGGTCCCCCCACCCTCAGGTCTGCTCCGGCCAGAGGGGAATGTCAGTGACTCTCAGGGGGCCTCATGCTGTGCATGTCTGTCTGTAGCAATGAATCCAGGACCAGTCCCAGTACACTGAAGGGGAAGAATGTAAAGTAAGGGCTGATATCAAGCTTCCAGTCTTTGTGCTCATATGAGGGAGGCAGGGTAACAGATTGGCTCAATCCTGTGAAAGCTTAAGTGGAGAACTTGCAGAGTTTTAGGGTGAGTGCACTCAGGTGTGGGATTATTTCTAGCAAGGCTGTGGAGAAGTAAATGATCAAACCTGGTGTTCCAGCAGTTTTGGTGCTGCTTTAATGGACCCGAGGCACCTGTTGCCCTCCTTTTGGTCTTGTGGGCACCCACCCCCCTGCCCCGCACTGCGGCTCCCACGTGCCTGTCTTCCTCCTGCGTGGTCAGCCCCGGGGAAGGTGGGTGGCATGAGGGCAACTCTGAATCTCAGTGCACAAGAGGCAGTTCAGAAATGTTTCCAAGATGAATGAAGACATCCATTTTATTACTAAGTTGAGGTCTTTCCCAGAGACTGTAACCTACAACTATTTGCTGTCCAACAATTCTTAGAAATCTGGTCGGTCTAAAGGATCCTTATGCAGAGAATATGTGTCCACTGGTGAATTTGAAAGTTTTTATAAAGCAGTGGAACTTTTTCCTCTTGAACAAGACCTAACCTGAACCCCCAAAGTATAAAACAGATCAAATGGGATGGTAGCAAGAAGAGAAAATCAGGGTGAAGCAAACATTTTCCTAAGGTTCTTGTTGCATGCATGTTGAGGGGCAAGGGACAGTGAATGTGGAGAGATCAGAGATGTGTGGAGGCAGTCACCCCATCCCTGAGTTGCCTCCTTCTACACACACACACACACACACACACACGCACGCACGCACACACTCATGCACACACAATCACATTAAGAGAGAAGAAAATTTGATTTTGACACATGAGGGTGGGTGTCTTTGCCTGATTGTGTGCTCTTTCCAGAGACGGCGGGAGTGTCATAGACCTCGTTCCTTTGTCATCTCCTCCAAGCTCGTCTCCTCTTCTGACTCGAACCTTTTGAAGCAGCTACCCCCCTGGGCTAGGGGCTTTGTGGATTGGATATCAGTTATTAGCTGGGTGACCTTGGGCAAGTTACTCACCCTTTTGTTTTCCATTTCCTTCCAATGAAGAATGGATAATGCTTGTTTCAGAGCTTTGTTGGGAGGATTAAATGATTTAATGGATGTAGACCCTTGGAATTGTGCCTGACACAAAATAAACACTGAAATCCTATTTGATTTTATTTCATCCCTTCAGCAACCCAGCAAGGTGGATGTTTTTTAGATGAGGAAACTGAGGCTCGGGGACAAATAATTTACCCAAAGCTCCTTAGCTACCAGTATCAGAGCAGGAATGGCTTCCGGCCATTGACGCTTATGAGTCTTCTGACTCATCTCAAGCAAATCATGCCTGCTGGGCCCTTTGCCTGGCATCTGTGGTCTCCTTTGAAGTCATTGACACCTGTGTTCTCACCCTCTGAGAACGTGTGGTCCCTACAGACTGCGTCTCACAGTTTACCACTGCGAGGTCGAGTACAAGCCTGGCATCAGGCTTTCTGGGTAGCCTACAGGTCGTGACCTTAATCACTGAGGTTGGGTGGGCTGTGCAGAGCTTGGTGGCTTTGGGGGACATGCCACATCCTAAGGGAAGGGATTTTGAGAACAGATATAGTCAATATATACCATTAGTAGGAACTGAGGAGACTGCCGCATTCTTCAAGGTAATGACCTCCCCGAGGGCGAGGAGCATGACTGCTTAATCACCTCCTGTGGACTCATGGGTGCATTTGTCTTTAATTGGTCCCTTTTTCAGCTAATGGCAGCAAAACTAAGATCTTTCCGACTTTGATTTTTTTTTCCTTTTGAAAGAAACTTTTTCCTATTGCAAAAAAATAAAAAGAGGAACATTCAGAAAAATGTATGATATTTTTATTTTGCATTGAGAACTTTTGGATAACTGGAGGAATAATCAGAGCACAAATAGTTGGTGTGCTGGCCCTGGACACAGTCACCTGACTTAACACACACACTTCTCCATTGAGGACTGGCAAAATCAGTGTAGTTCCTGCCTTTAAAAGTTCCTACAACTAAGTGAAGGACCACAGTCTCCACCAGAGGATGGTAACAGTGAGTGGCAAGATAGGGGCAAAGAGAAATCTGGGGGCATAAGGACGATGCAAAGGTCATCAGTGGTGGCTGGACTGAGTCTGGAGGTTGACTGGAAGTGGTAGAAACATTGCTCCAGGGTATGGATCAGTCATAACTACTGCCCTGGAAACAACTACTGTAAAGGACATGTCTTGGACCCCAGTTAATAATGCTTCATTCACGCAGGCATTTCCAAAATACTTGCTGAATTGTCTGTTGTAGGCATGGAGCTATGCTGACACTATGGAAAGAATATGATTCTGTCCCTGTGCCTCAAGTGTTTATGGTCTTGGTGTAGAGGAAATGGAACTTCATGGCCAGTACTCTCACAAGACGCTGGTCTGCTAGCCCACTACGCACATGCAATGCTCGCAGGCACAGGCTTGCACATGTGTGAGCAATAAGTTATTACTAACTCTATATAAAGAGCTCTGCCCAGTGCTCTCGGGCTGTAGAGACGGGTTTGTTACAGGCAGCCTTGCCCTGAGGCAGAAGGGATTGTAGTGCTTGACCTGCCACCACAAGAATCAAGCTGGGTAAAAACCCTTTTACCCACGATATTCTGGTGTCATTTTTGGTTTCACTGAATCCAGAGTGAACTTGCTGGGGTCTGAAAGCCTTAGGTGAGACACTTGGAAAATGAGACCTGAATGCCTGAAATCACTCAGTAGTGACCCAAGGCGGAGGTTATGTCTTGGGGCACATGTGGGACAACCTGAGAAGGGAGAGGTCAGTGTGTGATCATCTAGGGACAAATGGAGAGCCCTGAATGGATGGCAGCGGTGACAGAAGGAAAAAGACAGAAACCCTTAGGGAATGACCCCATAAATTTTAGAGACCTGGGAATTAGAGGGCTCAGGGTGCGGGTAAATCCAGACCACAAGCCTGAGTTCCTAAAAAAACATATTACCATTGAGAGAAATACCGATGGTAAGAGGGAAGGCAGATGGGGCTGGTGCCAAATCATTAGGTTAGAAACTCCTTGGTTTGATCCGGTAGTTAGAAGCCAAGTGGAAATGCCTGGGGGGCAGCCATGGATGGAGCTGCTTCCTCATGATCACCGAAGGGTGTGCCGACCTAGGAATAAGCCCTCAAAGAGCACAGAAACGGAGCCTTTGGGGAGGAAGGGGAACCCGGGAGCTAAACAGAGAATAGCTTTCCAAGGAGGGGTGTGAGTTCATCAGGGACACATTCATCTGAATGGTCTGGATGGTGAAGAATTAGGAAATTGCCATTTGGTTTGGAGGTTTGGGTTTTTCTGAGGACTTTTGAGAAAACATTTCTAGTAGAGCCACAAAGAGGAAACCAGTTGGAGAGGAGGGTGTGGGGAAGGAATGGGAGAGGAGGAGGTTCTCTCTGCAGGAGACAATCACTTCCCATCCAAAGATTTGAAACTGAAAGGGAAATAATGAACCAGGATGCAGGCTGAAGAGGTCAGTGGGGCCCAGGTAAGCCTCTTTACCTGGGCATGGAAGCTGCGCTGCGTGTAGGCATCAGACAGAAGAACCAGAGGAGTAGAGAGAGGGAAGACCGGCAGTGGGCAAAGGTGAGCCAGGGAAGACCTGCTTTCCGGAGTTAGGACGGACGGCCTGAAGGGTGACTGTGGTGAAGAGGAAGGAGACAGCTAGGACGCAGGGACAGCGTGAGGATGACAAAGGGTGGAGAGGCAGGAGGCTGGAGCATAGACTTCTTGTACCACGTGACTATGGCTTTCTCCAAAGTGGGAAGTGAAATAACTGCTGGCAGACAACTCAAAGGGGAAGGGGTGACTACATGTGTTTCCAGGGTCCCCCAAAAGTGTCAGTCAGAGCTACCACCCCACTTCCCCTCTCGCCTGCCCGGGAGTCTGAGCACTTTCCTGAAGGGCTGATGGCCCCCCCTTAGCAGGAGTGGTTAGAAGCAGAAGTAGCATTTCTCAACATAGCTGAGGCATCAAAGCAGGGGTCAGTGAGGGTTCCCCAGGGGCACAGGATGTGCCCTGCAGAAATGGAGACATTCTCAGAGGCGTGGGCTCCGGACTAGGCAAACTAGGCACAGAACTGAACAGCATCATAGGAGGGGATGCCACAGAAAGTATGAGGAAATCAGGTACAGAAAATTCTGAGCTTCTTCAGATCAATGAGCTTAAGTTTTTGTCTAACAAAGCCCTGTGCCTAATAACCCGTGTGTCTCTGCCAGCCTGTGTCTGAGACAAGGTAGTTGATATTAATGGGAATCAGGTGCTTTAATAATAATGATAAATATTAGCTAACATGTTTGGAGTGTCCTGCTTTAAGTCCTTTACATGAAACTCAATGAACTTACTAATGACACACAGGTTAAGTCCCATTGCTATCCCTGAAGTGGAGGCATGAAGACATTAAATGACTTGTTCAAGGATCTATAACCCATCTGTGGGTCTAAGGTCTGGACCAAGGCAGTCTGATGTCTCCTGGGTAACACTGTCAACATCATTATCTCAAAGCTCATGCTGAATGTCCACTGTGTGCAGGCATTATGCTAAGTGGTGGAAACCAAAAGAGGTGGATGACTTAGGCTCAGCCTCCAGTGTTACTATGAAATAGAAACTAATTTCATGTTCCCCTTTTCTGCTAAGCCATCCTGTCCTTGATTTCTTATATAAAAGAATACAAAAATGAAGGGATGGATTTACATAAGTGTGTACTTACTCTTCATTCCTGGGATGTGAAATGTGTAGGATTCATCAGTTTTCTGAGACAAAACAGAACCACAAAGTTACCACCCGTAAAACTGGATGGAATTATGCTTCTCCTAGTCTGTCTCCTCCTTGGAGCAGCCACCTTCCAGCATTGTCTCTGGACACATGGGTGCAGCCAGCTCAATGCCTGTGGTGAGTGGTTCAGATGAGAGGTACTCAGAGATGCCTCCACTCAGTCGGCTCCAGCTTCAGGCCTGGCAGCCTTCTGGAGTCCTCCTGAAGCAAGTTTTCTGTCCCACTGTTTTCTTTACTGTATTCACCTCCATGCCCTACTTCTGGCCTTGCTGATCTCTTATCTACAGGCTATTGTAGTGACAGACATGGGAGCTTTGGAGTCAGATGGCTCTGCTTTTGATCTTGACTCTACTTATTTTCATTTTAACCCCTGAGCAAATGTCTGGCTCTCTGAGTTCAGGTTCCTTATCTGCACAGTTTGGAAAACAATGCTTGCCTGTTGCAGGCATGTGAGGCTGGAATGAGAGTGACCACATCAAGTGCCTAGTAGAGGATCACCCTCAATGCTGTTATAATTCATGATTGTTACTATTCTCCCACCTCCAAACCAGCCTAATACGTTGCTTCCATATGAGTCTTCCCCAAATAAAATTTGATCATGTCCCTTCCAGTCCTCTCACAAAAGTTGCAGTTTTCAATAGAGAAAGTCTGTTTGTAAGGGGAGTTACCTCATTTTTCCTATCTGGATGCCAGAATCTTGACTACAAGAGTCAGGTAGCTCCTACTCAGCCCACTCTCTCTATAAAAATACCTGGAGAGGTTCTTGAGTTTATGAAGACAATATAAGGGTTTGTTAGTTATGGCAGAACCCATCCAAAGGGCTGAGACCAGTGTGTTTCAGTGGGTGGTTAGTTTATACATATTTATGTGATGGGATAAGAAGTTCTGGAAATATCAACAGAATTTTCTCCCCCATATAATTTCTCTGGCCCTTTGCCCCCATCAGTTATGCTGGTCATTCTGTATTCATTCCCTTGGGAAAGAATGTGATAGAAAAAAGCAGAGAAAAGGAAACCTCTCCTTGCCTTTGAGGTTCAAAAGCTCCATCTCTGTGGGGAAAGAAAGAACTAGTTGATAAAACAGGAGAAATTCAGGACTAAGAGCAAGATTTCCCTGCCTCTACACCAGTAGAAGAATCCTTGGGATAAGGGAAACAGGAAAGGGGAGGTGATGGAGGAGAATGCATGTGGGGTCCTGCACCAGCCCCCCGCCCCCACCCCCAGCCCGTGCAGCCCGCCAGCCGGCTGGCACCCCCAGCCGCACACCAGGGCTCGGCTAGCTCCTCCTCCTGCTGCCTACTGCCGACTTCTCTTCACAGCAGCCAGAGTGCCCTTGACCAGCCCGCTGGAGGGAGGATGCTCTTTGGTACCTGAGACTTTGCTCCAACCCATTTGACTAACTCTCTGTAAACTACCCTCAGGATCTGTTCTGGGCCAACAGTGGTTCAGACAGACCCTATTACAGTTGTATATTATAACCTAAATCACACACCATGGGGTTCTGATTCATGTTAACTGAAGATGTCTCTATTCCAGTCAGGCATGATTTTATCCCCTTCCAAAGAACGCAGCTATAATGGACAGGTGGCAGGCAGTGGGGTAGTTTTTGAGATGAGGACCCTGCTTGGTGCCAATTAATGGCACATAGGTGATAATACAAAGGTAAATTTCTGATATGATCTAAGGAAGTTTTTGTCCCTTCCCTTCTGGTTTGGGGCCCTCTCTCCAGTGCCACCCTCTGGGCTGGAACTTCTAGAGGGAGGGTGGGTACTGGGAACATAGCCAGATCCAGTTACCTGGGAGAGGCTGTTGGTGGACTCAGACGTCAGCAAAGCCTGCTGTGGCAGACTGTCCCGTGGGAGGACCCCGTGGGCCCTGCTTCCCTGTGTGGTCCTCTCTGCTGTGGGCTCTGGCCCTGGCCAATGAGATCTCAGCAAGCGTGATACAAACAGAGACTCTGTAAGTGCTTGAACAATGGGGCTTGTCCTCAGGCCCGCCTTTGGGAAAACCGGTTACTCTTTGGTAAGGAAGCCCTTGTAGACATTTGGAGGAAGAGAGACCATATCAAGGAAAATCCAGGTACAGCAGCACTCGGCCAGCACCAGTTACTGGACATGAGGGTGACACCTTTATGGATGTTTCCCCAGCCAAGTGCAGGGGCCTAGGAGACCCCAGGAGATACACATGGAGCAGAATTGAGCCACCACCTCTGACTGAGCCCTCTCCAAATTGCAGTATCATGAGCAAATAATGGCGGTTGTCATCTTAAGCAACTAAGTTCGGGTTAGTTTGTTGTGTAGCAAAAGGAAAGAGAATCCCTTCTTAAAAGAGGATGCTTCTTTTCAATTGCAGGGACTTCCCACAGGGCAGGGACTGTCTCCATTTTGATCACTATATCCTCAGCCCCTAACAGCCCATAACAGATGTCCAATAAATATTTGTGGAATTCATGACATAAAACCAAGCACACAGCAACTATTCTGCACTATAATGCTCTTTTTCCTGGCTATTTCTCTCCTTCTAAACCATGAACTTCATACTTTGAAGTTCCCATTTATTGTAAAGGAATGGTTGGCAAATTTCTAAGAGATCTATATGTGTAACAGTTTGTTAAGTGGGACTTTGACTATTGTCGGTGGAGTTTTGCTTGACTGAAAGCTGAGAACAGTGAGGAATAAACACGCTTACATTCCAAAATTTGGTGCTGGACACGTTTGCAGCACAAGCTGAGATGACTAAAATATTTTCTGACACCTTATTCTAGACATCGTGATCTCTCTGAGCATCTGTCGGAGCAGACATGGTAAAGGGTCCTTTAGGGAACAGCCTGCATCCCCTGGCTGGGGGCAGCACCGAGAGTGGAAAAACCCAAAGGAGAAAGGCGGGCAGAGTGAGGAGAAAGGGCTGAGGTGGGCCTGGGGCATTCCTCCAGGGTCTGAGGGGGGAGGATGCTCAGTTTCCCACTGGCTAAGTGCATACTGTGGACTCCTATGAGTGCACCATGCACCACTTGATCAAGCTGTACCTAAGGGGGCACCTCTGCAGGGTGATGCCAGCCTGCAGAGAGGTGGGGGAGAGGAGGTGCACCCCTGGAAGTGGCGCTGAGTGCCAGCCCAAGCCCATGGGCCAGGCTGAGCCAGAGGTCTCAGAGGACTTCTGGAAGAAGGCACTGAAGTGCCCATGGCAGACACGCCAGGGTGCACAGCTGCCGTGGAGATCTCAGCAGCACCAGCTCTTTGGCCCTTTACTCTCCCTCCCTCCTTCCTGCCACTGCCTGGAGGGCTCAGAGTGAGTGAATGAGGGATGCTGAGAGTGAAGAAAAGACCATTTCCCAGCTGCAGGACACTGAGCCTGGCTTAAGCCTGTGCTGGGATAGGAGAGGGGCTTTGAGTTGGATGAGAAATTGAAGGGTTAAAATTAAAGTGTCTGCACTTTATCAATTTCTGAGAATGAGATTTTGCTAATGCCTGTGGTGACTGGCAGTGCTCTGGCCTCAGCGTGAGATACCGTCCCAGATGGAGGGGTGCATAATGAGAGGGCAGAGGGGTTGTGGGCGAGAAAAATCAGGCTGTCACCACAGCATATGCAGTTACACTGACACTGTCTCATTTTATCCTCTTAGCACCTCTGGGAGGTAAATTGCCATGTTCCCACTTTACAGAGGCTTAGCAAAGTCGACTAACTTGCCTAAGATGCCACATACGGCAGGTGGCAGAGGCAGCGTCCAGCCCTGACTTCTCTGACTGTGAGGCAGAAGCTCTTGAACTCTCTGAGGCCGAGGCCGCCTTACACCTTGGCATCCCTAATACTTGGTGCCCCCCCAACACTCAGGGAATGTTCTCGACTGACTTGTGAATGAATGCATTTTCTCCATCAGCAGCCCACCTATGCCCTCCCCACAGCCACAGCCCGCATGGATAGGCAAAGCAGGGTTCTTTAGAGCCAGACAAACCGGGCTGCTGCCCTACCCAGAGCTCACGGCTCTGGAGGACCAGGACAGAGCAGCTGTATTTCACTGGCTGGTCCTTCTGACGCTCTTCCAGGCACAAGAACAAGCCCTGGAGGAGACGAGCTAGCAGCCCCTGTCAGGCTGAGGGCTCAGGCTACAGGAAGAACCCAGCCTCAGCCTTCTTCCCTGAAGGTCTCACTGAGGCCAAATTGTTGGGTATCAGGAAATGTCCCCAGGGGTCTAAAAGACTGATAAGTGTGCCTGTGTCTCTTCCCTTCCTTTTTTTCTCCATCAGAACACTGAGAGAGGTGAACTAGGATGCCAGGTTGTTACTTTACGGGCTGGTGATGTGGCGTTTGTAACTGACACCCCACGCAGCAGCTGGCCACGCCTAGGGAAGAAGGCAGGCCCGGGCTGAGGAACCCTGAGCAGAGAGGCTGGGATTCGCAGCACCCTTGGCTGGGGTGTGTTCTGTACTTACATTTGACCGTGGGTGTGTCTGATGTTCTGGGAATTCATATCATTTCAAACAAGAGCTCAAAGCCACACACTGAGAAGATTGTCTCTGGAGGTTTAGAAAAACTGCTCAATTTCCCCAAGCTGCACATAGAGCAACCGCTCCCTAATTTCATTTGCTGTTTGCAAAACATTTCCACAGATATCCTTTCATAACAACCTCCCAAAGGTGATGGAAAAGTATCACGATCTTAATTTTACAGAGTTCTTGGAACTTTGTTATGATTAAAACCCTTGCCTGGAGTCACATAGCCACAGGTGAGGGCTCCTGGCCTACTCTGGCCCTGCACACCACGCCCCTCTCCAGGCCAGCCCTGGGCTCTCCGCAGGTCACCTCATTCTCTATCTTCCTTCTGGGCCTGGATCTGGGGCCTCATTTGCTGGGGAGGGAACGTGTGTGTGAGGTTTGTTCACATGATGTCCTTATTTTTCTCTCTCTTTCTGGTAGGCCTTAGACTTTTCCATTGCCTTTGACCCAGCAATTCCACTTCTAGGGATTTATGTTTAGGTAGTATTCAAATTCGGTCAGAAGGATAGATGTCTAAGGTGTTCATTGTAGTGTTACTCATAAAAGGAACACATTGCATATAGCCTGAATATCCAAGAAAGAGCCCAGGTAAATAAATTAAGGCTTATTGAGTCTATGGACTATTATTCAGCTCTTAAAACTTACAAGGACATTAAATAACATGGAAAAATGTCTATCATCTATTTTTAAATAAGCATAACAGATTATACATAAAGTGTTTCAGGATGGCCCCATTTTGCTTTAATAAATACTTAAGATCTCTGCAGATGAGTTAACAAGTATTTAGAAGGCTATACACCAAAGTGATACTGGTAACTATTTCTGCTTGGCAAAATTATGGGTGATTTTTATTTATTCTCTTTGATTATCTAGGTTTTCTAAGTATTCTACA
Organism: Manis pentadactyla; assembly: GCF_030020395.1. Taxonomy (NCBI): domain Eukaryota; kingdom Metazoa; phylum Chordata; class Mammalia; order Pholidota; family Manidae; genus Manis; species Manis pentadactyla. The sequence goes on along the minus strand of NC_080021.1, from coordinate 169,667,712 downwards.
TTAGACATGAATTAACTTTATAATATGAAAAAAATTACTTTAAAAAAGCAGCAAAGGGTTAGCTCTATTGTTTTAGTCCTTTACCAATTCAGTCACTCAGTGGAATTTTCATTTACTATGTTAAGTGTTGGAGATTCAGAAATAAATTCAGGACCCAGGCTGCAGTCCGCACGTTGCTGTCCCGCTCAGGCTCGCAGGGCCACCGCCACAGAGGGAAGGCGGCCCTTCCGGAGCATCTACCCCATGCCCGGCATTCTTTCACATGCTGTAGCTTGCTTAACTTTCTATGCCATTCTGCAAGTGAGGCATTATGATTTCTGTTGTAAAAATGGAGACTGAGGTTTAGAGAGGTTAAATAAGTTGGTTAAGTATGGGCAGCTAATTAGTGGTGGAGATGAAGGCTAGACCACAAGGCTGCCTACATTCCCCATGCCAGCTTCAAGCCCTCATTGCTTTCACCATGACCTTAGGTGCCTCTGTTTCGCAGAGATTGATCTGGAATCCTAGCATTTGAATGGCTTCCAGTGCTGGCCCTGGTTGGAATTTAAGTGTGGTGTCTGCAGGACTCAAGGAGGTGGCTGGACTGCAGGAGCAAACCTGAAGACCTGATTTCTTGAGCTCTCCATCACCGAGGGGAGTCCAAGCCAATAGAAAGGCACAGTGACTTATACCTGTACCTACGATCCACACAACACCCGCGATACACAGTCAGCTTTCTTCATCTTCCTGCCACGTGCAATGTACCTGTATCATGTACTGCTGTGTGTTAAGACTAATGATTCCAGGGAATCCTGCTGGAGTGGAGTAGAGAGCTTTTGCTGAAAAAGGAATTTTCAAGATGGCATTTAAAAATCTGAAATCCAAAGGAAAGCATAAAGGAAACAAAAACCAAAAACCAAATAAGAATCCACCAGAGGGCTGAGCTCTGGGGCTCCAATATTCCCTTTGTATTGTGCAGAGAGAGGCACTGTGCAGCCGGGGCTGGAGTTTTCAGGTGGCCATGCAGAAAATGCTCCTGGGCACTCCCTTTAAAAACTAAATCAACATTATTTTAATTTGTGTTCCCTGCTCCCTCATTCACAATGGAGGGGAAAGTACGAGGCTGAGCAGGGAGCATATTTCTCTTACAAGTTAACTTAACATGCAATATGCAGGGGATTACTCTGGGCTCACTCAATACCACTGCCCAGAGCTTTATAGAATTCTATTGATCTTAGCTAAAGCTGTTTAATTTTTTTTGCTTTAATTTTCTTTCCTTATTTGCTCATTAAGTTGAGGTGAGGAAGACGAGGGGGCCTAGTGGCAGGTGACGCTTCTTGGATTTAAGGCTGGTTTGAGGGACCAGTAAGCTAGTCTGGTAGCAGGCATTGGCAGCTTTTTAACCCACTGGTTTGGGGTGGGGAGGCTGCAGGGAAAGGGGGAGACAGAGTTGTCTGGGCCCCCCTGGATATTCTCTGCTGCAGATACTCACAGAATAAGGACTCTTTGTGCACAACCCAGAGGGAAAACTGGAGAGTGAGTCTGATACAGATATGAGCCACAAGGGGCTTGCCTTCTGGTAGCAGAGAAGCACATTAATCCAAAATGGGATACAGATGTGCCCGGACAATTGAATGGGATACTCATTTTTGCTATTAGAAGAGGTACTAAAGAATGAACAAAGAATTTCTCCCACCCACCCCAAACATTTGACGATGGTGTAACTGCCACATAGGGTCACCACAGCCTTGGGAGGGACTTGCATGATAGGGACAATCATGTCTGGAGCCTGGACAGAAGGTGTGGGAGGTGGGCATGGGATGACTAAGGCTGACGGTTGAGGGCCAGAAACTTTGTCCCCCTCCTTGCCGTCCTTCCTAGGCCAGGTAACAGGACTTCTGAGAGGGCAGCCATGGGTGTCTGGATTGGTTATTAAGTGTCCATGCCTCGGCAGCCTGGGCCGGGGGCTGGGCTGGGGCTGCTCTGAGCCCTGCAGGGATCCCTCTGGAGCCTGCTCACTGCAGCAGGGCCCCACCAGTGGCAAAGGACTGCTGCTCACCTGTGGCATCCTAGAGAGTCAAGAAGCATGGTGATGGTGACAGCCACCAAATATGAAGAGCCCGGGCCACCTCTTATTTCCTTGAGTCCTAAAATTATTATAGGACCCAACACAGAGCAGGAGGGAAGCCTAATAATAATAACAATAATAATAACAACAATAACATCCATTGAGCTTTGCTATGTGCCAAGCAATGTGCTAAGTTCTTCACTTGTATTATTTTAATGAATCCCCACAAAGTGCATCTGAAATAGGTACTAGTATCATCCCCTGTTTGTGGATAATACTGAGGTGGAGAGAAGTCCAGTCTCTTTTCCAAGGTCCTGTAAGTGGTAAGTAGCGGAGTCGGGATGTGAGCCTTGTCATGCTGGCTCCTGGACTCGGTGCCCTCTTACAGGCCTAATACCCACTCTCACAGGGCCTGCCGGTCCAGAGGCACATCCCTTAGTGGTCATTAGCATAGTTTTATTTGGAGGAGAAAAAGAAACATGATGTGATTTGCTCCCCAATATTGTGGAATACATTCACATCTGGCACAAAGGTCATAGAAGATAGAAGGCTATGGGAGTTTAGAGCTCACGAACTTCTGGTGAAGAAGAGGTGTTTAGGGTAGGGCTGCGAATGGACCAGTGAACATGCAAAAGTGAAGCACGGAGTTTTTTGGGGACAGGGTGATGGAAGGTTCAGCATATACCTGGAGACATGAGCAATTCCACTTGGCGATAGCACAGAAGAGGAGAGTGGTACGAGATTAGTTGAGAAAAGGAGGTTGTGTCCGGATCATAAAGGGTTAAGGGGATTGGACTCAGTGCTGAAAGTCAAGGGTAACAAAAAGGGTTCCATCTCATGGGCTGTATGTGGCTGGCAGTGGCTATCTGGACTGTTCCTCGTGAAGGAGGTGCAGAATCAGTGGGGTAGAGAGCTGTGTAGCAGTGTCCAGCACGGGCTGGGACTCACTGACATCAGTTCTTGTCCTGGCGTCAACAAAACACTGAACGATGACAGAGAAGTCGGGCCCTGGTTGGGCACACACCCCCCAAATTCTTACTGAATATGTGGTCATTCTGAGTTAGAGACTGATGCCTTAATGTTGTTAATTATTCCTTCTCTCCAACCCCTCCACCACCAATTTTATTAGAAGTGCCTGGAAATAGTGAAACCAAATATATTCCTGGGTAGCCAGAGAGCTCTGGCTGCTGATGCTTCTCATTTGGAACTGCTGAGTCCGATCACCGTGCAGAAGCCTTCAGAGGACGCCAGAGCCGCGCTCTAAGCCAGCGCTGCCAGTAACAGCTGGGGTCTGGAGGCCCACACCTGGACCTCACCAAAGTCATCCTGCATCGCAGAGTCTTTGTGAGGACAAACGGAAGTAACCCATTTGAAAATACCATGACAAAGAAAATGTGCCAGCTTAAATATAGTATTTTATCCAGTAAAAAATAATGTCATTGGTCATGAGATATCCTATCATTTTATGTATCATTAAGAAAGAAAAAAAATGCTGCCAAGTACTTCATCCAGTGTTCATCACATTCTGTTATCAGGGATGTTAAAATGATGGAAAAATAGCATTTTAGAATTAATGAAATACGGTACTTTATGACAAACATCCAGCTCCTTGTTACTAACCCCCACTTAAACAAGTTGAAAATGCATTTTCTTGGATTACAGATCAGGTTCTTCATACGTGAATTTCCATGTTCAAATCAACTCACTTTATTTAACACAAAAATCCAGTCTCCCATTCTTACCTTGTAACTGAAAGTTGAAGAGATATGGCCCTTAAACGGAGACCATCCCAATTTACAACTATGAAAACACCCGTTTCACTGTTGGTTCAGATATAACCAGCTTTAGATCATATAAGCTGCCAAATAGCCTTGATTAAATACTTGCCAGACGTATTTCAAGGTTCAGGGAGTCTCCTGATTCTGTGTGTGACACGGTAAAGCTGTGTTAGATGTCAGTCTGGGGCTGGAAACGGTAGAATGTGAGGCCCAGGCTGATGCTCACAAGCCTGGAATTCACTCTCTTCTCTATTTTGTTATTTGTACAATCCTTGAGAATAAGTTATGTGAACACAATCTCCTAACCAAACAGACCTCCTCGGGGGAATGTATTTGAAGCATTCCCAGGGGAACTTTAGGATAATATGCTTTCTTGAGTTTACAAAAACCCGGGGAAAGATTTCTGAAGAAAGGTGGAACCATTCACTAGTCAAGACTTCTGGTTCAAGCAGTGGAAGCTCAGCTTGAACTGGCAATGGAGGCACAATGAAAGGTCAAGAGAGATGCTCAGACACCTGGACACACGGTGCTGCCAGGACTGTTACTCTGTCCCTTGTCTTTGCCTCCATATGGTTCCGTCTGTCCACCTACATTTGTACTTAGCAAAGGAGTAAGTATAAGCTATAATGCTTGGAAGGACTAGGTCTGATGCCTACAGATCTTGAAACCTTCTTTGGAAGTCCAGTTACTTGTGTGTCCTGGACCAAAGACTTGGCCTCCTCATCTCATAAGAGACATACTATGACTTACTTCAGTAATCAAGGATGCTGCAGAAGATGGAGCTTATTACTTTACAAATGCCTCAGGAGAGCTATTTGATTGGTCTCAGTACCAGCAATGGCTATGTTGTTTCCCTGAATAACTGGTTTATTTTTACTTTACAGACATAAAATCCAGTTTTTTATGTTTTTAAAAATATTTTATGACCTCCTGATGATGGCTACTGTTTCCTTCTTCATGGTGGCTACTAGGAAGCTCAGAACCAAATTTCTGACCTGCTTGAAATCCAACCTTGAATCCTAATGGCAGGCATTTTGTGTATGAAATTAACTCTCAATTCCATCCTACTTCCTTGACCTTATATTCACTTCAACTCAAATTTTAAAGCATACATAAGAGTTTTGTAATCTTGGAATACCATTTCCATCTTTGTAAGCAACCTTAAAATTTTTTTTAAGATTAAGGTGGGGGTGTCATTATTTGATGTCGGGCTCAAAGGTTTTGAAGTCTTTCAGGCAGCAACCTTGTTGCTGGGATGTGCCATTGAGTATAGGTGCCATTCTTCCTGGAGCCAGCTGGCTTAGGGACACCCTCAATATGTTGTCCCTTTGCAGGGCTTTCTAAACTCACCTGCCCACCTTCTGGTTACAAATTACATTGTGGATTTATTGAGTTTACTTCCTAACATGGGAACAGAATATATGAGGTTATTTTGTGTTCCTTTCCAAGACTTGGGAGGTAAATTCACTTCCTTATGGTAATGAAGTCCAAAAGAGAATTCATTTTCATCCTCTACAATACTCTGTGTCAAACATATCTTCAAGCTTCCACACATCTGTAACTGCTGAGAGATTTGCAGTTAAGAACAAACCTCAAATATTTAGCCTTAGGCATTTAAAATTCCAACAATAATGATAACAAAGATAAAACAATTATTGTCTGCAATAAACGACCATAGCACTGACTTTCAAAAGAATATTTGATGAGTGACTTTCATTTACATGATTAGGGGGTAGGTTGAGAGCCTGAAGAACTCATCCAGATGCAAGAGTGGAAAAGCAGATAATCTAAGTGAGGCACTCATTTCTCAACTCAGAAGCACAGGAAACACTCCTCTGGGAGACTGGCTGCTCCTTCCAGTCATTTGCTGCAGGATTCTTAATTTCTCAGCTGGGAGCATTTCTAAACTCATATACAAGGTGCACATCTGCACGGGCCCTATTTTTGTGAAGTTTCTCCAAAGGCACAGTATGCGAGGCAAACATTTTCAACAAGATCTGCATCATGTTCTTCTTCGTGCAAGTTCATATTTTGGTTGAAATGATAACCATAAATATTTAACATTCTAAAAGCTGTGGCTTTCTAGCCCCCACCATCTGATGGGGGACAATGTTGCATGCATTAATTTACAACCCACTTTCATTTCAAGCTGGTCGATAGTATTTCATAAGGTAGGAAACCAGACAGCATGATTTCGGTAGAGAGAGGAAAAGAGCAGAGAGTAGCTTAAAGACCTAAACACCGGATTCTGAGAGGGAGAGCAGACATTGTCTTGTATTTGGGAGTCATTTTTTGTTTTTTCTTAATTTTGGTAAAATTTTCTTTTTCACAAATTGAAGGAATTAACAGGGTCACTTTAAGAAGAAGAAGTGAAAGATCTTGCGTCTTGTGTTGACTCCCTCTACTCCCCCACCCATACACACACACACACACACACACACACACACACACAGCAGAGGATGTCGGGAGAGAGGTGTTGCTGCTCAAGAATCAACAGAGAATAAAAGAAGAGGCTCTGTCACCAAAGCTGGACACTGTGGCCGTGCAATTCACCCAGTGAACAAAGGCAGCCTTTTGAAAAATGACCCCCACTTGACATTTACATGATACCAAATGATCTATTTGAATGTCATTATTTAAGCAATTGCTTTTGGAGCCTGCAGTCTAATTCTCATCAACTTCACCTTTAATTTAGAAGAGAAATGATAACCAATGGAGGGAAGAGGAGAAAAAAACAACAACCCACAGCAGAAGCCTGTGTCCTTGTGTTCCAGAGTGGTTTTTCATTCATAGTGTTTTCTGTAAATGTGATTTTGAATAAACCCCAAACTGACAAGTAAAAGGTTGAGTAGAAATAAATTCTTCCTTTTTAGCTGGGACTGTAGAAGAATGAGTGACTAATAAAATATTCTAATTACGAAAACCCTACAACAGGACCTGTTAAAATACATAAATAGACATTCAATCATATGAAACCAATTGTTGTATATCTATATGCTGATATGTGAACCAACCACTTTCACTCCAGATAATTCAGTGGCTATTGATTTTTTATTTTATATGTGTAATAACATGCTCCTAAGTTCAAAAGAATCAAAATAGCGATGATCAGCTATTTTCACCTTCAAACACCTTTTCCAGTAGAACTAATTAAAGCCCAGGCGTCACTGCCCAGTGCCCCGGTGAGGCCCAGGGAGTGAGCTGAGAGTGGAGCTCAGGGCTGGCAGCCCAGAACAGACCACCGTGTCGCACCAACGCCTTCCTCTCTGCTTCCTTTCCTCCCAACACGGAAGGCTCTCGCACCAGAGGAACAAAGTCATCATGTGGCACCGTTAGGGCACATGCGGACTCCAGGCTGGGCCACTGTTGTTTCTGCATACACTGGAGCAGATGTCCCTGAACCTCCACTGTCCCTTCGAAGAACTGATAGGTAGTTTTTGTTTGATGGCAAAGCACCAAGAAAACTAGTCAGACAAAGAAGAAAATGTATTGTTTATACAACTGAAGAGTTTGGTGGTAAGACTGACATGAGGTCAGCCTTGATCCAGTGGCCCAGATTACGCCAGCCAGAACCTGGCTCCTCTCCTTACTGCTGGTTTGCCTTTGGGGCTGTCGGCTTCTCCAGGTGGTTCCGAGTGGCCCCCTTAGTGGCTTCAGTTTCTTGTTTTGTGGTAGCAAAATTACTCCAGCTGTTTCCAACTCTGCACCCTCCTACCTCTGCCTTAGGAGAAGGGAGAGGGTATCCCTCTAGGTACCACAAGCTCTGGAGCCTCTTTATTTCTGTCTTTGGGGAGGTAGGATATGCTGCTTTTTGACCTAAGCCAGCCCGAGCCTACCCTGGAGCAGGGAGTGTGGACATTCCCACCCACATGGAACAGGAACAGAAGTGAACGCAAGAGGGGTACATTCCTGAAAGGGAATCAAGGTAACATTGAATGGGGGGCAGTGGAGACTGTGGGGGTGAGCAAATTTCACTACGACTTTACAGCTTCTCATTTAGTTATGCCTTTCACTAAACATCTTGAATTTATTTTCTTTTGCCACAAAGTCACCTGAGGAAGTCAAGAGGTGACGTCAGTTCTGGTTGCAGCCTGAATTAAGACTCGGATGATCCTTTGATCTCCATCTCCGAGTCTTGGTTCCGTGTCTCCAAGCTGATGGCAGTCTCCGGTGATGGCAGACACCTGGCACACAGGCCGTCACATTCCCCCTCGGTCCTCCGGCAGACATCATCCATCAATCACAGGACTTTTTCCTGTGTAGTCCAGATGTGGCCCCCGAGACCTCCTTAAACAGTCCTACGGACAGCCCCTACAAATGTATTGGTGTTGACAAGTGAGATGAAACGTGCTTGCCATCCCTGGAAAGGATTGCACACCACCAACCCCAACCACCAGTGCATCTCACTCCTATATGAAGAGCAGCACAGACAAAAGTGCACACATTTGCACACCTCGGTGTTCCTCTAAATGTGGTTTGCAGACCTCTTGCATCAGAATACCCCTGTGTTCTTATTAATATATGGATTCCAGAGACCCACTCTAGAGCTATGGAAGCAGACTATTCTCAAAATAACAGTTTTAAATACTCAGTAGGCTAGTGGACACAATAGAATAAGATTCTTCATTCCTACTAGGTCTCTGAGATACTGGCTCATTCTCTGTGTATTCTTTCAGCAGCTTATTTAGCAATCGTGTGTAGGCACTGGGCTACTTTCAAGTGAATTTGATGAGAATGGTGCAAATAAAGAGTTCCTAGACTTCCTCAGTGAGACACAAGTGATGTTCTGTGGAAGGGGTTAACAGCCACAAGAAAGGATCCAGAACCTGGGAGTTCAGAGATGAGCAAGACCACTACTACACGGGGGGGGCTAAAAAGAAAGTGTCATGGAGACTTGGCCCTGGAACCTGTGTTGGGTAGGGAAAATTGGGGCATGAGGTGAGGAAAGACGAGCCTTCTGGGAGGAAGACATGGCAATGAATGGAGGTGAGAATGTGCAGCAGAGGATCATGAACAGAGAGTTGTTTAACTCAGTTGGAGCTGCGAACAGGATCTGAGAAAAGAAGTTGGAAAGATAGGATTAAGTTTTTATTACAGAAGGTTTTGTGGGTCTGGCCTCAGTGTTTAGACTTTCTTTTATAGGCATCAGGGAGCTATTTTAAGCAAGGGAGTGACATGACATTAAGCTATGTTTGAGGATGTAGAATCTGGAAATGAGGGAAGAGGAAGAAGCCGAATGGGAAAGGCTGGAGGCGTGGAGGTGATGGAATGCTTCTGTAGCTGTTCAGGCGAGAGGCTGGGGTCTGAACTGGAATGCTGGCAGTGGAAATGGAGGGGAACAGATGTGAGAGGCCATGGGGAAGGAGAGTCACAGGGCTTGCTGGTTTGATAGCTTGGCCAGACTATTGAAAGTGTATTAGTCAGGATGTGCTGGTCCATGCAACGATAACAAATTGATCCTGAAATCTCAGGATTTAATATAATGAAATTTTACTTATTAGTGTTTTACATGCAAGACTGGTTGGCAGGGAACTCGACTACACTCAGTCATTCAGGGACCCTGGTTGAAAGAAGCTATGTTACCTTTTAGCTGTGTGGTGAAACATGTGGTCTCTCGAATGTTATGCAAGGGGAGAGGAATGGGAGAGACTTTCAACTGAATTAATCACATGGTCCTAATGTAACTATAAAGGTAGCTGGGAAAAGTAGGGGAACACATGAAATATTTGGTGAACCCTCTACTTTTTCAGTTCCACAAGAGTAATTACAGCATTTAAGTTTTTAAGAAGTCATGTACCTGAACTGTCATATACTCAAGAACATGGAGGTAAACTGGAGGAAGGCAGAGACTGGAGAATAACTTTGGTTGAGTCATCTAGTCACTTGCAGAGGTGGTATTTTGATTTCAGGCGCATGGGTGGTGGTATGTCTTGATCCTGACTGCTTCTGCCTTACAGTTTTTAAAAGTTAGTCAAAGGAGTCCCTGACTATGATTGTCTGTATCAGTGAACACACCTCACATAAGACCAAAATCAGTTCATGTGTTTATATATGCACACACACATCCCTAGCTTTTAATGAATACATTTTTGTATAAAACAAAAACAACCCCTCCAAATCCAAATTTACTGATCTATCTCAATAACCTCAGAGGTTTTTAGATATACAAACATTTTCATGGAGTAAGAAGTCTTGTGAGAACCACCCATAACTCTTCTCTGGAAACACGCTAAGATGAAAGGCCTTCCTGAGTCTAGAAGCCCTTCCCTCTAAAACAGTTGTGGCTGTGGTGGAAGACACATTCATGCAGGCAACAGTTACTATGTGCGCATCAAGTCCCAGGCATTCTTCTAGACCCTGAGAGTTGCCACTTTCTGTACCTTACATTCAACTGGGGCGAGACATACTAGTCTGTACACAGCTGGGACTCTAACTGGGACTTCATACTCCAAATCATTTGCACTGATATGTCATGCTAAAGACTAGCTTGTTCTCCAAATGAAACCTCCAGCTTTCTATTATTGCTACCTCCTAAAGCACTAGCTCTTTTCCAGTCTTCCTTGAAAAACACTGATCAGCCCAGATTTACTGAGTAGCTTGCCAGCAGTGGTGCTCTGGGGGAGATAATGAGGAATAAGCTTTCTTCTTGCTTTCAAGGGGGCTTCTGGCCTATTTCTTGGGTGCCAGGCTACCTTCTTCTGATGTGCTCCCTGAATTCCCATTACTGGTCTTTGTTTTAACAGAATTTCAGGGCAATGCAAGAGCAGCTAAGCGACCAGGGCTGCACCATGACCTGAACGAGAGCACTTCTTGTTGCCCACCTTTATAGAGGATAGGAAGATGTTCAAAACAGGATGGGGGTACTTTTTACCCCTGCACTCCTGATAGAATTGTTCTTTTCATTTAAAAAATGTGTTTCCAGGGCAAATCCAAAGCCATCTTCTTTTTGCTCCTGGAGATAATGGCTCTACCAGAAAAATAACTTGGAATTGTTGGGGCAGAAAAATAGAAGGCTCTCTAGGAACAGAGAGCTTGTGATCCCACTCCTTTTATGCCCCAGGAAAAGAAAAGAGGACCACGTGAAAACCCCTCCTGGGGCTTCCCAACCAGTTAAACATGAGGGAGAGAGAGAAAAGGGGAAAAAAATTCTAAATAAAAGCAAAGTCTTTGAAAAACTTCAAAGAAACAATTCTCCTGTTCAGAAGTCAAGAGCACATCTGGCTGGCAGTGAAAAGAGAAGTGGTGTCATCTGGGTAAAAATGTTCTTTTCAAATATGTCCTTAAAGAAAAGCAAGAAAGGAGCATGCGAGGGATTGAGAGGAGAGGAATAATGCAAAGAGGGAAGAGAAGTTAAAGGGGAAAAGAAAAAAGGAAAAATCCTCCTAAATCTTGTAATGTTTTAGGAGGGCTTATTAGAGTGAAAATTAAGTGTCATACAGAGCTCTGCTCCGGTATTGATGGCCTTTATTCAAAGAGCCATCACCCTGTAAACTCACTTTAACAACTCCCTTCAGATGAAATATAAAAATTAAAGACATTTACAACACAGCTTAGTAGCAGATGTAGTCGTCCTGTTGGGGCTTAGATCAAATAGTGATATAAACCCCAGCAGGATAACAGGTCTTATGAAAAAGTCCTTAACAACAGCCCCCAAAAATCTTGGAAATCTTACAAAACATGTTTCCCATTCTCTCCCAACCTCAAGAGTCCCCCTTCCTTCCCCCAACCCCTCCCCTGATCTATTAGGCTCCTTTTCCATTGTCATCCTTGTCTGGAGTTCTTATGAGTCACTCTACACTTAGCAACTGGACCAAAGAAAAAAAAAACCTGGTTGGGATTCTGGTTATCTTCTTCATCTAGTCATCTGCCCCTACTGTTATCTGGGAGAGAGCCAGGGTGAGGGGAATGTGCTGAGCAGGCTGGGAAAAAGCTGAAACGTACATTTAGCTCCAATGGGGATGGAGGTCTTACCTGCACCACGACCAGGTGCTGGCCTCCTAAGTTCATGCAGTTCTTCCCGTGTGCCTCTCCTCCACCTCCAGTTCTCACCGATGCCCCCCAGAGGAGCCCCAAAGGCCTCCGATTTGATTTGAAGTCTGGGTCCCTCAAGAAAGTGGGAAGCATTTATATCTATTATAATAGAACAAATGCAGGTGGGGGACTTCTCCCTCTCTATCCTTTCCAAAGAAGATTTCCTTGAAGAGCTATTCCAGGAACCATCTTCTCCTACCCACCCACTCAATGCACCCACCACTCCCTTGTTCTCTATTGCAAATGCATGTGTGTGTGCCTGTGGCCTGATTTGCCAGGCACAGGAAGAGTGCTGGAGGTATGCGCATGGTCACCTGTTAGCTGTGGCTCACTTTGGCCTTGAGTTGACGTGTCCATCGACTGGCTTTGGAAAGAGGAGAAGCTTAGAGGATGGAAGGGGAGATGGGGGTAAGTAAGCTCCATCTGACTTTCTGGTTGTTGGGTCTAGTTTTTCTGCACCCCAACTGCTACAAATGAAGCCAGTGACCTCTCTTGCCTCCACCTCAGTAAACAGAAAGAGTCAAGTCCCTGGGCTCCTCTTTTCTGGCAGATGATATTTAGCCAACGATTTGGGAGTGGCGGTGTTAGATGTTTGGCCATAGCTTGGCCCTTGGATCAGACAGAGGCCAAGAGGCTGGACAATAAGGAAGACTCAAAAGGGCCTTCATGAACAAGGCACAAATCCGGACCCCATAACGAGCACTACTCTGAGGGTAGGTCAAGGCCCTGCTTCACTGGGAGCAACTTGATAAGAACATTGAAATAAAATGTATCATCTCAGCTAGCTAAACCAAGGCCAGAGAGAAAGTTTTCCTCAGAAGCCCTGAAAGCAGTAAGTGAGCAGCTAGCTTGGTTGTCAGATGGAGCTTAAAGAGGTTGGAGACGTTCCAAGGCTAAGTGCTGGCCTCCCAAGGTCATGCAGTCTAGCATTTTCCAACACCCAAGCCAACAGTGCAGCTTAAACTCATGCCCTCCCTGCCCTCTTCTCCTCTGCTTTACCCAAGAGATCTGCAATGTGACTGGGCTGTGAATTTTGTCTGGTCCATCCCCATACCTCCCGGCAGGCTTGGCTGGATTTTGTCTCACACATGGTCTAATCTGAAAACAAACACTGGAAATCAGCTGCTCGGGTGGGAGGCCATGTTGATATGACCAATGAGCAAGGACCGTCCTCTCTCTGGATCCTACAAAAAATGACTTCAAAGGTAACTTCCTCACTCACACTCACATACCTATCCTCCCACTCACACACACACACACATGTACCCGCACACATGGACACAGATCCAGGTGGCCACAACCCCAGTGGATACTTCTCTATGCTCTCGACCATTTGGCCAAAGAGGAGGCAGCATTTATGTCCACTAACACAAGGTCTAATCTGTGAGGAAAATGTATGCTTATGTAAAGAATCAAAGAAGATAATAGTTACAGCCTATGTCACAGGCGTGGACTAATCTTCGATTAAATAATGATATTCAGATGACATTTCTTGGCAACTGGCAGACCAGCTGGAAAAATAAGTCAAAATTTCCACAGAGAATAGACTGTTTTGCCATCTAAAGCTGGCCAAGTGCAAACAGCAAAGGTTCTAAATACATGTGAATAAAAGGTCCCAGCAGTCTGGTTGCCAAAGGAGCTTCATTTACTCACAGAATTGCACACACAGGTTTGAAGATATGTGTAAAGTGCACATGTAAATTTAATATCTACTGTACACACTTGTCTGTCCTCTTCCTCCTGGTATTCTGACCTTTGACACTTTCTAGTCCAATTCCTCATTTTTTCAGATGAGGAAACTGAAGTTGAGAGAGCTGGAGAATTGGAGGGATTTACCCAAGGTCACATAGCAAGTCAGACATCTTGGTTCTCATTCCAGTGCCAGTTTGAATCCATTCAGACCATCACAGAGCTGATCAGTGGAATGTGTATGTGCCCATCATGGGATGCATGCATGTGCATGGGTGCCAGGGTGTCAGGGGCTGGTGTGTGCAAGGTACATGTGTGTACCTTTCCAACATGACATGATGGAAAAATGTGCATTTTGGTTCTGGACAGACCTGGTCTGTTGTCAGTATCCCAACAGGAAAGAGATGGAGTTCCTAACATGAGGACTATTTACAAAGAGGTGGGTGGAGTCAAGGGAGGTAGTAGGTATGAGATGGTGCAGGACTCCATGTTAGCAATAGCAGAGAGCTCTTCTGGTCCCCAGAAGCTCCCCAGCCCAGAGAGAGTGAAGTTGATCTCTGACGGGAGGACTCTTGTTACCTGTGTGGAGGAAGCTGGGAATCAATACTGTGACCTGACCTTCTCCATTCTCCTGACTCCTGCTTGGGCCTCTCATTGGGTGAACCCGAGAGCTTAAGGACAGGGGAGCCAGGATGCTGGCCATACACTGGGCCTCCCAGGGGATTAGAGTGGTCATTGGATCTGAGGAGCAAATAGAATATCCTGCATATCTGGGTTCAAATCTCAAGTAGCTTTGCTATTTACCAGTGCTGTGACTTGGGACATGTCACACCACTCTCCGCCTTTGGTTTCCTCATCTGTGAGATGGTTTTAATACCAGCCACGTTGGGAGGTAGAGGAGTATGCTCCTCTTAGAGCTGCTGTATGCAAAACTCCAGCTTGAATCCCTGCCCATTTGGTCCAGTTCCTTCTTGTCTCTGCGACACCAGAGACCCCTGGACACTTTGGCCCTGGAAACCCGAAGCCTTGTGCTTTTGCAGACCTTTTAATCCAGTAATTCTGCTTCTAGGAATTTGTTTCAAAGAACTAATCCAGAAAACACATGAAATTATAATGTTTTTCACCACACCACTCCTTAAAACATGAAATTTGGGGGCAGCTTTACTGTCCGTATCCATCAGGATTCTGAGATGCCAACAACAGAAACTGATTCTGGCTGAGTTAAGCAGAGAAGGAATTCACTGAAGGAAGAGCAGATGACTCACATTTGCCAGAAGAGGCCAGGCTGCCTTGGTGGGTGAAAACAACTGGCCGCCTCCTCCTGCACACTTGAGTGTGTGGCTGAGGATCTGTGGGTGGCAGTGTACAAGCCATGCCCCCAGACACTCAGGGTGTTCATATCAAATTGTGTGAGGCAAACCAGCCTGTCTCTACCACCCAAAGTCATGTTTTGCAGGCATGCTCTGGATGCTCAAACAGGACGAGCGAGACATGCTCGACAACAGCATTTGTGGAAAAGACTTGAGGGAGATGGTCACCGGCAAGCTCCACATCGAGCACAGACTGATGCTCTTAAGGGAACCTGTTGTCTCACTCTGGTTCATGACATTTATCCTTTAAGAGGTTGCAGACTGAAGTGCTCTTGGGGGGAAATAGACCTGATGTTGGTATTGTCAACCTTGCCTGTCCCTGGCCCTGTGGATGCCCCATGTAGATCCCCTTTACTGGGCCAGTGTGCCCAGCCAGATGCTGGGACTTTTGACGGCTCCTAGCTGCCTGTCTTTCTGGCTGAGCTGACTTAGGGAGATGCCTGCTTGGGCAGCATTTCTTCTCTGACCCTGAGGATCAGCTAAAAGCTAGACTTTATGTGAAACTACCTCCTTGCACTGGTCTTTCTCCTTCTCTGATTTCCCTCCATCCTTCCCTTATCAGTTTTCCCTGAGGAGCACTGCATTGATACATGAACTGCACTTAATCTTTATCTCAAGCTCTGCTTCTAGGGAAATGGGCCTATACCACAATCTGACTTAGATTTGTACCTGACCTTGCATTCCTTCTTGCATGTGTGTCTAGGCCCTGGCCTCTGCCCAGGTTTGGCTCCAAGCCTTTGTTGTCACCAGGCCCAGTGTGACAGTGAAAGAGAAAAAGCATGTAGGGTTGGGGGCTGGTCTGACATTCATTCAGGGGTGCTCGCAGAAGGAGTTGGATCTCAAATGATCAGATGGGTGCCTTTCTCTCCTCTGAGCTCTCCAGCACCCTCTGTCTACCTCTATTGTCACATCTATCAATCACACTGTATTACAACCTTCTGTTTTCTTGACTTTTTCTCTGACAAGACTTGAGCTCTAGAATGAGGAGGGAGTCTGGTCTTACTCAAACTCAGCTCAGAGCCTGGCCTCAGGAATGGAAGTGTCTGTCACTACAGAAGGGCACTTTTGCAGGTAATTTTTGTCGAGTGAATGAAAGAATTTTCAGAGGGCAGGTCTCTCCCTGCTCAGTACCACCCTTTGGGGAGAGTGGATTTACCCAAAAGCCAGGCTTGGTTATCATACTAGCCCATAGCTGAGCTTAATCTGAGAAAAGAATGAACACAGGTTCTCATTACCTGCAAGTCATTAAGCTGAGATCAGAAAAAAGGGACGAGGGGTCAGAATGAACATTTGTAAAGGGATACAACATTTATATTTATCTGTGCACAGATACCACAGTGGCCCGGTGGGCCACCTTTAGTGAAAACATATATGATGGTTTCTGTGGACCATATTGTATACCTGCTTTGTGCAAAGTTTTACACAGCACAAAGATTATTTCAGTTGACATCCCTGTCTCCAAGGACCTCACAGTTTCAAGTAAACAGGCAGTTATAATAATGGATAATATTTATTGAGTGTTCACTAGGTACCAGGCATGGTTTTAGACACTGCACATGTATTGGTTCTTTTAATCCTCACTGCCACTGAGTTAGGTAATCTTACAAATTTAAAAACTGGGGCACAGAGAGGTTTATTAACTTGCCAAAGGTACCCAGCTCCTAAGTAGAAGAGGCAGGATTTGAATCCACACCTTTTAAGCTCCAGAGCCCCTCAGCATCCCAAGAGCAGTAAGTGCTGCAAAGAGATGTGAATTAAGTGCCAATGAAAGCCCATTCTTCTTACTGAAAATCTTGAACTATGTCTCAGCAGCACATCAAAATCACATCCAAAGTGGGAAGCATGCATCCTTCTTTTATTACCTCCACTTTCTCCTCCTCCTGGCACCCCTGTCTCTATCAAGGTACCACCGCTCCATCTTGTCAGTCTAGGACCTCAGATTTGTCCTTGATCCTTCCTTCTCTCATGTTACCTGTAAAGTGTACCTGGTTGCTAAGTCTGCTGAATTTTAGATCAAACTCTGCAATGCAGCCTTGCCTCTTCCTGCTCTTTGCCCCTGGCCTCATTCAGGCCCTTCACCTCCTGTCCGGATCCCTGCAGCGGGGTCTCTAATGGTTTCCTGATTGCTCACTCCCCATTCCCATATGGCCCGCACACTACTGCCTTCCTCACCTCGTACACCCCGGCCACACTGTAAGCCTTCTGGAAGGGACTTGGACTCTGGTCCAATCCATCACTGCAGGTTTGGGCTCTGCATTTTTATGAACAATTCTGGCTGTGACTAGAAGTGACTCATCTCCGTAGGGGCAGGGCAAGAGAGGCCAGCTGTGTGCACTAGAAATCACACTGCGTCTTAAATGCTAATTCCCATATGAATCACCTGGGAATCTTGTTCAAGTGCACACTCTGATTTAGTAGGTCTGGGGTGGGGCCTGAGATCCAACATTTCTAATAAGTCCCCAGACCATAGTTTACATAGTAGGATCCTAGCAGGCAGCTCCAAGGATGAAGCCAGGGGTTTCTCCAGCCAGTTTTAGGCCGGAACAAATGGAGCTATAGAAAATATCAGCAACAAAATACTTTAGTGAGCATCTGCTATAGGCTAGATGCCGAGCTTAGTGCTTGTTTTGCATAATCTCACTTCACCCTCCCAACAGTCCCTTAAACTGATACCATTATCATTCCCATTTCTATATGAGAAAACTGAGGCACTGCAAGATGAAGGGACTGATCCAGGCTTACCCAGCTGGGAAACAGTGGAACTGCAGCTTAAACCTGAGTCTCCCTGTTCCACATTAGTTCTCCTAACCCACCTGCCACTCAGAGGCCTGGCGGATGGGCAGTGGGGGACTGAAGGTGCAGCGATCTCCGAGTACGAAGGCCCTGTTCTACAGTGGTGCCCACTGCAAACCTGGCAGGAGCTGATGCTGTTGGGTCCTGATACACATTTTCTCTAACCTTTGTGATATTGCTAAAAATAGGTACTATTATCAGAAATGCTCCAAGAGGATACGTGGCAGAAATGGTAGAACTGGGACTTCTGCGTGGTTGCCTGCAATCTCCCTGTTGCCCGAAGCTGCAGGGCCTGTCACACACCAGGTCCCACCTGGGCTGCTACGGCCACAAGGTGCCAGCAGGGGCCTGCCTGGGACAGACAAGGCCCAGAGCACAGGTCCCCGGGAGTGAGGAGGCCGGAGCTGGGGGCTCTTGCCAGAGCTGGACTTGGAGTTCTGTCTTACTTCTACACCAGATGAGCAGAGTGACCCTGAGCAGCCAAGCAGCTATTTGCCCTCTCTGGGCTCCTTTATTCGTCAGGAACACCACAGGCAGGACTGGCTACATAATCTGTGTGCCCAGGGCAATAAAAACGTGGGCCTCTTGTTTAAAAAATTATTACGAATTTCAAGATGGCCATGACAGAGCATTAAACCAGGCCCAGGACCCTTCTAAGTGTGGCTGCATGGGTCACACACCCATGAAGCCAGTCCTGGAGATAGTGTGGGCTCTGTGATGTCTAATGCTTCTTCAGGCTCTATGGTTCAGCAAAGTTGGTTTCTGGCTACTATGCTTACTTTATTTGTAATTGATATGTCACCCTGAGACTCTCTGTGGCAGCCTCTTTCCCCCGGCTGTGACTCTCTCCTGTCCTGTAAGAATATTTCCCTTCCCCTCCCATGTGCTGCATCACCTGGGGACCTTGTAAGGACTGCTGTGTCTTGAATGTGAGAAAGTTGTCCCAGATTGGTTGCCATCTTGGAAGAGATGAGGGGTAGCATGGGTGGGAGGAGTGAATACGCCCCTCTTTGTCCTGGATCGCATCCTTTGCAGGCAGCTCCTTCATTTCCCTGGTCTTCCCCTGACTCCTCAAGAATCAGAATGGAGAGACAGTGAGAAAGAGTGAGTCAGCAGTTCAAGCCCTGTCCTGGCCTCCTCCCTCCCCTCTGGGGACTGAATACCTCAGTTCCCAAACTGTCTGAGTCAGGGAGGTCACCCTGAGGACATCTGCCTGTTAATCTGAACCGTGTGGAACAAGCAACAGCTGCTGGAGCCAGCCGGGGAGGCATCGCTTCCTGTGGCCGGGACAGCAGACCAGGTGGGTGCCTCGCCCTCCTCCTGGACGACTGCAATCCTGCCCAGGTGGCCCGAGTGCAGGGAGGGCACTGGCTGTCTGGTTCCACTCCAGAGACTGAGCCCAACCCAGGAGAGGCCCTACCAGCATCTTCTCCTGGGGTGCTGGCTGTCAGGGTTATCAAAGGGCGAGAGGCAGCCCACTGTCCAGGCCGATCTCTGGAGAGACAAATGAAACCCTGGCCTGAGTGTCTGGTGTCCTGGGGTCTCTCTTGAGGTTCGCCACTAATCTTAGGCAGAGGCAAGCAAACATACAGCATTTCACCTTGATACCCTCTGGGCTTCAGTTTCCTCATCTGCAAAATGGGAAATCTTTGCCCCACGCCCCATGCAGAATGAATCAGTCCTTTTCTGGAAGCCCAAAGCATGTGATGATGCATAAGTTAATCAGGGTGCTTAGCATGTTGTGACCTGGTAGTTAATGAGGTATCTGATGCTCCTTCTAGGCAATCAGCTCCTTAAGGGCAGGAAACATATTTAGTCTTTTCCTGATGCCTCTTTTAGCCCTAACTCCATCCTTCTGTGCCTTAGATGCTTAGACTGCCCCAGGGAAGCTAGTGTACGGGAAACAACTGCATGTCACGCATTTGTTAAGGTGACAACATTGTATATCGACTCCAGGCAATGTCTGGGGAGAGTGTCAAGCCAAGAACCTCAGGCTCTCTGCCCCCAGAGAGCAAAGAACAGTAGCTGGAAATCTCCCCCACGCCATCCTGTCTCTCTGTCCCTGCCTTCCTTCAGCTGCAGCGGGACTTTGACTTCTATCATCTGACTACCATGGCCCACTGTCCTGTTGACACATGACTGTGTGTGAAGCCCAGAAGGTGGGTCCTGCCTGGAATGATGAGGTCATTCCTAGTAATGGTCACTGGGGCAGAGCCGTGAACTTCAGAGCAGACCATGGGAGGTGTCTGAGGAGTAAAAGGAGGTGAAGCAATTCCAGAAGCTCTGTCTGCTTTCCTGATGGGACTGCAAAAAGGCCTGCGAGCCCTGGGGAAAGCACAGAGCCCCCCTCACAAGGCTGCTCCAGATGCTCCTCTAGGGGCCTGTTTGTTTGCCCTTGCCTGGTGGGCGAGGGAAGTTGTGGGGAATGACAGCCATGGGAACCAAGAGATGGTTGGTATTATGGACTGAAGAGTGTCCCTCCTCAAATTCATATGTTGAAGCTCTAGCCCTCAGTGGAATGTATTTGGAAATAGTCAAGGTAAATGAGGTCACAAGGTGGGGTCTAATCCAATAGACTGGTGCCCTAACAAGAAGAGACAACGACGATCTGCCTCTCCACACAGGCACAGGGAAGGGCCTCGGGAGGACACACTGCGAAGGGCCATCTGCAAGCCAGGGAGGGAGTGCTCCCTAACCAGCGTCGCTGGCACCCTCATCTCAGACGCGTAGCCTCCGGGACTGTGAGGAAATGAACTTGTGTTGTGTAAGCATCCAGCCTTGGCACCTGTTATGACAGCCCCAGCTGAGTAATACAGTGGGCCTGCTGGTGGCCACCAGGGTGGGCACAGATGTCACAGTGCACAGGCTAAGGAAGGGGCTTCAGGGGAAGGGGGGTGATGCAGAGTCAGCCAGCAAAGCCCGGGTCTCCATTCTCCCTCTGGGCCTGTAGGGAGTGTTCTGGTGAGCATTTTTGCTGCCGTGTAGGGATTCTGTCCCTTCTGAGGATCTCCTTTCTTATAGGACAAGCAAGAGAGGAATCTTGTCACTGGAGACAGCAATCAGACTACTTAGCACCAGGCAGATCTGGCCCTGGGGGCCAGCATCTACCAGAGTCATCTGTGGACACCAGCTCCCAGCACCTGTAGCCCTTGAGAGCATGTGCCAGGGTGGCTGAGCTTGACCACATGTCCTCCCCCAGGGAGATTTGGGGCCCCTGGTGCCAGCAAGATCACTGTTGAGCAACCTGGAGTGAGCACCAGGGTCATTCCAGACAGCCCAGGAATATTTGTTTAGGCCGGAAGCAGAGCTGTCAGGGGGCAATACTCCCCTGGGCAGGGAGGCTGGTGGACATGGGAATCAAAGGGAGTGAGCCTGAGGAAAGGTCAGCCTCAGGGACAGTGCAGGTCACTCAGTCAGCTGCCCTTCCCCATCAGGAGACTCTCCTTCCTACAACTGACTTTGAAGATTCTAGATTTTGTTCTTATTAAGGGAGTGACACTCCTTCCATAGGGTGGACAGAAAAGGGGACCAGGCAGGATGCTTGGGGACCCATGTAGCCATGGGCAGCTGAGCACCTCCAGTCCAATGAAGCTCAATGACTCCAAATGTTGATAGCCACGGCCTCCGCTGCAGGGGTAAGACAGAGCCGAGGGGGCAAGAAGTCACGGTACTCACAGGGTCAAGGACAAGGCCAGAGGCAAGACTCGCCAGCCACCTGTGCCCAAGCCTTCCATGTGGGTGGATGTGCCCAGGCTATTTCCTCCCCATCACTGGCTGCCATTATCAGAATGGATGTGCCTGACCAGTAGGGGCCTAGGATGCAAAACACATTTGCCTGTGCTTGGCTTTGCTTCTTTATAAGACCTTGGTAGGTGAAACGAATACTTCCTGTAGTGTGTGTGCACATGTGATTATGCATATGCATGTGCATGTGTGTGTGTGTGTGTGTGTGTGTGTGTATGTGTGTGTGTGTGTGTGTGTCAGCATGGGCTGGCTCTGAAGCCAAGAATGGAGACAGAATGGACCTGGCAGGGCAGGCTGCTAGGCGTGTCATGGACCTCCACCTGCAGCTCAGCTCTGGGGCCACCTTGGAGCAGGAGCCCAACTGACTGCAGCCAGGCTCCTGCCTGGGGCTCCAGGAGGTGCAGATGCCTCTTCGCTGGTACCCAGGGCCGGGCCTCTGTGCTCTCTGCAAGAGGGCTGGGCCTGCAGGGCTGTGGGGGCAATGCCAGGGCTCAGCACACCTGCCTTCCTCCTCCCTGCACTTTGTATCTGCCCTCAGCCTCCCATCCCACCAAGCTCTTGAAGCCTCCCTGAGCAACCACCTCGGCCAAAGGCGAACCCTCACTTCAGAATTCCTATAGACAGGTGTGCCACACTGGTGGTACATGCCACAGAGAGCCCCCCGGACTCAGGGTTGCTTCCCCTGCTAAACTTGGGGAGGCTGGTGGCAGGGGCACTGTGAGAAGCAGTCCTCGCCTGTGTGGTGCAGTCAGTATTGGTGCCCTGTGGTGCCCGTCCCTCTGTGGCACCATCACCGTCCTCTAGAGTTGACCACTCGTCCTGCTGCTTCAGCTGATGGCACTCACAGGGGTCTGTCGCCACTGGTGCTCTCTCTGGAAGCCTGACCTTGAGCGTGGAAGATGCCATCTCTAGCTGACAACCTACGACCTGCCCCTCTCAACTTTTGCATTCTCTGGGCCACTTCCAACCTCCTTCTGCTCAGGAGGCCTTGGCCCTGGCAGGAAGCAGGCTTGGCTAGAGACCTGTCACAGCAAAGTCAAACCTGCCACCGCCCACAGGCCCACTTGGCCTGCAGAGAATGGCTGGCGTCCTCTCTTTGCCTTGGGCTGACACGCAGCTTGTTCCTGCTGTCACCTTCTCTGTCTCCTACCTCAGGCTGTCGTTATTCAGTCGGTCACCCTCAGACTTCTCCAGACAAGCTCCAGACATCCGCCTGTGCCTCACCCTGGCCAGTGTTTCATGTCAGGCTCTCCCGAGGGCCCCCTTCCTGGGACACCCCCACAGTTGGTGTCACCACAACCCAGATTGCTGCTGCTCAGTAGGCATCTGACCGGAGGGGTGATGTCACTCTCTCCTCATGGGAAACACACCTGTTCTGGTAGGCGGTCCTCTGGAAGTGCCCCTTGTCTGCCCGGAGCTGGGGGTGGCCTGGGGTCCCCACCCGAAAGCCAGGTCAGAGCCTGCTCACTGATCACATGTGCCCTGAGGAGATCCTCCCCAAGAATCTGCCAGTCCACCCTCTTCATGACTCAGAGAAGGTGTGTGAGTGGGGGTGGGGGGTGGGCTGGGGGGCACTCGGGGAACAATCTTCAAACTTTTTTGACTACCTCCTGAAAGGGTTTCGAAGAACTGTGTAGCCCTGAAAGCTTCATAAGCATCTTAAAGCATTTTAAATGCTTTTGCTTTAAAACATTTAAGATTAACATCTAAATTTCTTCACCACAAGTATAAATAGTTACAAAGGACAAGATTTCTGGTGTATTGAATATGACATATGTGTTTTGAATATATTTTTCATCAAAACCTTGAAGTTGGAGATCTGGGTCATTCAATTTATTAAAAACAGGCACTGTATAGCATAATTTTGCAAAACTAAACAGTTAAATCAGAACTTTTTATGAAAGAGCAAAATTCTGATTTCACTTTTTACTTGGAATATGCAAGTTCCTATGTCCTGGAAACATCTGCTTTCTTATCCCAAGATAGACAGGTAGGCGGGGGAGGCGCTGAGTTGTGTGGTGGTGTCATTTGTAGGAAATATTCCTGGCTTGGATTTTTCTTGCAGTCCTGTGTTTGGTGCCCTGATGATTTACAACCCCAGGAAGGTGCACCATGGCCAGGCTCAGGATGGGCAGGGCCTTTTTTTGTTTTGTGGGAAAACTGGAAACCACCGGTGTATGCTCAGATGCACTGGTTTTAGGAAAGAATGCCTGAGCAGAGAGGCTAGGCAGATGTCTGCAAAGCTTTCTGTGCCCGGGTATTCTTGGGAATGCCTCCCTGTGTCTCCAGGGGAGTCCAGCTGGAAGGCAGCTGGGCTAACAGTTACTGTGTCTTTTATGGTCACCCCTTAGCAAGTTCTGCACTGATGGTCCGACACCCCTAGTTAGCATGCAGGTGCATTAACACCCTCTGTCAGAATCTGAGGTCTTATCTGAGATGAAAATGACTGGCAAGTCTCATGTGAACACCTTGCTCAGCTCACTTGGGGCTTGGCCCATGGTGAGTGCCCAGGGACGGTCTGTGACTATGTCTGATGTGGTGGTGAGTCAGCTGCCCTAAGTCCCTGCTGCCACTGTCCCTGCCTCCTGCCCCTCCCTGTGTGGGAAGGGGTGTGACGGGGAATTCTGGGCTGAGCAGCCACTTCCATGTGGCCAGGGCTTTGGTGTGGGTGGTGGTGGGACACGCAGCTGGCCAGCAGGCATGGGGGGATGCCTCTGGGGGATGAGGCCTGGCCCAGGGCGGAGTGTGTCAGCCAAGTGGAATCCCCATGGCCCCATATTCAAAGCCATTTGTAAGGCTGAGCTGTTCCTTTGTCTGCGTCTGAGGACCCCCACTTGCGGCCGCAGCCTGGGAAAATGTGTGCAGTCAGGGCCACTGTGGCCTCTAGGAGCAGCGGCAGAGGAGCAGGCAGCTGTTCTGCATTGAGACTCCGAGGAATCAGCCTGTCTGGCCCATTACCAGCCTTATGCTAGAGTTGGCCTCTGCCTGGGTGGTGAGATTGGAGGACACAAAGATGTACTTGATCCAAGTATTTTCCACACCAGCCTGTCATTGTCTCATGGCCCCCATTAGAGACAGAGCAACAGAGAGAAACACAGAAATACACAGAGACACAGAAGTGAGGGCAGGCTGCCCTGGGGCAGGCACTCCCCTCTTCCATTCTTCAAATATTTGCCATATGACCCTGCCTAAGCCCACTAGCCTCTCCAAGCCTCAATTTTCTCTCTGTAAAATGGGGAAGAACGTCAGGGCTGAGGGAATCAGATGTGATTTTGACTGAAGAGAACAGAGACGGAGGGCTCAGGGAGCCCACTGTGGGAGCCACGGAGAGCTGGAGGGGTGGCCTGAGACCGCTGATGCACAAGCCCAGGCTCCAGGTCCCCCGGCAGGTGCAAGCCCACTCTTGGCCTTACAAATTGTTAAGCTCCAGTGGAGGGCTTATTACGAAGCGGATTCCTGGGCCCCACCCTGAATAGCAGATGCAGGGGGTCAGGCTGTGTGGGCCTGGGACGGGGAGGTGGTCTAGGTCACCTTGAAGCAGATCCCTTCCTCAAACCCCTTGCCCCCAGGCTCCTAATGGAGGCCAGGGAAGGGCGGTTAAACACATTCAAGGCTGTCTTCTGAAAATTCCACTCCCTGGATGAGAGCATTTTATATGGTCCCCACTCTTGAAGTGGGATCAGGGTTCTGGGGAAGAAGGACAGTGACAGGAAGGAGTGAGGGAAAAACTGGGGATTAAATGCTGGCAGAGGAGCAAGAGAAGCAGGTTCCAGACAGTTCCTGTGTCACAGGAATATCCAGGGCTCACCTGAGGTTGGCCTCAGTGTCTCACCCTCCTGGAAGGTGGGGAGCTGGCTGGTCTCTTTTGGGTGGGGATGCGATCACTGTCTGCGGCCCTGACCCAGGCCCAGGCCCAGCTTTTGACCACACAGAGCTCCCTGTGTCACTTGACACAGGGAGAGGCACCTGAAAGACTATTGCCACAGACGTGGCCTCGTTGACTCCCACTTAGGGCCTGAGGCCCGGAGTGCCAGGCCAAGAGCACCTGAGCACGGGCATCAGCACAGCCCAGGGCCCCATTTCTCTTCTCTTCCTCCAGGGTGAGATCAAATACCTCCTCTGGGGAGCCTTCTGGAGTGACCTCTTCCTCTCATGCTGCCCTGTACCTCAGTTTGCCTGTCAGGTCGTTGTGTCTTGTGTCATGGTTCTGTCTCCCTGGGGGCACCTCTGCATCTCCAGGGACCGAGCCTCCCTGTCTCACGCTAGGATGGAACCGCCTGTCTGGTCCTGGAAGGCCAGGTAATGATGTGACTGTGAAGAGCCTGGCTTTTTAGGATCTGAGAGAACTGGATTCAAATGTAATCCTGCTGATTTGTAACCCTGGGAAATCATTTAACCTCATTGAGCCTCTTTTCCCATCTGAACAAATGGAGGTAATGGTGGTTCTTACCACATGTGGTTTGTTGTGAGGACTCAGAGATACAGCGATGTGGCCAGTGATGTATTGGGGCTTTACAATTAGAACACTTAGAACATACTTGGAAACTCTATAAATGTGACCTATTATTATTATTATTAATGATTCACTCTACCCCCTCCTCCAAGGTTACACGTCTGCCGTCTGTCAGGTGCTAAACTGGGTCCTGGGACAGCCCAGTGGAGAAGAGACCTCCCTGCCACAGGACGACTTATATGACAAGAGTTTTTGTGGAGATTCAGCCAAAGACATGGGAAACCCTTGGAGGGCACTCCTCAGGGGTGAGCTGGGGCGCTGGGCAGGGGTGGCTTCTGGTAGGGGCGGTGAAGGGCAGTCACTCTGAACAGGGTGCCCAGCTTTCTGCCATGCCAGGGAAGAGGGAGGCTGGCATTCCCTGCCGAGAAGAGAACACGAAGAGAAACTCTCCTCTCTTGGGAGGGAGCAGCCAGTCACACCAGGGGAGGGGAGGGGAGGGGCTGGAAGGAGGGGTTGAAGAAGCTCAAGAGAGCCTTTTCCTACCTCTGCAGTTGG
This sequence comes from Manis pentadactyla, assembly GCF_030020395.1. Lineage (NCBI taxonomy): Eukaryota > Metazoa > Chordata > Mammalia > Pholidota > Manidae > Manis > Manis pentadactyla. Next base: position 169,641,252 of record NC_080021.1, on the reverse strand, counting down.
GACATAGAGGTCCAGTCCCTCAAACATGAATTCAAAGCGGCGTGCCTGGGTGGGAAGTCTTGCCCACAAAGTATCAGGTGAGACTCAGGGAACCTGGGGCAGCCTCGAGAGGCACCTACATAGGGTGAGTGTCTCTCAGCTGCCATGTGTGCCTCTGAAAGTCCCCCACACACAAGGAACCAGGTTCTCGGCACAATGGCCCCGTGGAGCTCTAGCCAATTAGACAGACAGAAGACCAATCTGGATCTAAGAAGAATGGCAGTGATAGGACATGCGGAGGCTCAGGTCGCCCTTAGGGAATTGGGTCTTGCTCCCACATGACACCTCTGGTCCTATAGGCCCAGTAAAGCTCTGTGAGAAGCGGGCTGCAGCCCCAGACATGCCAGGCGGCAGGAAGAGCCGGTGCCCTCTCCATCTCCAAACTGTGTCTTATTATTAAAACTCATACATCACACACTGAAGCAAATACTGGCATAGGGGAATTGGAATCCTTCAGCGTGGACTAGATCCATCACCTTCTAAATCAGGTACATCAGCCCGTGAATCAAACACATCACCTCTGGATTCGATGGGCTCCCAGTCGGATTAGATGCATCACCTATTGAATCAAATGCAACTCTGATTGAATCAGAAACTGCACCTCACCTAGTAAATCATCTAAATATTACCCACATTACAAGTTTGGAATGGCTGCCTCACCAATACGTTTTAACAGACGACATGTTAAAGCCGCTATAACATTTAAACAATTACCTGCAGAAACGAACTCAGTATATCACTTGCTGGATGATCAACGTGTGGAGCAGGAGAAACCTGTTTTCCCTGTCCCTCTGACCACCCTCCTTCCCCACGGGAGCCCCTTCTCCTAGAACATGTTGAGGTGAGGCAGGTGGGGGCAGAGGGGGCTCCAGATCAGAGCCCGGGGAGAGCCGGCAGGAGACCTAAGGCAGCAGACCAGTCGGGGCCCATCCGGTGACAGAAGTACTTTGCTTAACCTGCACAGCAGTTAAAAAACCAGAAAATTCATGTTAGAATCCAGGGTTTTTGGCTTCTTTTAACAATGTTAGATTTGGCAATAATGGGCCTCCATGCCCACTGACAGCTAAATCTAGTAATAGGTTTATTACTAGATCTATTGCCACCTGTGGTGCCATGCACTATTCCATATTATGTCATTTGATGCTCACAATAAGCGTAATATAATTAACAATAATAGACTATTATTATTCCCAGGTGAGGAAACCCAGGGCATAGAGAGAACGTGTCTGAATCGCACAGCAGGGCAGTAATAGAGGCAGGCATGCAGCAGCCCAGGAACCCCGAACAGTGTGGGGGCATTCCTGAGGGGGTGGGACAGGGAAGCTGACCCTGCCGGCATCCTCCCTCATTGTACCCACGTGCCATTGTGCCTCCCGGTCAGCCAGTGTCCTCTCCCCATGGTGGGGCCTATCAGGAAGGCCTCAGCTCCAGACCTGGATATTATCATCTACACAAATGGCTTGTGCTGCCATGGAGTTGTACTAGCAGAACTGTTAAAGATGTTTATTATACTTTAAAGTTGAATACCATTTACTAAAGTAGGCTGAATATAGTGCCCTATCAATTGATCTGTAATTTTAAAATCAAATCCTGTAATTGCATCACAAATTACACAATAACACTGTGTTGTATTTGGGCAAGTGTCAGAAATGTTAATTTCTTAAAAGCAAATCCTCAACCTTAGCAGTTTTTGATACTCTGCTTTGGTCTTTCTTCTCTTGCAGTACATCAGAAGCTTAGGAAAGCAATTGGCCCAGGCCCTCTCCTTCTTGAGGGGCTTTGTCCTGAGCTGTGTAGTCAAAGCTGCCACCCAGGGCTCCAAGATCTGGTCCCCTCTGGGACTAACCAAGCCAGTTGCTTCTGTCAGGAGGGTCTGTGCTCCCACCCACCATCCTTCCTCAACCTTTGGGCTACAAATGAACTAAGCAAAATAAAGGTGACAGCTTTGCCTTGCCTGATCTTTGCAAGTCACCTGGTTCATGGAAAGCTTAGTAAAGATGACAGGTGTGTTTCAAAGGAGGGCCTGGGAAAGGGCAGCTCAGCATCCACATAAGCCCAGCAGCATCCAGGGGCTCCACAGACATCACCCTTGCAGGCAGCTGGGCCTTTGGTAGCCTGAGCTGCAAACAGGGAGGCTGCAAGTCAGCACAGGCCAGGATGCAGCACCGGGACCATGAGCCTAGCCTGAGACCGCACCTGACCCACCAAGAAGCGAAGGAAAAGGCCCTTGAATTCTCCGGAATGCCACTTGGAGCATCCTCACTGGGTGCCATACAGCCCCTGCCCTTCTTCTCTCCTCATTCTGACTGTCCCCTGCTCTGCAGCTAGCAGCCTCACCGGCCCTGACCCTTTTCTGCCCATAGTAGCCTTCAATGGTCTGCAAACTCTGGTGGCAATTACCCTGCATTTGGGCCCCAGAGCTGGGCTTCTATATGGTGCCAGGATCCCCTCCCCTTTCCTTGCAGGTTCTCCAGACAATCCTCGCAGGAAGGTCAGCACTGAGCTTGGGGGCCTGTTTGGGAGGGCGAGTCACATTCACTTGGAAATACACCCATCTCCAGGCCTCACCCTGTCTCACTTCCCTGTGTGCGCTCTGCAGATGGATTCCTGAAAAACTGGAGCCTCTCTGCTTTGGACCCTCCCATTCTCTTCCACAGACTGGGCTTTTCACAGAAGGGGCAATGAACGCCTCAATGCTTCATTAAGAGGATCATTTTAAAGCTTCAAAACTCCGTATTAGGCACCAGGCGCACCTCCCTGCTTAGTCATACCCTGATACAGTATGAGATATACTTTAAATGTTTGTGAATAAGAGAAAGCAAAGTGGCCCAAAAACTGCCATGGTGAGAAAGTTTACATCCATGAAAATGACACATCTATGTCCTTGCAAAGGTGATCCTACAAAGATGAGCAGGACACATATTGCCCTGGTGAGTGTAGGGCACATGGCAGCCCCTTAGTGGTTAGTTGGAGTCTCTGAGTCTAGGAACTTCCTTGAGTTAGAGGCAGTTCTTTGGAATGTTTATTTGCTTTATTTTCCACCTGGCAAACTTCCTGGACAAAGTAAATTGAGAAACTCTAACAATCTCATCCTTCTAAACCTGTCTATCTCCCCCTCCAACCACTTTGTCTCAGTTTTTTTGGGGGTTTGGAAAAGCAGTAAAGAGCTGTATACATCCTCTTCTACAGTTTTCATCGATGATAGATGGGGGTGACAGGGTGAGTCTGTGAAGGCTGAGTAGTCATGTCTCATTGCCCAGATGGGGCTAGAGGCAGGGCCTACAGAGATGACTCTGGAGGATCCCCCACGGGTGCAGCTGTCAGGATGGGGGGCTCCCAAATGTGCGCCTCTTGCATGCAGAGGCCTGAGGCATCGTGGAGGTCTCACCTGTCCCTGTATGCTACCTTGGGAGGTGGTCTGGCTCCTGCCAGGTGGTTGTTCAAACTTGACATTGGGTTTGCACTGGGGTCTTGTCCTCAGCTCAGGGCTGCTCCAACCCCAGGCACCCCAAGGAGGCCTTTGGAGAGGGCTGCTCCAGGAAACTTGCAAATGCATGCAGGGGGACATCCCAGACCTGGCCGTAGGTGGATGGCAGGCAGGTAACAGGGACAGTGGAGAAGGGAGGACTGAGAGGATGGACAGCTTGGAAGTGTCCCAGCACTGGGCTGAACGCTGGGGGATGGCAGGAGAAGTAAGTGCTATGCCACTGGCCACCATCAGTGAGAGAGAAAGATATTCGGGGAGCAACCAGGTCATCACCCTGGTAATGTAAGGTACTGGAGCTGGGCATGCCCCAAGGGCTTTCTGTGCATGTGTTATCTTCTTCAGTCCTTACAACCCAAGGATTGGTATTTTGTTAGTTCAACTTTTATGTATATGAGAAAACTAAAGAACAGTTTAAATAAATTACCCCCATTTTACAAGGTAAAAAAATTGAGGCTCAAAGGCTTCACTTGCCTAACAACAGTTCCAGAATAGCAGTGCAGAGTTAGGGCTTGACTCCTCCCTAGCCTGTGCCCTTAAAGACCCAGAAAGTGAGTGTGAGGGTGTACAGCGGGTCCCAGGGGTGCAGCAGACAGAGCCCAGCTGTGGCTGGTGCCCAGGAGTTGGAGCGCTGGGTCCCCTTCCAGGGAGAGGCTGTGTTGCTCCTCCTGTCCCTGACTCCTCCCTGAGCACACCCATTAGTGCCTGGAACAGAGGGCTTGGGCCTGTGAGTGCCTGGAAGTAGCTCTGCTTGGGTTTGGGGTAAAGGGGGTGATACTGGTGTCTCATTCTGACCTGCCCTGGTGAGGCTGCAGCTCAGGCAGCGGGAGGTGGAATGCAGTCTGAGTGAAGTTCTCTTAGTGCCGCAGCAGCCCTGCCCTTCCTCCCTGCTTGCCTGCCCGCTCTCTGCAGTTAGCAGCCCTACCAGCCCAGACCCTCAGCTGACAGCCTGAACTTTTCTGCCCAAAGTAACTTTCAATGCCTGAGGTCCCCCAAGATTCTCAAAGGTCACAGGAAAATAGAAGCTTCTGTGAGCTCCTACTTATTGGATTGAAAGATGCTTGGCTTCACATTACCCTGCTTATAGTCAAGCAGCCTTATTCTTTGAGGCCTTGAGTGTGTAATTGGAGGGACATTAAAAGACGCCCTAGTTCTATCTGAAATGCCCCTATTTGGCACTGCTAAAGTTATGCAGTTTTCTTAGCTTTCATTAGCTGCAACATCTTTTGTTCAGATAATATCTTATGTAGAAGCTCAATTGACTAAATAAATAAATGGAGAATATCTCTGATTGAAGAAATACATGTGCTGGGAACCAGAGCCTTATCCACCAGACCCTGTTTTACCCAAATAACAGGACCCAGACCCTCACCTGGGCTTCCCAGTACCATTTGAAAACCACTGATCCCATTCAAACCTTTTGATTTACCAAAAAGGAAACTGAAGTCCAGAGGGGTTATGTGACTTGTCTGCTGTTTCAACAGAAACTTTGGAGCTGGCTAGATTCTGTCAGTTTTGTTTATCCAAGTTCATTTTATAGGGGATGGTAGCCTAGTTGGAATCCATTTTACTCTTTTTCAACATTGCTAATTACCAGGCCTTGAAAATGTAACCAGAATTAGATCGTGCCGTTGACTGAAGTTTAATAAACAGTTACTCAGTGCTTTGTGGCATGTAGGAGGCACCATGCGCTGGCCACAGTGGGGGGAAAACCCAGTGGCTGCCCTCCAGAATGGGGAAGGGGACCCTGGAGCGGATCAGCTCAGTACCTGTGGGGTGCCGGGACAGCATGCAGAGAGGGCCACAGGAGCCCAGGACGGCCACTAAATCCAGACCGAGGGTTTGTAAGGCCACTGAGCTTCCAGGAACGCTGAGGCCAGGTGGGGTGGGGATGGGTAAGGTGTGCTGTGGGTGGGAGGGGTGCAGAGTGGGGGGTTGGGAAAGGGTACCCACGGCTCGGACGCCATATTGAGTCCCAGATACTAAGGACGAAAGGCTTTCAGAAGGAGAGTAAGTTCATGGTGGGCATTCTGGTGGCCGTGTGCTGATGGATTTGAGGAGGAAGGGGGTGCGTGGAAGCCCCCTCAGGACATCATTACCATGGTCTGCGTGAGCTGTCCGAGTAGAGATCCAGAAATGTTTTCATTAGTGAGTGACGATTGGATTTAGGGAGGCAGTGCTGAGGGAGTGGGAGGAAGTGAGAATAGTTGGCTGGTGACCTAGAAGGGCCTGGGGAGAACAGGATGTGGCTAGACCAGTGCCCTTGAGGGAGGGAGAAGGGCTGGCACCCTGACAAGTCGGGAGGTGTATGCTGAGGCCAGGTGCAGCCTGCAGGCTCATCAGGCAACAGAAAGCTCCCCCTGCCCGCTCCCGGCACACCAGTGGTGGCCTGGCCCCCGCAGTGGGAACTGATGGGAAAGTCCTGGAAGGGTGGGCAGACAAGCAGCAGTGAGGCCTGTGCTCTGTATTCACCATCTCAGTGTCTCCAGAAGATGCTCTTTGTAGTCCCCAGATGGTGCCAGCCTGTGTGTCTCCTGGAGCAAGCTGAGAGAAAGCAAGCCCAGGCCCTCGATGCCAGCTGCGGTGCAGAAGGCAGCACAAGCCGCCCAGCAGAGAAACTGCTAACTCAGGTTGTGTTGCCCCTGATCACCTCTCTAAGCCAGGGGTTAAACATTTCCTTAAAAACCCTACAGTGCCTTGGAAATCAGCTGAATGGCCTTTCTGTACAGCTCCTGATGTCCCAGGCGCACTACCTGGCTTTCTGATGAGATATAAACGGCGGATTTTATGGGCAGCGGCATGGGCCAGTGGGCTAAGGACAGGCCGGGGAGCCAGCGAGGAGGCGGCCTGGGTGCCTCGTGACCGCCTGACTCGAGGTGTGACCTTGGGCTGGTTGCTTAACCTGTTTATACCTTAGTTTCCTTGGCTGAAAAATGGGAGTCCTGATACCACTGGGCCTCACAGGGGGGCCATGAGCAGGAGATAATTGATGGCTGAAGTGCACCCCAGGTGTCTCTGACGCTAGTAAACTGCTAAGTAATTATGAGGCGCCTCGGAGCGCTGGCAGCCAACATGCAGGGCACTCTTCCCAGGCCAAGGGGGCCGGGTAGCGAGGCCGAGAGTGCTTGGCTCAGCTGAATGCCACGTGCACCTCCTGAGTGCCTCCCTGGTGAGCCCCTCTGCAAGGTCATTCCTCTCCTCCTCAAGAGCTTTCTCCTCGGGGCTCTGCTGTCTCTTCTCTCTCAGACCTGCTTTTAACCTTATTTTCTGCAAGATGTGGCTTTTTCTTTAATTGACAGTCTGGTGAGCAATGAGTTTGTTGAGCGGCTGCTCTGCTGGGGGCTTTCTGTGTCTTCTCTCAGGGACGCCCTCTCCGCCCCACTTTAGGCACAGTTTAAAGGGACTCTATTATTCCCATTTCGCAGGTGTGGAAGCAGGCTCAGGGAACTTAGGCACTCCGAAATCCTCCCAGTGAAGCCTCTCCATCACTGCGCCCTCTGAACGGCTAAGCCTGCACGGTCCTGAAGAGTCAGGAGAAGGACTCAACCCCAGAATCCTCTGGCTTTAAAGTGCAGGCCTCTCTATTACTCCGAGCTGCCTTCCCCGTTAGCTCTTCATTTCACGTAGGGCTGTGGGTGAGTGATGGGGTAGAAACCATCACCAGGTGGGGTGCAGGGAGCCTGGGTAATTTTTTCTGTTTCTTCTACAAAACTACTACGAGGCTTGGAGCAAGTTACTTGACCTTCCTGAATCCATCTTTACTATTGGTGTCCCTTTGCTTCTGCTAGGCTATGACTCTATGTCGGCTGGGTTACAGTGACAGATACTTATTTTCTCTGTGTTCTAATAAAAAACAGATATTAGTGTATCTGCTATACTTGGTGCAATGTACTGAATATATTCCCCCCAAATGCACATGCTGGAATCCTAATACCCAATGTGATCACATTAAGAGGTGGGGCATTTGGGAGGTCAGTAGGTCATGAGGGTAGAGCCCTCATGAATGGAATTAGTGCCCTGATAAAAGGGATCCCAGAGAGCTCTCTCAGGCCCCCTCCACCATGGGAGGACACAGTGAGATGACAGCCATCGAAGAAGAACCAGGAGACTCTATCAGACACCAAATCTGCTGGTGCTTTTATCTTGGACCACCCAGTCTCCATCTGCAAGAAATAAGTTTCTATTGTTTCTGTCACCTAGTCCATGGTATTCTGCTGAATGTTCAGCAGCCAGAATGCACCAAGACACCCAGCTAAGTTACATGATCCTTGTGGTCAGGGGGTGTGCTATGTACCTAATTCTCTAAACAAATGTGGAATGTGGCATGTGGAGTGAGGCAGCCCCTGGGTTAGAAGCTAGCATTTGCCCCTGCCCCAGGGAGCAGGGTCCAATGGACAAAACAGACGCCTGAGCTGAAGATTCCACTATAATGTGCAAGGTCCGTGTCCTGACAAAAGTCCATGTAGATCCACTTGGCCCAACTTGTCAGTGGGCAAGAGTTGCTGAACTGGGCCCCAGGCAACTGTTCCTGGAGAAAGCAATGATTCCCACCAGCTTCTGTGGGGAGGGGGCAGTGGGTGGAGAGCTGGCCCTGAACTATGCCCTGGCACCCATCTGGTAGGGAGGTCTGGCTGCATGAGCAGCGACCTCCTTCAACAGATGCCTCTGAATCCTAGGGTAGGCCAGTAGTCCCTCCCTCCTGGGACTGAACAATGACACCAAGTGTCTGAGCTGCCCCAGAGAGGCCTTGATGGGTCACAAGAAATAAGGAACAACACCCTCATCAGCTTCAGCTAGCAATGTGAGGGTAGCATGGTTTAATTTTGTACTCCCCAAACTGTTGATCAAGTTGTGGAGCATTTCAGTGGTCCAGGTGTCAAACTGCCAAGGTTCATGACAGCTGAACACCCCTTGCCTGTTTGGGCATCCCTGGAGCAGCAGTGCAGAGACCCCGTGCATCTGCTCTCCCCACTCTCTGCTGCTCTGTCGTTGGCCGGAGAGCAGTTTTCAGCTTTCTCCCACCCCATTCTTCCCCCTTCTCATCTTGAATAAAGCATTTACAGAACTAGCATACTCCTAGGCGACCCCACAGGGCCGCTGGCAGACCCACCACTCCTATCTCTCCTCTTCCCCAAATTGCAAGCCCCAGGGGAATGGCTGTAGGAATGTGGGCCTCCCTTTAAATCCTGCCTTCCTGGACATTTCCAACCAAAAGGGATCAACCATCACTTCTTATTAGTACAGTTTGGCCTTTCCAGCAGTGACAGGCGGCCACAGGCTGCTCCATGGATCACTTAGAGTCATAAAACTGCTCTGGGCTTCCCCTGCATCAGGAGGCTCCAGTGAGGGCAGAATGGCGGGGGTGCAGAACACAGAAAGCCTGGGTCTTCCGCTCACCACCCTCCCGCCAGGCTCTGACCCTCTCATTCACTGATATCGGGCGCTCTCCAGGGTTGATGACATGGAGGCCACGGCAGGTAGGAAGAGTGGCTGCCTCCTCAGGTGCGTGTTCCAAGAACTGTTCTCAGATCTCATTTAGTCCTGCCATAAAGTTGAAGATGCATTTAAATGTGGGGCTCCGAGTGACTTGCTCAAAGTCACACATGGCAGAACTGAGATTCCACAGGTCATGCTCTTTCCACCTCTGCAAACTGCTTGAGAATCTGTCTCCACTGCACCTGCCAGGGAGGACCCTACGGAGGAACTCAGGTCGGAGCTGACTGTACCCGGTTGGGGAGACTGTATCCTTCCAGAAGGGCCATGTCAACCAGCACCAGCTCTCTGGAGGTCACAGTGACACTCCTCAGGGCCTATGCAGGTGTTCAGTGGTTTAAAGTGAATATGTAGGTTGTATACCTCAGCCCTGAGATGTGTGGGGACAACTGGGGTTGAAATGCCAGCCTCGGGGAGCTCACATGACACCCGCTGCATGGAGTATGTGGTGTGGACATCAAGGCTGCAGTTTTATAAAATGAAACAAAGTTACACAAAATCCTGACGCAGAGCTGCCTGGAGCCTGGCATTAAAGGAAGGATGTGAGAAATAGATCCACAGATCAATTCCCTCGCAGGACTCTGGGACTCTTCCATCACTAATGTTTCACAGGCTGGCTGGTGGCTGGGCCCTTTAGGCAGAAGAGCACCATGACTGCGGAGTATTCCCAGCTTGGCCCTGCATCCCGTCCATCCCAGAATGACCCTTCACTTCTTCATTCTTTTGGTGTAAATTTCTGCCAAAGGAACACAGATAGAGGGAGAAAAATCAGGGCTGGGTTTAGATAGGGGAAAAAAGATTTCTGGAATGTCAATATGTTCATCCTGGAAAAAAAAAACTTAAAATAATATCAAATCATTTTAAGGTTTTTGTGGGATCACACACACACACTGAACAGCTGCTCAGTTCTCGTCTTCTGCATCTGGGAACTCTTACCACTGCAGAGCATTGCAGGAGTGTCTGGCTAACCTCTGAACTTTTCTTCCAGTCCAGTCCTGGGGCAGCCTCTCTTGGACCTCTTCCTCTCTGTGTTTTTCTTCTCTGCCCACCAAACACTGCCACCTTCTTTCTTCTCTGCCTCTCCATGTCCCTAAACTCTCCTTTCTCAGCACAACAAATAATAGTTCTGCAGAAAAACTCTAAGGTATTCAGATTACAGGGAAAATAACTGATAGAACTCACTGCACTCCCTTCCTGGAGCTTTTGGCTTCCAGGGACGAATGGCTGTGAATGCATGGGGTCTCTAGCCTCAGGGAGTGGTGAGGGGCACCGGGTGGGGCAGAAGGCATCCTTGGGACCCTCAAAAGCACCCCATACAGAGAGTCACTAGCCCAGCCTTCCTGAAAGGACTCTTCTGAGTATAAGGTCTCAGCCATGCTGCTTGTTCTTTGGAACTAACCCTGAAGGCTGTGTAGGTGCTTGGTGGGCAGAAGTCTTTAAGGCAGGCTCCTTCCACTCCAAATAACACCTTCACCCCCTGCCTCTCCCAAAGAGGTGCGTTGGGAATGGGCATGGATCCGGCTGTGCTGTGGGGAACAGGCATATTGCCCAGGCAGAGGGCTGCCTAGCACAGCAGCTGCTGCCCTGGGAGGTGTCTGGGGGGCTGGGTTGGGGTGTGTAAACAATGCTCAGCAGCAGTGAAAGGGCAGGGGGAAGCCAAAAGTGAGAAGCTGAGAAGAGCTGATGGGAGGACATGACTTCGCCCTTTCCTCCCCTGAGTGGCTGGTGCCTGGAATTTGAACAAGCCCCCAGACGTGGCATGGCCTGACCTGTGGCATCTGGGTTAATGGAAACAGGTGAAATAACAGGATTCCTCAGACCAAGATGTGCTGTCACATGCATAAATCAGCTCTGATACAATCTCGTTAGGTCCTCAAGGGTGATGTGGGCAGAAGGACTTGGCTCTTGGAGTATCAAACTTTCTTCTAGAAAATGAGGGTGAGTGTCATTGCTAAGGGCACAGGTATGCAATTGATAGGACCAGCACTAGAACCCAGGTCTTCTAACTCCCATAGTCTCTTCCCATGGATTTTTTTCCAGAGCCGTGGAAAGTAATCTCAAGATCAAGACAAAGCTTAACAACGGTGCCAAGAGATACAGACATCCTCTCAACTGCTTCTACCCCACCAATCTGCCAGATAACAGCCGCTCTCAGTCCCTTCCTGAATGCATTTATGGGTGGCCGTGCCACAGTGAATGACCTGGCAACTAAGAGTCGCGCTCTAGTACCTCTGCTGCACTCTTTGCCAGTATACCCTTCTCCAGGATGCTCTTCTGCTCTGAGCAGGTGAATGCTTGCTTCCTAGGAGTCAGTGGGTCTTTGCTACCAAGCCGGTGTTCCACTAGCTTTGCTTGTCTTTGTAAAAGCCTTAGTGCAACTAACTTAATGAAATGTTCTGCAAATAGATGATCTAATGAGAGTGAAACAGAAAAGAGTCATTATTCCTATGCAAACTAAGTTAAATACATTAAGAAGATCACATGATATTGGCCTGCTGGGAAGTATTGCTGACGAGTTAGGTGTAGGTAAGCTAACATTAAAGACTGGTGGGAAATGGACACATCTAGAAGGATTCTTTGCTCAAAACCCTTGGAAAATGTAGGTTCTCATACCACTTTAAAGAAACAGAAGCTGGAAGTGGTAGAGGATGCGTCATTGGGTGTGGTTTACTCAGGAAGACAGCTGGGCAGGCCCATCCGCGGACCCATACCCCAAGGAACGGCACTGGAGCTACATCAAAGAATGGTGAATGGATGTATATTTATGTTTTAAGTTAAAATAAAATGCTGAAGGTGTGTTTTATAGTTTTCTCTGATTTCCTTTTTCAACCAACTTTTTCCAATAACTGACCAACACCAGTCCATATTGTGTCAGATAAAAGGCATCCTGATCTAATAGTTAACAGTTTTTGAGTAATTCTTTGGTGCCAGACACTATACGAAGTGCCTTTTATGTAGCATCTCTTTGAATCCTCACAATCTACCCACGAGTGAGATACCAACAGTGTCCTGTGGTGGCACATGGGCCAGTTTTTACGGGTCCTGGTTGTTCCTGCCACCCACCCACCTTCCTTTCTTTTGGCAGTCAGCAGCCCATTACTGGATCACATGTGTCTGTATAAACCAGTGCCCTGCCTCCTCACAGCCTCATGTTAGAAGGTTCCAGAGGTCTCTGGCTCTGGGAAGATGCTCATGTGTTCCCTGGTGGCTCTACAGGGCAAGAAGTAGGGTGGCTTCAAAATGGCCCAACTCAGCTTCCAAGTTTTGTGCATGGATATGAAGAAGTAGACATGTAAACACGCTGGAAAGTGCTCCAGGATACTGAGCACAGCACCCGGCCCTGTCCTCTGGGGTGGTGGAGGCGGGGGAGGGTGGCTTTTTTAGCAAAACACTAGAAAAGACACAGAGACACTCAGGTGGAAAGGGGTGGAAGTGGGAAAGAGGGGAGGATGAGATGTATTCCTGGCTACACGCAGGCCAGGAAACAGAGCTTCCTAATTTGAACTGGGGTCTGCAAGTGGACAAAGCAGAACAGCAGCAGCAAGAAGCACCACAGGAAGGAACAAAGAGGAGGGCATGGGGGCATGCGTGACTTTCCTAATTCACATATTTGTAGTAGAAATGTACTTGGCAGATCTCATGTCCATGGAGGCTGGTAAAATAAGGATTATCAGGATGATACAGAAAGGAAAGCGTGAGGAGTCGCAGAGTAGGAGGAAATATTTGCTATACGTGTGTCTGACAAAGGACTTCTATTGGGAACAAAGAATTCTTACAGCACAATAATAAGAGTACAAATACGCAAACGGTTTGAACAGACATCTCACGAAGGAAGATGAATGAATGGCCGATAAGTTCAACTTCATCAGCCATCAGAGAAAGGCAAATTCAAACTACAATAAGATGCCACTATGCAGGCATGGAGGCAGCTAAGATTTAAAAGACTAACAATACCAGTTGTTGGCGAGCAGAGTGAAGGCGGGGCAGGGGCAGCGTAGTCTGTTCAGGGCAGGGAATAAGGCGATGTGTGTCTGTAGAGAATTTTAAAGCAGTAACAAATAAAAGCCGATCTGCTCTTTATTCTCACAGGGCATCAGCAATCCTAAACCATGTCAGTGATAAGGCGCTCTTCCCTAGCCAGAGAAAACCCCTCTCCCCACCCCCCATTCTAGGCCAGGAGGTGGAGCCACAGCAAGGTGGTGGTGGTGTGTGTGGGGGTGTGTCTTGTGGTACAACTACCTTGGAGAACAGCTTAGCAGTTTCTTTTAAATTAAAAAAAATTGCACTTCTGCATATTTACCCAGAAGAAATGAAAATGCATGCAATGAGTGTTCACAGCAGCTTTCTTTATAATAATCCCAAACAGAAACACCCTAAATGTTCACCAGTAGGTTGAATGGATAAACAAGTGGTACATCCATACACTGCAATACTACCCAGCAACTCAAACTGAATGAAGTACCAACACATGCAACAAAACAATGAGTCTTAAAAACATTATGCTAAGCAAAGCAGCCAGGCACAAAAGAAAACACATTTATTTGAAGACTGAGAACAGGCAGATCTAATCTAAGCAATAGAAAGTAGAACAGTGGTTGCCTGAGTTGGGGGTGGTGGTGGGGGGTGGGCATTGACTAGGAAGGGGTACAGGAGAACTTTCTGGTGTGTGGGTAGTGTGTCAGTCATTGTGGTGGCTACATGAGTGAACATATTCACCCAAACTCATCAAAAACATATGCATTATATTGTGTGTAAATTGTGCTTTTTTCTACTTTATTTTTAATTGAAATATAGTTGGTATACAATATTACACTGGTTTCTACAAAACAGTGATTCGGCGGTTATGTATGTAAATAGTGCTTTCATGAGGTTGATCGAAAATATAAACTTGAAGCAAAGGGAAAAAAACCCAGAGCCAGGACCACAGCAGATATTGATTAATTCAAGAACATGTCCCAGCCTTGTTGTGGCCATTCCTGAGCAGAACCGTCAACATTCCAGAGACATTCCTGTAGACCACACTTGCAATGGCCAGTCTGGAGGTGTATTGACATTAACCATATGGAAAGCTGTGCACAGTTCAATCTGTACAAGTTTTTATTTCTTCCCTCTGAAGTGTTTTTATGGCTCTTTCAAGTTCAATATTTTAATTCCTTCTGGTGAAGGCAAAAACTGCTATTTGACTTATAATTAATAATAATAATAACAGCTACCATTTATTGAACGTATACTGGGGTCAGACACTACACTGACGCACCTGCATGTGATCTTCAGGTAACCCTGACCGTCTGAGGTAATATTTCCATTTTTCAGGACCAAGGTTTAGAGAAATTAAGGCTCTTGTGAAGGGCACACAGCTAGTTCAGCCAAGACTGGTACTTGGGTCTGCTGACTGGGACCCTGGCTGGCCCAGTATTGCCACCACATCTGGTAAACCAGAACACATGTCCCTCGGAAGGTGCACGGAGCACGCGCACGGCTGCAAGCACTCACTTCCCTTAGGCTGCCCACACCTCCAGGGCCATGGTCCTTCCCCGATGAGCTTTTTCTTAACTCCAGCTCTGCCGCAGTCACCACGGGGCCTGGCAGACAGGCTCACACTGTGGGGTTCTTGCTACATTCCTTTATGGACTGCAACCACGTGCAGAGGTGAATTGCCTTGTCCTCATGGGCCAATGGACTGGTAGCAGGGGGCACTTGGAGGATTCCTCCTTGACCTTCCATTCCTGCCCTGAGCTTTCCGTTCCTCCTCTTTCCTCCCCGGAGATTCTATGAAGTTTATGCTTTGGGACTGTGACCGTGACCATATATATCTCCAGGTGTATCCTAACAGGAACCTGTGTTCCTTCCACCTCAGGGATGGCTGAGGAAGTTGTGTGGGGCTCAGGGGACTCCTGGAGGAAAGTGCTCAGGCCTGCTGGGGTCTGCATCCTGACATTCAAGTGCTTTGTGCTGCCAGAGTTGTTTGACAATCAGACCGAGGCATCCACGGAAGCGGAGGGGAGATGGAGGCCAGTATGGACCCCGAGCTGGGCCAGCCTCTTGTTTGCAGAGGCTGGTCTGGAGACCTGGGAGGAGGGGTGACCAGGAGGAGGGGCCCCAGCCACAAGAGAAGAAAGGAGAAGATAATGGAATCCAATAGAGCTCCCGAAAACATGTCATCTTGCTCCTGCTGAAACCCTTTGAATACGTTAAATCCTTAATCAGAGTAGCCTAAGACTGCAACGACTACATGGAGACATGTTAGTCCAGATAAATCCTTGCAGGTTTCAAAGATCTGAAGGGCCCGGCACTTCCCTCTGCAGCGGCTGCCCTCTGCCCTCTCCTCCATGATGTCATTATTGAAGTTCTGCGCTCACCATGCATGGTGTAAGTTGACATTGACAGTTGTAGCACTCTCACACCGACTCTGGAGGATTATTAGCTTTGAAGCTATTTGGCCTTGAGCAGTGAATTCTTTTTTGAGCTCACACTGGCTTATAATATCTGAGAAGGCTTGCTCCACTCTGGCCCCAGCTTGAATTAGGAGAGGAGGCTGCTTTCCAACTTGGAACTGATACCAGCAGGAACAGAATGGGGAATATTATCCATTTCTGATGGGCAACGAAGTTAGTGTTCTGGAATCCCCCCGAGGCCTTCACACCGTTTCCATTTTAACATCAGAGCTGGAGCTGCAGCCTGGGCCCGCCTGCGCCTGTAATCGCCACACAGTCTTGCAGCTGGACACAGAGAGGACTTCGGAATACACGCTCCTCTGGCCTCTGATCTGTTTATTATTAGGCTGTTGGAAACCCCTCAGTGGGGCTGGAAACTGATGTCAGAAGAGTATAATTCAAGTGTATGTTAAAAAAAAATAGAAGGAAAAAAAGCTTCCTTCTGTGATAATTTGCATGTGGTGAATACAAGTGTCTGGGGGGATTAATTAGCTGAACAAAGCTGGGGAAGGGACTGCCAATAAACTGGCCAAAATAGTGACCTGAAGAGTTTCTGACCTGCTCTTAATTTCTTCCAGCATTTAAGCAAATATCTTACAGAACTTATTCCAGGGAAAAAGGGAAGCCTCTAGCCCCAGCCTGAGCCACACAACCTATGGCCTGTTGGTGAAGAGAAGTGTGCCCGTCGCCCCCGACACACTATGCCACGGCTCACAAAGAAGCTTGGGAGATGGCGTGCCACAGTCTCAGGTTCCCAGACCATCCCTTGGGGTGCAGGAGGAGTCTATGGAGGAATCCTGGACAGCTCTCTTATGAAAGAAAGATAGAAGTCCCAAGTTTTCAGATTGCTGATGTAGAGGAAGAAAACTTTTCTTCAGATTATCACTTATTTATCTACATGTTCTTATCTGTCTCACTGCTATCACTTATTTATCATCTCTGTGAAGGTCAATCTTCCCCAATACTAGTTATGCCCATAATTCATGGCCTGCATCTCTCCTGATGCAACTGGTTTTCAGGAGGTACCAGTCTTGGAGCTTAAAGAAACCTGAATGACACACTTTCAGATTGGAGCTGGCCTCAGGTATTTGGCTGGCTGGCATAAATTCAGCACTCCTGCCAAACATCAAAGCTGAAGAAGTAAACATGCCCAGGAGAAGGTGCTAACAGAGGTGAACACTCAACATTCATGAGAAACAGGGGGCTTGGGGGTATAGCTGGAAAGACTGGGGTGAGCTAAACACACCAAACAAAGCCAAACTCACTCCTCTTCTCAGTGGTTCATTTGAAAAATGTCCTTGCATTTTATTTCTCTGATGCTCAGGAAAATAAATAGTGTATTTCCTTAACTCTAATGGATGTGCCCCACCAACCCTTCAGCATTTCCTAATTGGGATGTCTTACAGCTAACACGTCCATTAAAAGTATCAGTACCCATCAAAAGGTGATGTTAAAATGATGGTGCATCTTACAGTTAGTGCGCTTGCAACAGAGGAATGTGGTAGGAAGGAAAGTATGTAGTCTTTTAAAACACCAATGCGACCTGGAATCATTTGTTCCACTGTATAACCCTTGGAGAAAAAGGCTGCACACAGCTAGAAGCATGCATGCGGGTGATTTGGTGTATGCTGAGGTGAGAGTCTATGAGCTGGCTGTGTCCACCAACATCCAGACAATGAATGAGTGGTGCCTACGCTGACATTCCCATTATCAACTTATTTAAGCAATTGATAGGTGCTCACTGCGTCAAGGCTTACTTATTTTGGCAAAATGATAAATTGCACTCATATTTTTTCTGTCCTCAGGCAAATTGGTGAGCTTTGAAAAAAAACACATAACTCTTTGGGTCTGTTAATAATTTCCAAAGAAAAGAGCAGCCAATGGTTGAATAAATAAACTAGTTGATGACAATTTAAAACTGGAGTTACAACATGCATGCATATTTGTGCTTGTGTGTGTGTGTGTGAACATGCAGGAGTGCAATCAACTCCTAATTAATCTTCCTAATTTGGGAAGTACTATACTAGCTAATTCTGTGTTTGACTGTATGCATTTGTATATACACATATAATATTTTGCAGAGATTGGTAAAAAGATAAATAGGTAAAAGCGAATGTCCCATATTAGGGGGGTTAGCTAATGACAGATAGCTAATTGAAAACAAGGCATAAGAAGTTCCCAATAGTAATTCATACTAATCAGAATTTCAAAGGCAGAATAAGCTGTCTTAGGAGGTACAGAGTTCTTGATCACTACAAGTGTTTGAGTAGCAAATGTGGAAGGATCATTTGATGGGAATGTTTCAGTTGGAGTCCTTTTATGAAATGTGGGGAAATCGGATGTGGTGAATATTTTTGTCCCTCACAAATAGAGAATCTATGATTCTATGGCATATAATCTGCAATATCACTTTAAATGAAGGTACATTGAAGGCAGAGTTACATCTTTTGCCACAGTCCACAGGACATACTATCAGTGTATTTGGAAGCATGGATGGGTTCGATTAAGTGATTTCTGATATTCCTTCCAGCACAAGGATGGGAGTTGATGAATTAATTGTATTAGTCAGGTGTGGATAAAATTGCAATATTTCCAGAATCTCTCTCCTGGCCTTAGTGCATCTCCATATCGATAGGTGTTTCCAAGGGGTGGAGAGAAGTAGTCCATCTCCATATCGATAGGTGATTACAAGGGTGGGGGGAGCAAGGATATATCTAGACCAGAGAGGTTTGGTGGTGTCCCTTTTTGCAGCCAAGTAGAGAGTGACAAGTGTGAGCAGAAGTGGACAACTGCTTGTTGGCAATAAATGGGTTTCTCCTACTTTATTTCTCCCTTTGACTGATTTTGGCTTCAAAGATAATTTGCCCCAGGCCAGGAACTTATTTTCCCCCTGGAGTTACATGGGGTTCTCCAGAGTAACAGTACCAGTAGGATATATCTATATCTGTATCTGTGTCTATATCTATATCTAGATACATATTTATATATCTATTCCCTGGAGACCCAGAAAAGCAGGTATAATTCAGTCTGAGTTGGAAGGGCTGAGGATGAGGATAGTCAACGGCATAAGTCCCAGTCCAGGATCAGGAGCCCCAAGTCCCAGTTCAAAGAGGGCCGACAGGAAGGAGGGCATATTTTTCCTTCCTATACCTTTTCTCCTATTCAGGCCCTCGAGGGATTGGATGATGCCCCCTCACTCTGGGTAAGGCAATCTCCGTTATTGAGTACACCAGCTCAAAGGCTGAGGCCATCCAGAGACATTCTCACAGACGTACCCAGAAATCATGTTTAATTTGGGCTCCTGCGGTACACGCTGACACATAAACTAACCAACACACTAATGCACGTCAGCCTATGACAGTATGTGGAATGCATGATTTCCTTCCTCAGGAAGGTATGTTACTAAACCAGTGGATCTTTCTCCCTTCTCAGTCTGCATTCTTTGAATCTGTGAATTTTTGGTGATGAAGTCACACCCACAGTCATCTCATTGCCTGCTTGCCTGTCCTTCAGCACTGAGTTGCCCTTGAGCAGAACTGCTGACCACCTTGATCACACATTTCATGAGGAAAGTCCTCCCATGTGTCAGTATACACCACCGTGCCCCGAGCACAGGCTTCTCGTCAAGCCCCACCTTTTCCACTTTCTCACAGGCAGGTGCACCCTGCTCCACACTTTTGTACGGCTGGCTTGGTTCACCTCCATCTGATAGTCATTGCCTGAACAGAATGCACCCCTGTTTGAACAAAGATGAATGTTACACACTGATTGGAATTTGCTGGCGCACTGGTGAAAGGTAGGAGAAATCCTTATCCTAAATGTTAGGGTGCTGTTTGTTGAACTCTGATGTTCAGCAATAAAACAGACTAGGTCATGCTTTAATCTTCAATGCTCAAGTCTACCAATAACCTCTAGTTGAATCTTTCTGATGTTCTGTGTGTTTTGTAAGAAGTCAGCTTCTCTGGGTGTTTGGCATGATTTTCAGAAACTGCTGAAAATCAGGGGAGAGCAGCTTCTCAAGACGGGTACTTTAACAAACCAGCCGATGAATGACACTAGAGTAGGGATTCAATAACAGTTAAGGACATTGGAAATGACCCAACGTGGGCAGCCGTTTTCCTGAATCTGTTGCCCAGACTCAGCTTTGCTCTTGAATTTGAGCTTTTGGACATCCCTAAAAGGGTCACTGGGCTCTGCCTGGGCCACATATATATGTACATACAGCCATGTAAGCAATGTCCTGCACAGCTCCCGAGGTGGAGGGAGCAGAGGATGGGAACGGAGCCCTGCCTACTGTTGCTAGTTACCTCTTATCACAAATTTTAGTCTTTCTCCCCCATGCAAGTCTGAGCCTGTTCAGTTTGCTTCAACACATCATGGGTTCAACTGAGACTTTTTACAGGAGGTAAGCTTTTGTGATTTTTCATTCCACATCTTCCACTTGCTCCCAACGTTGGCAACATTCTCCTCCCACAAAACACACTGACCTCCACTTTCACACAGAGCGCAATGGGCTCAGCAAGTCTTTCTGGCAGCTTTGATTTTAATTCAAGCGATGTGAGCATCGAGGACTTCTCTAGAGGATATCTTGCAAACTTCAAATTGCTATTGCCTTTTTGGGACATTAAAGAAAGTTTCTCATGCCCCGGGGCATCCCAGAGGACACTTCCAAACACCAAATTTGCTTTGACTTGAAGGAAGATGACATGTGTACACTCAACAGAATGGTAAGGAGCAGCAAGGAATAAAGAAGGAGCAGGGTCGCAAGTGCACTCCCACTCCCTCAGATGTGCAATATCAAATACTTCTTCCTGAAGCCAGTCTGATCTTCTTTAGGCACCCCTACTTGCCAATTAACAATATCTGAGTCTCTTCCAATTTAAACGTGCTCATTTTAATTTAGATATTTTATTTATTAGAAATTCAGTTCCTTTCTAGAGCAGCTTTAAATTTTACCCTTTAGACATCTTATCTTCTCTGGGTAAAAGATGATTTTCCATGCCAGGGTGACTTCAGGGAGGCTAAGGAGGCTTCCCCGTTGCTTGGTGGGGTCTCCTGGGTCCTTGTTGGTCCTGGCTGCACAGTGGCAGGACTGGCTGGCTCCCTGAACTGGGATCCCTGTGTGTCTGGCCTCCTGGGGTGATGTAAAGGCACTGTCTCTGCCATTTTTCCTGGTTGCATGGCCTGCTATGGCTTCTTCATCCTGAGTATGGTTTTCATCATTCTTGTCTTCGCATCCCTGTATCCGGGGATCCCCTCTGCTCCATCCCAAGGACACTAGAGACGTGGAGACTTGGGTCAGGCTCACAGGCCTGGTCTTCCACTGTTCGACTTCCACTGTTGTTTCACTGCCTTGTATCCTGTAGGCAATGACCATACACAGGGCTTCTTGAGGCTTTTGCCATATCCTGAAAATCCCCAGAGAAGTGGGACAGGAAGTGAGTCTCTAGTCTCCTGCCTTCCTCTCAGTCTTATCTTCTAGGACTGAGGACCCAGGAGGAGAGTGCAGGACCCACCTGGCTTTCCACATCTGCCTGCCCCCTTCGCCTTCTTCATCCAAGCTCTCAGGCTGAGAGCAGCCAGCTCCCCACACCCCTGCATCCCCTCGGGATGGCAGAGAGGGAACCACTAGCATCTATTCCACCAGGTATGGCCCTTGATATACTAATGGGAACTTAAGGAATTTAGAAAATCCCTTTCCCTCTCAGCAACGCCTGACTTTGAAGACGATTTTCTTGCTTAAGAGGTCAAGAAAGTCAGCTTTGAGATTCAAACTGATCAATGGTCTCTTTGTTCTAGGCAGCACCCCTGGGGCCAGAGGCCTGTGCCTCAGCCTTGGAGGTGGGGGACTGCAGGGGAAGGTGATTTAAGAGGAAACCAAAAAGTTGGAAGTGTAATGTTTGCAAAATATTACCCCTGTTACAGAAATACGATCCTAAGCTTTCAAGAAGCACAAACACTCCCCTTTTAGGAAATGTCCATTTATACAATTTTCCTGTTTGAAACATCCATGATTTTCAACTTCCTTCCTAAATACTTTCCCCAGAGTCATATGTACTTTGAAAGACTGTCTTTGAAGGATTTTATTCCACTTTCTTTCTCTATTTTTCTAGCTAACAAACAACACTGAAATCAGCAATAAGTGTTCTCTCTACCTTTTTGCTCCTTTCACACAACTCTAACTTTGTATCCCCTTCCTTCTCGGGAACCCCTCAGCCGGAAGGGCAGCACGCACAACGGAATCACGATCCGCAGGACTGGAATGAAGTAGGACAGTTTGGTAGCAACACACCAGGTAGTTGCTGGGATAACTACTGAGAAAGAGCGGCCAACCTGGTTTTCATTAGGGGAGTAAACACCAGTTGTTCATGCTCTCTGCTTGGTTATCTCCACAATACCAGCCGTGACGCCAAAGAGAATGGAACGGCTCAGAGGGCGGTAAGTTTCTTTGTGCCTGTCAGAGCCTGTTGGTGATCCCCCGGGAGTGCAGCACAGGTCTCCTACCGCAGTTAGGCAGCGCCTTCCCTTCCTATGGAAACGCACTTACAAATGTCAGTCTGGCTTGTGGTGATCAGGGTGGAAAAACTATGGATCCAGGCTTGATTACATGTTTTGCATCAGAACCCCAAAGTTTGCATGAACTTTTCAACTGGTGAGTTTGGCAGTGCCTTCATCCTGGAGTCACTTGGGCTTTTTGGACAGAAGGTTTGAACTCAGTGTTGCTTAGTATCTGCTATCTTGTCAGTCTTCCCCAGTCTTCTGGGTAACACTGTCACCTGCATCTTTGAATGTGACAGGAAGCCACTTTTCCTCCACAAAACTCTGTGGCTAGGATGCAGTTGCTATAGCAGGCTTCAAGCAGAAATCAGGACCCACAGACCCCTCACCCTGGCCCTGGCTTCTGCCATGACTGCTCCAACCTGGGCTGCAGACAGCCTTGCCCCTTCATTGGGAGTGTGTGTGTGGTAAAAGTCATGATTCTTTCTATGAGGATAGACATAGAACAGTTCCTCAGTATGCTCACTTCATCCTCACAGACACCTGGGAAGAGGGTAGTATTGTCCCCACCCTGCTTCTGAGGAAACTGAGGATAGACACTGAAGCTCAATGTCATGGCCAGACAGGTGTGTGACAGAGACAAGATACAGTGTAATGTTGGCCACCACAGCCCTTCTTCTAATGTACATATGATGATTATGAGTTTGGGACCTGACTTGGAGATGCAATTCAGAGCCAGCTTTAGAACTTCTCTTCTAAATTCATCTGTATTTGTAGGGCCCAATGCAACATGCAGAGACCCCTGTTCAAAAAGCAGGAAAAAATTCCCTTAAAGGAAGTACTAAAATACAAAGCTCTTTCTTTTCCTCTATGGTCTCTTTCTTGACTTACATGGTGTTTTTTATTTACCATTAAGTGTCATTCTATATAAAGAGAAATTAAAATCTTAAATTGTTAGCATGCCTTTTACCATTCAATTTTAAGTTGTGGAATGGTCGTTTTAAATGTAAACAGAAGAGCATTTAACTCACGCAGAATTATCAGCATGACACAGTTCTTATTTTGCAACTCACAGATGTATTTCACTGTCACTAGAATAGTGGAAACATTGCAACTAATTTAAGTGTTGTATTTCACTTCTCGATGTGCATAGATTCTACCAACACTCTCTACCTTTGACTAACTGCTGAGTGAGGGAGGGCTGAACCGACAAGGAGCGGGGCTGTTCCATATCTCCCTTTCCTTCTGAGTTATCGTTTGCAGTGTAAATGGTTGGCTAATAAAGGGAAGAAACAAGAGTAGGAAAGGATATGATAGGGTTCATTGATTGTGTTTCTAAGAATGCAATTGCCCCCTTTCTGTATTAGAAACAAGTTCTGGTTCAAATGAAATGATGTAGCTTCTCATGGCTTCAGCAGCCCCTGTTTACTTACCTGCAGGCACGACACACTGACCTTGTGCTCACCTGGGCTCTCCCTGAACTCTCACGTGTCCTGGGTCCATGCAGTTCTGTGCCTGGGGGCCTCCCAAATGCTGCATGTGAACGGGGAGGTTACGCCGGATACTCACGTTGTGCATGTCTACTCTGCTCATGCGCAGACTCCACTGTCCCCTCGCACTTCACTTACAAACTCGAGTTCCAGGATAAAATCACTAAGAATCTCAAAATGGTGACAGTAGAGCAGTCAACCCAGCACTCACTCCTCCTGAATGTGAGGAGTTTGTATTCCTGTGAATGTGAGGAGTGATGTATTCCAGGCATCTGGGGCTCTGTTCCTCATCTAGGTTCAAATCATATGGTAAGAAATCATGGTCTTACCACATTTTGATTGTGTGAACTTGGGGATATCATTTAACCTTGGAACTTCAGCTTTCTTGTTGGTAAAAGAGGAATACAAATAGTGCTTATTTCCAGCACTGTTATAAAGCATTTGTTCAGTGTCTATAACAACCCTGTCCAATGGAAATATATGAAGTCAGAAATGCAAGTCCCACATGTGCTTTAAAAGTTTCTACAAGCCCCATTAAAAACATAAAAGAAACAGGTGAAAAAAAATTAAATAATATATATTATTTAACTCTGACCCAAAATACTATCATGCCAACATGTAATCAATATAAAAAGTTATTAACCAGATATTTATTTTGCATACTCAGTCTTCAAAATCTGCTGTGTATTGTACACTTACAGCATACCTTAGTTCAGACTAGCCACATTGCAAGTGTTCAGTAACCACAAGAGACTAATGACTGTCATATTGGATAGAACAAGTGTACAATAGAGGAAATGCTCAATAAATGTTAGTTAGTCGAATGCTGAGATGGAGAGTTGCATGCACGTGGTTTATTAGGGAATGTTCTGGGAACAATGCCTATACGGAAGTGGGATGGAGAAAAAGGAGAGGTTGAGGGGCAACATAGTTGCCAAAGAGTCTTAGTTAGTCTCTCAGGATGCTCTGAAGCTGGAATGACCTTTCAGGAATGCCCCAAATTAAAGCAAGAAGGGCCTTTTCACCCCTGCACTGACCAGTCCTAGATGTGAAGTTTCCCTGGGGACAGGGTGTAGATTAGGCCAAGCACAGCTCCTGGGGAAGGACCCAGTGACTGTCATCAGGCATCAGCCTTCAAGGGGTGATCTGGGCTGCACCTCCCAGACCATGATGCTCTACCCCTTGTGCTGCTTGAACGACCTGCTTCATGTACCAAGTTCACCACATCTGGGAACAGCTCTCTAGGGGTCTGGTTGTTCTTTTCTCCTGGGGGAACAACCTTCAGGAGGAAGATGAGTGAAACAAAAGGCATGGCCCTCGTTGTGGCGGCTGTATGTCGGGCCTGCTGCAGACGCCATCACCTTCCTCCCCTGCTCACCTCCAACCTGCAGCTAACACCTCCGCTGTTCTCGGGGGCTTCGCTGATGGGGTGACCTGAGAGTCTGGCCTTCTGGTCCTCATGCCCTTTTCAGGTTGTGGCTGCCAGGATTGTCCATTTACCATTAAAATTGGGCAGGGGGATACCAAGAGATGCCCCAAAGAGCCACCCAGTGCAAGCATTTTCTTCCCTATCCCATTATGTGACTACCTCCTCCTGGTCAGGGTCATTTCCTCCAAGGGACCTCTTGGTTTGTCTGCAGATCTTTGGTCTCTGGAAGCCTACAGGGTACTGATGGCCTCAAGTTTAATAGGACTCTTGCTGGGAAGCAGTGTGTCAGTAGCTCCCAGCAGTAATCACCTGACTCTACTCCTTATGCTTCCTCCAAACCTCTCAAACATCTGAGAGATAAAGTACATGCCAATGTACTCCCTTCCGCCAATATTCCATAACAGCTGGGATGGCAGTGTTGTTAGCTGCACTGCCTATGGGTCCTTTAAGGGACTATATCTTGCAAACCGCCATATTCCCAGAGCCTTGCACAGGCCCTGGCAAACGGTCAGGGCTGAGCAGGAGGTGCAAAGTTGCTCCAGCTGCCTTCTACTGAGGCACTAGGGACACCACAGTGAGGGAAACTGATATTCTCTCTGTCCCCTCAAAGTTTACAGTTTAGTGGGGGACACAGACCTTAAAATAGGTAATAATTACAAACTATGACCATGAAGACACATTACAGAGAGCCCTGAGAACGTGCAATAAGAAGTTTTGACCTAATCTAGGAGGTCAGAGCAGGTGTTCCCTGCAGTGCTGGCCTTTATTCAAATGTAACCTGCATGGAAATTCCTTCCCTGACCACTGTGTCTATGGTAGGCAAGATCCTAAGACAGCTTCATGATCTCTGCTTCCCCATATCTTAGCCTTGCACAGGTGGAACCTGGGATTTACTGAGATAAACTCCCATGATTAGGTTCCCACTCACTAGACACTGAGGCAGTCAAATGAAGAGTATTCTGGGTGGGGCTGCTAACCAGATGAACCCTTAAAAGAGTTCTTCCTCTTTTAAGTACCAGACCTTCTCCTTCTGTCTCCATGAGTTCTGCAGCTGCAAGAAACTGATTTCTGCCAACAAACACAGGAGCTTGGAAGGGGATGCCAAGCCTCAGACACAACCCAGCCCTGCCAGACCCTTTGAACACAAGCTGGTGAGACCCAAGCAGAGAGCCCAGCCATGGAGAATGTGAGATGAGACATTGTATGGCCTCAAGCCACTGCATTTGTGGTAATTTGTTATGCAGCAATAGGAAAGGAATACAGTATCTGAAATACACTCCCCACAACCACTTTCTCTTCCTCCTGCATTATTTGTCTTTATGGGATTTCTTGCTACCTGAAATAATATCATGTAATTATTTACTTGTTTGTCTGACTGTCCCACTGGAATATAATCTCCACAAGGGAAGGGACTTTGTCTTGTTTACTGTAGAATTCCCCACTTCTTAGAGAAGTACCTGGCACACAATAGCTCCTCATAAGTATTTGTTTAATGAACACATAAATAAATGTATGTGCATTTATCTAATTGTAAAGATTGTTCTTAGGTTTACTTTCTTTTAAGCAAACTTGGCATGGGGAATCTCAATTTAGATCTAAAAAATTTTAGTATTGATTTCTTTACTTTCTAAAAGAACGTAAAATATGTGATATTTTAGCAAAATGCCTTTTAGGTGTAAGGTGTAAATTTTTAGGAATATTTGTATTGCAACAAACAAGGTAAGCCTGGTTGTCTAATAGCCTCATTACTGTTACTTTCAACAAGTGTTAGTGTATTTTAATGCATAGGAACAGGACAGAAGACAGACAACCTTGACATCTTATGCACTTGTCAAAGGACAGCCCAGTTTGAATATCATACAGAATAGATGGAATACATCATCAAAGTGCTACCAATTCAATTTAATGGCAGCCATTAATAAATTTACTTTAAAAAATTCCAATGATGGCAGCACCCAGAACAATTTAATGGATTATTTAAAATTTTTATCATGGTGAATTACTTTATGAATTAAAAATTCATAACCAAATGAACATGGACAAAACAGACTTGCTAATACCCAGGACACTCCCCTATTTGTTGTGACGATAGACAATGATATACTGGGACATGTTGTCACTCATTTTTTGAGGGGGACTTTTAGCATTTAAAATTACAGGCAATAGAGGAGTCAGTTGCCTCTTTGAAAATTAGATGTTTCCCATGGAGGTGGCGCCAAAGCGAGCTCTCCACGCCAGGGGGTCTGCCAGGTCCGTTTCTCCTGGAGTCATTGCTGTTGGTTTGGGGTGGAGGACTCACAGTGGGTGCCTTTGGCCACCCAGCCGTGTCCCCTTTGCCTCTTGCAATGTGCCAGCAGCAGTGCTGTGAAAGCACAGATTTGTTTTTGAAATCCGGGGCCATTTCTCAGACGAGAGGGGCAGTTCACACAATCACTGATTCTGAGCTTTTGGCGCCAAGTCTGACCTCCCGATTCCCACTCTTCCTGTAGGGGGAGCTTGGGGTCTGGCAGAGCTCTGGCTGTGAACTTTCACTCCTCTTTCCACACAGGAATAAAGTGATTTATTTTTCTTGGAAAACACGTTAGATAAAATAACAAAGTGTCCTACAAAGTTGCCAGGAGGAGAGAGAGGGTTATTTTGAGCAAAAGTATTTCATCCGCGTAGATGAGGGTCCCAGGAGTTCTCATCTGCATGTCCCCTGAATCTGGTATACCAAGGCAGGCGTCCTGGGCGGGAAGCACCCCCAGCATAGTGTCTTAGAGTTACTTCCGTCTTTCTGCCCACACCGTCCACCTCCACGCCACTCAGCCTCCTCTGGAGCACCCCCGCCCGCGCCACGGGTCAGCCACAGTGAACTTGGGGTGCTCAGAATGTTCCGGCTGTTTCATACTGAGGCGCCTTTGCTCCGGGTTGTTCTTCCCTCTTCTGCCGCGGGCTCCCTTGGGATGCCCTCAGAGGCAGCGCAACTCCACTCCGAAGATCTTCAGCCTCAGCTCCTAAGACTTCATGTAGAACACTGATCCTGGGCTCCATGCGGGGCCTGCGGCAGGGGCCACAACAGGAAACAAGGGAGGCACCTAGAATAACCAGCCCCATCCGCGGTCCCGCGTGGCGCCCTGTACAACGAGCCTCCTAGTGCTCGCGGTGCTTCAGCTTAGTGATGTGCTCACGCTTCTGCCTTCCCTCTTAGACTGTGCAGGAGGGTGAGGACACTTACTAATGCATCTTGATCTTCCCAGCACCCGGGACATGACGGTGCCCAGTAATGTGTTGAATAATAGCAACAGTAATAAATTATAGTGCCAAATACTTAACAAAGGGTTTACCATATACTAGCTTTTTTGTTCTAAGTGCTTTACATATAATAACCCCCCACATTCCTACAAGGTGGGTATTATGATTATCATTTCTAATTTTCAGGTGAGGAAAGTTTTTTGGCCCTCAGTGGGAGTGGAGCTTGGCAGGGGCTGTGATGGTGGTACAGTAACAGAGGAACCAGATCTGAGCCCACAGTGGACTTGGCTTCAGAAAAAAATAGTCCAATGAAAAAAAAATGGGCAAGGATGTGAAATGCAATTCACAGGTGACGTACAAATGCCCAAAAAGCATTGGAAGGGCATCCAACTTCACTAAGGAAGTATCATTTAAAACAAAGAAAAACCATGTTTTAACCTCTTGTTAATAGTAATTTTCCCTACTGGCAAGGGTGTGGACCATCAGGCACTCTGGAACAGTCCTGGTGCAAGTATAAGTCAAGTCGATACCATTTATTAATAATTTTTTAAATAAGTGCCTACTCTATGCAGCTATTTTATAGAAATAACATCATGCTATGGTCAAGATGCTTTTACAAGGCTATTCAATCAAAGCTGTATTTGTAATACCACAAACTAGAAATGACCTAACTATCTACTAATAGGCAAACGGTGAGATAAAGATGCATACAGTTCTTCAATGAATGCTATATGCCTATGGGTGAGAAATGAATTAAGTCATGTATGCTCTAGCTTGAAAAAACATCAATTAGTTAAAAAAATACCAGATTATGCTTTTAATTAAAAAAAAACAGCAACACACATACACACATTTTTTTTGTAATACTGAAAAGTTTGGGGGAATAATGAACAATGTAATAACAATAACCTGTGGTTAGCTGTGTGTGTATATGTGTGTGTGTTGGGCCATCACTAGTGTGGGTTTGGAAATCATTACTGATTCCCTATCCAGGGCCTACTTCCCCATTCTTACTTCGCGACTGAACCCCAACTTTATCCAGGTATCCAGCCCTCAGGGAAAGCAATCATATTCAGCTCTGGAATGAATGCTGACTAGTCCACACCACCCTAGTGGTTCCACTCCTCTTCCAGTGATTGGTTAGGAGAGTGCATGTGACATGGTTTTGGCCAGTGAGAGGCGACAGATCTACTATGGGCTTCTGGGAAAGCTTTCCCTGTTCTTAAAAGATAAAGAGTCACATCTTGTCCTTCTGTCTTGTCTGAATGTGACACTGGAATCACTGTGGCCATTTTGGAACCATGAGGTTTCAAAACCCAAAGACCATGTGCACATCCTGAGGGTGGCAGAGAGGAGACATGGAATGGACCAGGGATCTTGCTGACTTTGTAAGTTGCTAAGTTAACCAACTCCAGAACTCTGCTGCCCCGGGACTTCGTATTGCATAGGATAATCAATGTCCCATTGTTTATATCAACACAAGCCGCGTGTGCTCTCTTAGTTGTAGACAAAGTCCTCCCAACTGAGGGGTTGAGATTACAGGAACAGAAGGATGTTCATGTCCTAATTTATTTGTATTTTAAAATCTGGTGAGCTTGTGTATGGATAGTGTTTTCTCTTTTGTCTTTTCCTGTATTTTGCAAATAAAACTGAGGTATAAAGTGGATATAAATTATAAAACTGACCTGGGCTACAGACAAGTCTCACTGTCCTCACCATCCACAACAGGATAGTGGGGTTGGCCTTACCCTGCAGTCTGGCAAACCCAGCCTCTCCTTTCTAGCTATGTGACTTTGCCTAAAAATCTGAGTGGTGGATTTCTTAGCTGTAAGAATGAGAATAATTATAGCCACTACCCCCTAGGATTGCTATGAAGATTAAATGTGAAACTCAAGAATGAAAAACCTTGCTGACATCTTAGTAAATGTATTCCCACTGTTCCCTGAACCTCCAACTCTAACTTCTCACTTCTGTGGCTCCAGAAATCAAAGAATGAATGATGACAGTAAAGAAACTGGGTTTGGTAAAGAATGGGAATGCAGGCCTCAATCTGACCAAGATGGCTCAGGGAATGAGAGGAGACATACATCTGATCTGGAACTACAGTAATCCTAAGGGCACCTTGTAAGGTCCTGAGGGACCAAAACCTGCCCTCAAATGCCCAGCAGTTGCAAAGAGCTGAGAGTGCTGTAGACAAGAGCAGAGGCCACCTGGATAATCGGTCTGCCTTTGGGAAGCTGCGTGGGGGCCTGGGGTGGGGCGGTTGTCTGCTTTTTTTTGCAACCTTCACTTGAAGCAGCTTTAGCTTAGCATGTGGCCTCCACCCCCTTTGCGGTCAGTACCTTGTACGAGTTCAGAGGCAGCAGATCACCCACTGCTCCTGGGGCCCTCTGCTCAGTGGGTTATAAAACACTACTGCTCTCAGCAAGCCCTGGTCATCAGTAATAATGAGACGGCTTTGAAACTGCCACTTGGAAACCCTAAACCAGGCCCAGACCTGTGCGCTGGGCCAGGCGCTTGGGAAAGGTTGGCCAAGGTTTGCAAACCAGGTTTTCTCAGCCTGGGTTTTAGGGCTGAGGCTGTTTCAGCAGATGCTGGTCTGGGTGGTATGTGAAAGGGCTGATTTTGCTGGGCTCGGGCAGAAAACAGGCAAATCCAGGGGCTGTGAGTAGTTTTCGCTTGGAAGATTTTGGAAAAATGACTGAAGCCTGAGTTTCGCCTCCTGGAGGGAATTCTGGCCCTCTCTCCCAACCTCATTCCCATAAGACTCATTTATTTTTTTCACCCACCGCCCCAGTCTTCTAAGATGCAGGGAGTGAGTGCACAGAGTTACCTCCCACAGATTGCTTTTGCAATAATTTGGACATGGACACCTCAGAAGGGAATGCTGTTCTTTTTAATATGTCAGGCTCATGATGGGACTGGTCAGTATTACAAAAGTTAGGGTTTTCCTTCTTACTCGGCACAGACGATGACAAATTGTATCTGGGCTGCCACTGCTGGCTGCATCCCAGGAAGACCTTGTCAGCTGTCAGCCTCTGGGTCCAAGCAGCAGGACAGAGGGCTTTGTATGGCCCCATAAGCAAACTCCCTAGAAAGGAACCCACAGGGGCTCCCTTTACACCACATCCTGTGTGTGTATGTAACCCGACTTCACAGACGGAGTGTCAGTCAGGGTCCCAGCAGGAAGCAGACAGCACATTTAAGCAGGAGATTGAAAAGAGGTTAGTGAAAGGAGTATTTTCAGAGGTGTGGGTGGGGGCAGGGGAATCTAAAAGCAGTCCTGAGGCAGTCTCCAAACCAGGGACTGAAGGGAAGGGGCCGTGAGGAGCCTGGGCAGAGAGCTGCAGGCAAGCGAGGGCTGTCTGGTGGGCTAGGGCCTTTGGCAGAGGACTCCGTTGGCTTGGTGGGAGGGGAGCTGGGGTACGAATTCCCCATTTCACTCTCCGCCTCACCCTGGTCCCCTGCTGGTACCTCTCTGTGTCTGGAGCTGCGGGGCAGCCAGAGCACAGGAGTGCGGACTGGTCTTATCTGTATAGTTCCCTTCCTTGGGCACAAAGCAAGGGTGAAGGAGTCCCAATTAGGTCTTTATGATGAACACTAGGAGGCTGGGTGACATATACAGATTCCCAGGCCGCCCCTAGGCGATTCCAGTTCAGGAGGTCTGGGATGAGCCTCAAGAAGGCGCCTGTACAATGTTCTCTGTGGTTCTGCTGCTCGGCCAGGATGGACAATCCCTTCTTAAGTCACAGGGATTTCTTGAGCAGATGTCAGGTCAGGCTGTCCATGTTAAAGTTGACAATAAAGCTTAGGTATCCATTCATTCCGCAAACATTTGCTGAGCACCTACTATGTGCTAGGCACTTTGCTAGGTACTGGGGTTCCATGGGGAATAAAACAATCACCCCTCCTAAACAGCTTCTCGAAGTCTCCTGTACACCTGGGAAAAATTCTGTAACCTTCCATAGTGAGATAGGAATGTTTTGGGGAGATCACCTGGTATTGCTACAGGAAGGCTGTAAGCCTGTTGCTTAATCTCTCTGGGCTTCAATTTCCTTGTTTGAAGTACAGGCATAATATGGGGACTAAGTAAAATAATGTCTGTGCAAACCTTAGTCCAGAGCCTTGTACATCATAAGCACTTAATATCATTGTTATCAATGTTAATTTTACCGCTGTTATTTTTTAGTAGGTCTTTGTCAACCATCTCCCTCATCTGTGACTCCAAAACAACAAATGAGACAATGCAAGCTCTAGATTCCCCCCACGTACACTATTTTTGAACACTTAATTCAGAAGAATCCTAGCCACATCTATGATGATGAATTTAATACTTACATGGCCATCCTCTTCATATATTTATACGTTTTTGTAACATTTTTAAGATAGGAAGGAGACTTGTAGGGATGCAGGGAGTTTGGAAATGGTTTGAGGGTAGCGATTTTAAGAGTTGGGAAGCAGAGCTAATGGGGAAAGATGGAAGGCACTGTGATTATTAACTTGGAGAGGAGATGACTGAGGGGATAGGGGAGTCATCCTCTGAGACGAGAGAATTATTAAAGAGAGAATAGCAACCAATGCTTCTTCAGAAAAAGCAGAACAATGGGAAGCGGAGAGTGTGGCAAGAGGGATTTCAGTTCTGCCTGAGGATCATTTCCCAATAGAGATGGTTATGAGCTCCAGAACAGGCTGTGAAAATCTTCACTGGTTCTGAATACAAAGGATGTGCACCATGGTCTCTGGAAGTCCTCCCAAGATGAGATGGCTTTTGAATAGGCAAAGAGTCAGCCTCACTGGGATGGGAAGGCAGGAGTAGGTCCCACCCCAGTTCGGACCCTAAAAATCTGCATGAGGCCCTGTGGCTTGTGAGGCTTCCAGCCTCCTCATCTTGGAGGGAAGGTTTTGGGCCGTGCCTGATACTCCAAAACTTTACGCAACCCCAGAGGTGCACCTGAAGTTTCTAATAACTGTGGTCTCTCCATGTGGTGAACACCTTGTTGGCTGGCACACCTTCTGAGATGCTGAATTCTACTTTGAAGGTGAAGAGTCTTTGCTGACTGGTCAGTTGAAAATTTATCATACCCACATATGGAAATTGGTGTGGCTCAAGACATTTTTTTGGCTCAAAAATGACTTTGCTTTGCACTATTTTGCAGAGTTTTCTGCCTCCAGATAAGCAAAGAAGTACAACAAGATGCCTCAAGTGAGGAAGGGCCACAAGGCATCAGCAGGGAATTCCTTCTGGGGGCCCGGCATGTAGATGGCAGGATGGTTCTCTCCTTTCCCCTTTCCATCTCCCTGGGTCCGTGCCCACAAGGCAGGGATAACAGAAGGAGACAGACACTCTTCTAGCCAAGTATGGGCAGAAAAGAAATGCGTGAATCTGGGCCTGGTGGAAGGTGGCTTCTGTCACAGACTCCCCACTTCGAGCCCTGCCAGTCCTGCACCAGCTGGCTGGCCCAGGGCTCTACCTGCCCAGGTCATGCCGGAGGAAACTTGAGAAACCTGCAGGAGTAACGAGCAGCAGAGGAAGAGCAGGGGTCCTGGGGAAGGGCCTTGAAGGGGAGGAAAGGCCTGCAAGGTGTGGGAGAGGCAAAGAAGAGGTGCAACGTCCAAACGGAAGAGGCTCCCTTGCTTTCCACAGGGACTCAGCCCTGGGGCTTTTGAAAGGTTGAGAAGCAAGAACTCCAAATAAAGAAGAAACTGGGGAAGGTGAGAAGAGCAGGTTTGCAGGAAGATGTGCTCCTGAATGCTTATTCCCTTTGTGGCATCTGTAGCACTTGGAATGTCCAATCTGAACCTACAATGAAGTAGTTTTAAAGCTTTCTTCTAGACTGGGAGAACATTTTTTGTAGTCAGATAGTAAATATTTCAGGCTTTGAGGGCCTGTCGCAACCACTTAACTCTGCCATTGTAAGTGAAAGCAGCCCCAGAACAATACAGCAACAAATGGGTGTGGCTGTGTGCCAATAAAACTTAATTTAGAAAAACAGGCAGCTGGCTAGATTTGGCACCCAGGCCACAGATCGCTACCCGCCTCCTAGACCAGGGCTTCTCAAACCTCAGTGTGCATACAGATCACTCAGAAATCTTGTTAAAATGTATATACTAATGAGTAGGTCTGGCTGGGGCCTGAGATTCTGTATCTCAAACACCGTCTGGGGCACTGCTGGTCTGCAAACCACACTTTGAGAAGCAAGAGTTTAGGAGTCTCTAACTGCAGTGGCTACGGGAGCCAGAATGAATGGTGGCTGGTGTGGGTGCACATGAGGGCTGAGAGCTGGGGACCATGGACCTGAGTGAGCTCGCCTGGCTGGAGGAAGCACCGTTCGTGGGGCCTGCTGATGAGAGCAATCTGGGAACACCAGCTGTGTGCCCAGACACCCTGATTCATCAAGAGGAACTACAAGTAAGGTTTTTATGGGAAAATCTTCTGATTTCTAAAGTTTTTTTTTTAACCTCCTGATTTTTATGCTTTTTAAAAGTTTGGCTTAGATTTTAAAACTCTGTGTGAGCCAAATAAGACACATATGTGGAATGGTTCCTGCCCACAGGCTGCCATTTTACAACCCTGGTTCTAGACACTTGACCAGCTACCCTGAATGCACAGGGCCTCCTTTCTACGCCAGGAGTTTGGGCCTGGGCTTACACAAGTGTCTCCTGGGCCCAGGGCCTCGGGAAAAAAAAAGGCATGCCCTTGACTGTAAGGAAGAGCCTCAGGAGGCTCGAAGAAGACAGGCAGTAGGGCTGCAGCTCAGGCTTCTGGTGGTGTAGGTATTAAAAGCCACACCCTTGGGGCAGATGAATTCCAAAAATGCAGCCCCTCTGGATAGAATAATTACACAAAGCCCTTTTTTGCAAGGTAGAAAGTCCATGCCTCTAGGGGGTGACATGTCAAGCAACCTTCCTGACATCCCTGGGGCATAAGGAAGAAGCTGGCACTTAAACCTAGGCCTGTGAACCCCAAATCCCACACTCCTTCCACCACCACCCACTGACTCCAGTTTTGATGGGTATTTGCAAATGAAAAAGTTCAACCTATCCTCTCCCCCAAGTCCAGATATAAGCCACATTTGTAAGACACAGGCACAGCCAATGCGATATTTTTATCTGAAATATTTACAGGTGGAAAGGATTAAAGCCGGTGATGGACTATTGAAGGTTAATGCCATCTTTTAATATGGAAAAACTCCTCGCTCCCCAAGAAATATACTTGTGGGATAATCTTGAGATATGTGTGTGCGTGCTCAAAATGTCAGCCAGAGTTTCATTAATTTCAGGCTCCCTCTAGAACAGTATGTTATGGTTCTGAGGCTGCGTGTTAGCGTGCTGACACAGGCGGGCCCATGGCGCCCGGCCCTCAGGGGTAAATTTATGGCATGATGTGTGAGGAATCCATCATGCAATTTGGCCTGTGCCCCCAGCTTCTTCATCAGAGAGGGGAGATGCAAGACAAATGTTGCCTCCATGGTTTTGGGTGCTGTGTCTCAGCTTCGAGCTTTGATCCATCAGGACAAACATTCCCACCAGGCAGGCTAATTAATAAAATGGCTCACTACCCAGCCGTACAGAACCCAGAGGAGTGCTTTTCCTTCACCTTCTCCTGGGCTGTTATTTAACAGTTCTCAAGGCTAAAGGATCATTTCACAGAGTTTTTAGGCAAGCAAAGGGCCTGCTGATAGTGTCTAAGACATACCTCATTTATTCTGGCCTAGTTGTGAAAATCATGCTCACCACTGAACCACAGCCAGTTTCTGAAGATTATGGGTCCAGTGCTTCCACCGTGGGCGTCTGCTTTATGAGCCCATTTTAAGGGTCCGTTCTCCTCCTAGCATAGCACAGAGATCAAGAGGCAGCCTCCAGAGGCAACTGGCCTTGGTTTTCACTCCCGCCATCTCCACTTGCAAGCTGAGTAATGTGGGGGAACTACACAGGCGTTACTTTCTTCCTGGGACATGGGGCTGCTATTATCTCCCCTTTGCTAGGACAAGGAGAGGTTCTGTATTGACAGTACCCAGTGTAGTACTTGTAAACTCCTGCTGGGTTGTAGCCCAGGCAGTTTGCCTTTGTGGAATTTGTCCTCTATGTGGTGTCCTGGTAAAGTACCAGCTATGGGGCAGCTGGACCAAGGTTTGAGTTCCTGCCCTTTACCAGCTGTGTGATTTGGGGTGAAGTTTTTAATCTTCGGAATATTATCCTTATCAGTTAAATGGACATAATCATAGTGCTTGCCTTGGAGAACTGTGGTTAAGATCGAATAGGCAGATGTATACAAAATGCTTATATTTCAGTGCCTGGCATGTACGAAGTACTCAATAAATGTTTGTCGTAAATATTAAGTAGGATATACACTTTGGGATCTGCGAAGGCTTTGGCTAATGGGAAAGAGGGTATTTCTATCCTTCCTCCAAAATACATCAAAGAAACCCAGAAAGTCTAATCAACTTCAGGGACCTTTACCTGTACTTAAACTGAGATTATGCCAAATGTAGATTTATTTGTACTTATTGGGAAAATAACTTTCTAGGGTGTAAGAGGTATCAAAAAACATCAACTGCAGCCCAGCTATTTCTGAAATAAATACACAGGTCCAATGAGGCAGAAATGCAGAAACCCAACACAGAGGTACTATTTAGGAAGCAAACTCTAACGTGTGGAGCACAGAGCCAGATCTGGGGTATATGAACGCTGAGTTCAGTGCCCTGAAAGGCTACTTGTATTGTCCATGTCTAGAGCAGGAGAAGCCTAAAGCTCAAAGAGGATGAGTAACCATGGTCTCAGAGCCTGGGAGCGAGCAAGCTGGGCCTGAGTTGCCTCACTGCAAAGCTCCATGCTCAGCACCGCCATCGGGGCTGCCCTTGAGTGGCCCTTGCAGACGTGTTCTCTCCTTTGTGGTTCTCAGGTGTTCGGAGACACTGGGCGAGGCAGGTGTTCATGCCCATTTTGTAGAGGAGGACACTGAAGCTCAGGCAGGTCGTGGAACTGGCACATGGCCACACAGCAGAGGCGGAGCTGAGACCTCTTTGCCACCCACCTCATGCTCTGCACTCAGAACCTGGACAACTCTGACAATAGGCAGAACCTGCTCTCAGACGTGCCTGGGGTGGTGGTGGGTAGCAGAGTTTATCTGCAAGTCCCTGAAAGAAGTTACATTTCCTGTTGTTGCTGTCTGCTGGCAACTTGTCATCTTCAGAAGAGACTCAGAGACCGACACACAGGCTGACATTGGTGCCCCAAATAAACCATGGAGGGAAGATTTCCCTGCAATGCCAAGACAGCTAGCCTGGGTCTGCAAGTACATATTTCTCACTATAAAGCAAACAAGCTGCCTGGCAGAGCACTGTAGGGAAAATGACATCACTGCAGAATTTTAGGGCTAATCATTTAGCTGGATTAGCCCCAAAGTGCTGTGTCTAAAATCAGCACCCCTGCCTCTTTATGTACTCCAGATGAAACACATTAGCAGAAATATGGCAAGGGACACTCACAATACTCGGTTCTACACTCTCAGCAGTTTTTGCAAATCTGCAATTAGTCTAAAGGGCCTGGGTAAATTAGGCCTCTTGATAAATGAAGCACCTAGACAGGCCTCAGATTTATTGGATCCCGCTGTCCCGCTGTCCAGAGCCCTTGTCAGCTCCTTGCAGAGCGGGGACTGTGCAAGAGGGAAGGAAAGAGAGCCAATTTGGGCCCAGAATTGCCCCCTAATCTTTGACAAGATTGTGCTGGAGGCTGCTGCCTCTTTGGCCTTAAAAGTTTCTGCCAGAAATGTAGTAGGTGAAGTAGGAAGCCTTTGTGAGGAAGTTCATAGGGGGTGGGGGTGGCAGAAGAGGCCCATTCTACACTGGAGACAATAGAGGTGGGAGAGGTGGCGTTCCGTCCTGTCCTGGGCCTCTTGGCCTCCTGATTGCTTGAATTTGCAATGGGCACTGAAGGGCACCACCAGGCTCCCCTCCCAGGGATCTGTTGCTCAGTTATGGTTCTTAACCCTTTGCATCCCCAAATGCAGTTTTCCATGTTTCATGCAATAGACTGCATGGGTATTTTGCTATATGGAGAGTTTAAACACATTCCAGAGAAGTACCCCCACCCCAAAGGGGCAGTGTTGGTAGTGCCTTAAAGCAAACACCCAGGGGCCAAAAGGCTGTCAGGGGCTGTGGCTTGGCTGTAAGGGACCTCTGGGGGGCGCCTAGTACTCTGACGTATGCCTCTGAATCATGGGAAGCAGTTCGCAGCCACATCGGGGTGACACCTGCTAACTTTGAGGCTGTTGCTGCCGAAGCCATGGGCACTGAAGTCAGCTGAACCAGGACAGCGGAGGGGCCCAGCAGGGTGCAGATGTTTTGGGGTGGCAAGAAGTATCTTCTGTTAAGTATTTCTTATTTATTTATTTTTACAGGCTTTTCTTTCCTGATTACTAGAGGTAATGCACATTTTGAGGCGGAGGGTTCATGGTCTGAATTTTTTAATTTAAAAAGTAATACATGCTCATTTAGGCAACCTAAACTGGGATCCTTGTGTGTGGGTCAGTCTGCCTGTCTGTCTGTCTCTCCCTAGCCCAGGATCTCATCTCTCTCCTCTCAGGAGCCCAGCAGGGCATGCTGTGACCCTCTGGTCCTGTAACTTCATCCTCCAACCTAGTACTTTGTCACTTAATTCCTAGCAGCCTGGGCACCAGGTCAACAGGCTGGCAAGGAGTTAGGAGCAGCTGGGGTGTGAATTTTCCTAAACCCTGTCCTCCTAGAGGCAGCAGGAAGTGCCTTGTTGAAGCCCGGCCTGCAGCCTGCTGTGATTCAGTGTCTCTGGTCTGCAGATCAGCTGGGCGATTCTTCTGTCAGCCCACATTGATTTTCCTGTAGATTACATTACCTCCAATCACAAATGAAATTGTGCTCCTCTCCTGGAGTGTCAGGGCAAAATGAATAGCAAACGTTTTCCTGCCGACAGTTCAGCTCTCCCGTCAAAGACTGCCTGAGCAGACAGGGCACTGTCCTTGTCCCCCCACCTCCTGAAACCTCTCCTCCCTGACTCAGTGAAAAAGTTGCCAGGCTGAGATGGGGCATCAGATCCAACTTGGAGGATGCAGGATACCCAATTACACTGTAGTGAGTAATTCTTCTATGTCTTAAGACCTTCTAAATTATGGAATTGATTTAGGATTTGGGGAGGGGGGAGAAAAGGCTGGTGACACCAGAGGTGTTCAGAATTTAGAATGTGCTTTCTCATATATTAAAAAGATCCTTTGAGTATGATCAAAAAGATTGAACAATTTTTAGTCCTTTAAAAGCTGCTGTAAGTACTGACTGGAGTCTCTGGTCTCAGGCTCATGTGTGTGTGTGTGTGTGTGTGTGTGTGTGTGTGTGTGCAAGCGCGGGTGTGTGCATGTGTTGTATCTCAGGGCCTCTCTCATTAAGTTTGGTTGGAGCCAGGTCCACCTTCTGGAATCCTGGTGTGTAGGGACAGCCTTACTCACGTGGCTGCTTTGGCACAGAGCCCTGGCTCGTGGATGAAGAGAGGTGTCAGCATTTTCAAACAATGAATTAGCAGCTGAAGGCAGGCGCCAATCTCCAAAGTGGGCTTTGTGGGAGAGGTAAGGTCGGTATCTGGCTAACAATCTGCTTGTAAAGGCTGGATGAGGAAAAGGCACAAGACTTTTGAAAAGTGATGGCATCTCCCCTCTAGGGGCACTGGGGTGGCCACATGGATATAAATTCCCTCCCAACTGAGCATGGGTTTCTGTGTATCCATGTAAGTACAGTGAAATAAGAATAGCAACAATATTAGTTGATACCTTAAGCAGTATTTATTGAGCAACCACATGTGCCAGGCATGGAGTCAATGCTCTCTTTCTCATCTGGCTAGCCTTCCATTGAGCATGTAAAATTCATCCTTCCCCAAGGAAGGCAGTATCCTTCTTGTCTTGCTGATCAGAAACAGCCTTGGAGAGTGTATCTGACTCTGCTGAAGTCCTAGCCCCCAGTACCTGTGAATGCAACCTTGTAGGGAAATGAAGTCCTTGCAGATGATCAAATGAGATGAAGTCATTAGGGGGGCCCTAATCAATATAATTAACATCCTTTCATGAAGGGGAAATTTGGACCAACAGGTAAACCATTAATGACACAGGCAGAATGCAATCATTCACAAGCCAAGGAATGCCAGTGATTGCCATGAATCACCAGAATGTAGGAGGGAGGTCTGGTCAGAACCTACCCTCACAGCCTCCAAAAGAACCAACCCTGCTGACACCTTGATCTTGGACTGCTGGCTTCCAGAACTTGAGATGGTGAATTTCTGTGCTTTATGCCATCTACTCTGGGATACTTTGATATGGCAGCCCCAGGAAATGCAGTGGACATGCAGCAGGTCAGTGGTATAAGTGGGTGTGTATTCAGGCCATGCTTGTTACATGGCATAGGCTGCACACTGCCTTTCTCCACAAAGA
Source organism: Manis pentadactyla (assembly GCF_030020395.1). NCBI lineage: Eukaryota > Metazoa > Chordata > Mammalia > Pholidota > Manidae > Manis > Manis pentadactyla. The sequence continues at coordinate 169,600,706 of NC_080021.1, read as the reverse complement.
AGCACACAGTACCTAAGCCCATTCAAGTGGGCCTTGAATCTTTTGTAGTTGCTATGTTGGGGTGGTTGGGGGGACAGAGACCAAAGGGGCAATTTATTATGAATCTGGTATCTTACCTATACTTCAGTTTGAGATATCTAAGAACCTGTTCATTTGGTAATTCATATGAAGGACCTTACTATGTTTATATCCTTTGACCTATTTCTAGAAGTCTATTCAAATAAAATAGTAATAAATAAAAATACGTATTTATGTAGAACTATTTGTCACAGTCCTATTTACTTGACAAGTAGGAATGAATGCCCCATATCCCAAAAACGTATGAAATGCCACATCTCTTTATTTATCAAAGTGAAATGGAATCTGTTGAAGTCAGTACTAGCCAAGGGTGGTGAGAAGAGCTCTCGTTCCACCACCTTAAGCTGGGTTTGAGGACCTCGGCAGAGCCTCCCAGGCCACGGCAGGTGGCTCCAGCTCCACAGGCAGTCACGCAGTGGGCCCTGCCCAAGGTCCCCGCGGGCACCAGCTCAGGAGGGCCGTAACTCCATCATGGGTCCAAGGCCAACCTTAGTTCTCTTCCTAGTCTTGGGAAGAACCAGCCTCTTTTCAACATAAAAATTTTACTTAAAGGTTTAAGTTGTAATATGAATGAAAAAGCATAACATTCTATTAGTTTTCTAATGCTGCATAGCAAATTACTACAAACTTAGCCACTTAAAAAAAACACACATTTATCATCTCATGGTTCTACAGGTTCTCTCGGTCAGAAATCCCAGCAGTCTTGATTGGATTTCTGCTCAGGGTCTTATAAGACTCAAAACTTAATGTGTGGGCCAGGCAGTGTCCTCATCTGGAGCTGGGGTGGCCTTTCAAGCTCATTCTATTTGTTGGTGGAATTCAGTTCATTGCCATTGTAGAACTGAGGTCCTTGTTTCCTTACTGGGGGCTGCTCTTAACTTCTGGAGCCCTCCGGCATTCCTTACCACATATGGTCCTTCAAAGCCTCTAGTTTCAAAGCCACCAAGGGAGGATCTCCTTTGCTTTGATCCCTGTCACTCTTCCTATCTCTGTCTCCAGGAAAAGTCAAGTCCTTGTTAAGGCTCAGCTGGTCAGGCCCAGCCAGGACAATCGCCTTTTTCATAAAGTCAACTGTGCCACTTAACGTGCCCTAATCATGGGAGTGACATCACATCATCGCCACAGGTTCCTCCTGTCCATTCTCAAGGGGGAGGAGATTCCGCAAGGGCATAGGACATGGGGTGAGTTTAGAATTCTGTTTGACACAGACAGTAACAGTGTAGGTAGCAAGATCTCAGTCATGGAACATTTATATGCTCAGAAAACACTGATGTGATGTAAGCCTCAATATTACTAAGAGCTTTCTGTGGGGTAGGATTATGGATGCTTCTATTATTTATACCTTTCTGTATCTTCCAAGCATTTTATAATTAGCACATATTAATTTTATAATCAGAGAAAAACTCTACATTATTTAGATAAAGAAACAATTGGGCCTCAAGCTAGGAGCATAATGCATGACTAACAGGCATTTAATCTGCAGCATTAAGCATATGTAGTTGAGTGGCTTGTTCGTTCATTTACTCTTTCATTCATTCACTAACCCAAGGATGAAGGTGCAGGCAGATTGCATTTTCCTATAGGAGTGTGTGGTGACAGGACCCTCTGTCTACAATCTTCCTGAAATAGCTTCATATTTTGCAGCCAAAAGATTCCAAAAGGCAAGTGGCATTTCTGTTTGTAGTTACTCCTGGGAAAAATATTGAAGACAATATCAGGATGATTGGGAAATATTTTGCAATTTCTTTTTTCCCATCATTGCCCCGATAGCTTGATAATTTTTAGGTTTTGAAATTTCCCATTGTCTTTGTTAGCAGAAAGTACCAGCTTCCCATAAATAACTGAAATGAAGCAACAGAACTCTTGGCTCAAATTCAGTTTCAGCCTGACATGTCTGAAGGAGCCTGATGCCAAAACTCTCTGGAAACAGCAGCGCGGCCCTGGGAGACCCAGCAACACAAATGAACCAGAAACCCTTCTGGTGGGAATCCCCTCCTCCCACATTAGAAAGAGAAATTGTTGAAGGAGGGTAATCTCAGCTTGTGGCAACGTCACCAGGGGAGCATTGACTGGCCATGTTGGGGTGTATTTTGTGGGTAACAAGTCCAGGGCTCAAATCAGAAACGAAGAGAGTGTGGAACCAATGGGCTCATAGAGGAAACCAGGAGGGGCTTCCCTGGCCCAAAGGTGATGCTGGCTCTGCTTGCCTGCTGGGCCCTCCCACCCGTGCTCCTGCCCTGCTCCTCCCCTGCTCTGTGCCCTGGGCCCCTCCTGCCTGGTTAGTGAAGATCATTAGGGTGTTGGTTTTGATATGGACATCCTTGGGGGTATCTGCATTTTCCTAAGGGGATGTAAAAGGTGGAAAAGCCTTGAAGACAGCAAGGAAGAGTTTGCTAACAGTGGGAGGACCAGTGAGGAGGTTATTTTTGCTCACGAGTCCTACCCAGCATCCCTAAATTTGTCTCCTTTCAGTCTGCCCAATTCCGGTGTGGTTCTCGCACCAGGCTGACCTGGCTCAGGAGCAGCCCCCAGGACCCTACAGGCTGGTGGCCCCAAGAGGGTGTCTGCAGGAAGCTCTAGGAGGCATCTTGAGAAGGGAGGGGAAGCTCTTCCTTCTGAGATTGGTTATGTTCTGGCAAGCTGAAATCATGTCAGTTTTAATTTTTTTTAATGTATGGATTTTTAAAATACCCAGTTACATATTATGAAGCTTAAGAAATAAAAGGATAATCACAAAACTACTACCCCACTGAAGATGAAAAGCATTTATCAGCCCCACCCCATCCCTGGTGTGCTTCCCCATGCTGGCCCCTTTCCTTCCCGCCAACCTTTAAACTTGGCAAGTAACCACTAACTGAATTTGCTTTTATTGTTTTGTTTTTTGTTTTTTTAAAGTTCCTTATTCCTGCTTTTTCTCATTATAGTTTTACCACATGTCCACTAACCACACATATCGTTCCATTTTGCCTAGTTTTGGAGCTCTGCATAAGCGCTATCACAATGTATGTGCTCTTTGGTGACTTGCTGTTTTTATTCAACTTGTATGTTTGCGATTCAACCATATTTATGCCTGTAGCTTTGGCTCATTTATTCTCATTCTGTTGTATCCCATTATATGAATGTGCCAGAATTCAATCTCTTATTTTCTTATTGATGGAGCAGCTTTTAAAATTGGTTTTAAACATGCTTTTGCCGTAAGATTTAGGGTGGTGTTTATTCAAATGGGTAAAGGCAAGGTGTGCTTGGATAGGTCTAGGTGATTGGAGGAAGAAAGTAAGAAACAGTTCAAAGGTAAACCAGGTAGGGTCTATAACCTTACTAATAGTTTCCATGTGTATATTATTTTACCATCCTCAGAGACACTTTTGCTGTAAAATAAAGTTGGAGTTGGATGAGCTTCAGGTTTCCCTCCAAGGCAACCTTGTCATCCAGGGAGTTATTCACTCACTTAGCTCATAGTGAGCACCTGCTGTTTGCCCCATCACTAAAGATTCAGCGGGAAACAAAATAGACATGGTCTTTGCCATCACAGAACTTGCAGACTCAGGACATGCCAGAGAAAAAAGGAGTAGGCTTTTAAATCACTCGGACGAAACCATCTTTCATGTTATATGAATGGCATAGAGAAATAGAAATACTGTTATTGGTAAATGAAATAATAGCAACAACAATAATAGTAGTTCAGACTTTTGCTAGGTTAAAGTTGTTTTGAATTACAAGCTATGGTAAGTACTCTGCTGGAGGCACATGTGGGTGAGGCTGCGGGGTTCTGTCGGTTCTGCCTTAGGTAGGGTGGTCAGGAAAGGCCTGCTGAGGGATGGATATTAGTTCAAGAGGGACCAGCCACACACAGCCAGGAGGAAGATATTCCAGACTAAGGGAACTACATGTACAAACACCCAGGTGGAGCAAGAACTTCATGTGTTTCCAGAACTTGCAAGCATGGTGGTGGGGGGAGGCATGCCTCCAGGTGAGCCCTGGACTCGCGAGAGGACTTCTGTGAGCTGTGGTAAGGCTTTTGGATTTTATCTTCTGTGCAAAGGGAAGGTGTTAAAAGGATTTTAAGCAGGGGAGTGGCTTGACCAGATCTGTGTTTTTAAAAAGATTACCGTGACTTGTGTGCAGAAAGTGGGTGGAAACAGGTCCTGGTGGGAGGTGACAGAGCTCAGACCACAGCAGCAGCAGAGGGTGTGGAGATGAGGGAAAGGGGAAGGCACTGGGTTCCAGGATGGTTTGCAGCCAAGAAAAGGGCATTGTTACAATTTGTTTTTAATGAGAAACATAATCAACATCAGGGATCAAAGGGGAAATAATCAGACGCAGCTCACTGGGTCTGGAGAAGAGAAAGTTCAGAAACGAATGGGCTGGGAAGATAAGAAAGTTCTAGTCTTTTAAATAATGGGACAATACAGACCTTTCGCATCTCCCACCCTTTTCTCTCTCTCCGTACCCCTTCCTTTCATTTTCTAATTGTTTTATTTGCAGAGCATCTTTAAAAATTGGTTTGGTTCAAAGATGTCCTTTTCTACCAGAGTGCAGCCAACAAAAGCCACCTTCCCCATCTTCCAGAGGAGAGAGGGAGGGCATCTGGGCCCCCAGCCACCACCCACCCATATCTAGGCTGGGACACTGACCCACCAGCCAGTGCGCCTCCCAGCCCTTCTGGCTAGAAGAGCAGAAGACTGCTTGTCAGATCCCAACCTTGGCATAGACTTTATATCTCCCTAACAATATACTGCCCATTTAAAGTACTGTAAAACATGACCGAATGGGGAATATCCGTGGCTGTTTAGTATGCTTTAAAATTCTTTAATTTGCTGTACCACAATAACTTGCACTTTAATAAAAGCAATCTCTCGTCTTAATAGCCACACAATAAAGAGTTATTTATATGAGGTAGTGTGCAGGCCCGGGCCTTCCAGGTGTGCCCCAGATTTTAAGCACTTGAAGAGATCTGCGGGAACAGTGCCGCCTCACGCAGCCCAAGTCAGCCTCCTAACCGCTGCCACTTTGCCGTGTCACAGCTCCAGGGCTACAGCCTGCCCCGGGCTCCTGGCCCTGCACAGCGCGCTTGGCGTGCTGATTTATTTCAGTATTACATTTAATTGTTTCCTTCTTGTTGAAGCCTTAACATGCAATGCTTGTAAATCTGACCCGAATCCTCCATATGGCGCTCTGCTTTTCCATTTTCAAATGCATTCGCCCTGGAATAATGACTGTGGTATAACTCAATTTGAGTTCTGCTGCTGGGGACTTTATTACATAATGCTTTCTAATTGACCCTCGTAGTTTAATAAGACAGAACATTTCACCAGAACATTGACAAAAGTTATTAATTTTCACTTCAGCAGAGACCCATGTCCCAATTAAATCCCCTGAGAATGCCTGACTGACTGACTGACCTCATTATGGCTAATGCTTATTAGTCCTGCGGAGAGGATAGCATCACACACTGTTAAAATGCCTAAATGAGCACATACACCCATCCAAAGTGATTACAATTTACATACATGACTGACTTTACTCCCCTAATCCTCGTCTGGCACAGTGAGTGTGGTGCGCTGCTCTCGTACCCAGAGAGCAGCCACTGAGGATCTGGAAGGCGAAGTGTTGTGAAAATGCCCCACAAGTGTGCTAAGCCTCCCCAGTTAAATAATATCTGTCTTTCTAGGAAACTATTTCAAGTGTGTGGGCATCTTTACATGGGGAGATTGACTTGCACCCATTCCTTTTTAATATGAAACAACTAGTACTCATGTGGGTTTTATCTGGGTTTCTTTGGTTTGTTTAACATTTTTTTAGCCAATTTCAAAAAAAAAGAGAGAGAAAGAGAAGAAGAAAATGTTCCAGCCTTCCTGCTTGGGTAGCTCACCTTCCCTGCCGTGGGTTCTCGCCCCTGGGTCTGGGTGCGCTTGCACACCTTCTCCGAGCTCCCATTTCACAGGGAGGATGGGTAGGAGCCTGTGCAGTCACTGCGCCAGCCTTGTTTCATCAGCTTCGATGTGAGGGCGCTGCGGACGCCACCCCGCTTCACCAGCGAAGGGACCGCCTACTCAAACTAGTCCTCTATTGTGGGAGCATTGGCTGGAAGGTAAGAGGATGAAAAATGTGTATTTTTCCATGCTGCTAAAATTGCAGGCTCAGAGTAGGCAAGAAAATGAAAGTAAAGAAGGCTCACAGTGTCTGAGGCTTCAGCTTGTTTTTTGACCTTTCTTTTCTGATCTACACAATAGTGTTTATCTTAGGCAGTCTGACCATGGCTCAGGGCCTGCTTTTCCTGTGCATTGTACTCATTTCTCCTGGGCTGTATGATTTGACACATGACAACAATCTAACAGCGGAGATCAAACTTCTCCTCAGACGCTCTGCGGTGTGACAAGTAATGTGTACTGACACAGCAAAGTGCACTCTGGAAATGTGAGTGGTTGGGCGGGCACCCGACCTCCTCACTCAGCTAGAGATAGCTTAAATCATAGGCTTCAGTTGCCCACAAAGATAAAGCCAAAATTTAAGTAATGATAACCAGCTGGAAGCTGCAGTTCACTGAAATCTTTTCTCCTTTTTTTTTTCTTTTGGTGCTATCATATTGAAAGCAGAAATTTGTGGGAAAAGCAATAGTTACATCAGTGAAAGAAAAAGACAAGGGTAAAAGAAATCAAACTAAATCTCCTCATGGATTATTTGAAGGTATTACGCATTCTGCTCAATCCCCCATTCTGCAAGGGTTACTAAATACCAACTTTGCACAGGCACTGCGGGTGGGACTCCTGACCTCATGAAGTGCACCATCCAATAGGCAATACTGTCCAAACTGAAATGCGGGGACACGGGGTGACCAATGCTACTGATGGCCAAGGCTTCTGGGAGCCCAAAGAAGGGGCATCTAACCCACATATGGTGGTGGGCATGGGGGTCAGAGTGGTCCAAGAAGGGCTTCCTGGAGAAGGAGACATTTAAATCGAAGCCCAAAGTGTAAGTAGGAGATAGCCAGGCAAATCAGGGAGCAGGGGCTGGGCTCCAGGTACAGAAAGCACCATTTCTTTCTCTCCTTCTTTCATTAGACAGGGGCACTCAGCCCTATTACGTGCTGAGTGCTGTTCAGCCTCCTTGTCTGCACCTGATACTAAAGAGTGACTCCTGGTGGTGACCTGAGGTGTGGCAGCCTCTTCAATGAGAAGAGGACCCAACAAGGGAGGCACAGACGGGAAGGCGCTCAGTACGGTTGGTGGAGTAAGTGACTGAGGGAATGCACACTGTGGAAAAGTGAACTTGTCCAAACCGCCAGAAAACAAATGTTCAAAAACACTGCTGGAGGAGAAGAATCATCAAGGAGCAACATGAACTCAAGGAAAAGAGAGCTCTGTTTTGATGGTGGGAAGGGTTGGTTCAGAGACACTGCTGAGGAAATGGCTGCTATGCTTTACTGGCAGTTTTGGACCTTAGACCTGACCGCACAGTTTTTATCCCCATTGGGGTTTCCTACTGTTGTTCTGGAGCCAGCTCAGACCGGCTTGTGGCAACCAGTCCTGCTTCTTTCCAACTCCAGGTTCATTTGCATCACATTGGTAGCTTGTATTTGGTCATGGTGAGAATATTCTCATTGCAGGGATTGGTAAACTCTACAAACCAGAGCTTCCCTTTCCCAGCCACCCCCATTCCAGAGAGCTGGTTATTAAACACTGATCAGCACACCAAATTCTGTACACAAGGATTACTAGCTGTAATGGAAAACAAAGCACTGATTTTATTAGAAGCCTGGCAAGTGCTCAGTATGACAATGCAAAGCTCTGGTAAAACTCAGTGTTCATACCTGGGGACACTGCTTCCATCCAGAGTGGTGTTGGGACTCATGCTCACGTTGTCTAAAGAAAGGAAAAGAGAGACTTCTAAGTCTGCTGAAAAGATTCTGAGTGAGACAACTGCATGGATGAATTATAGAAACGGAGGGAGCTGCCAGGCTGCTGCTCCAGATGTCTTGCTCAAAAATACTTTACACAGGGAATGAGATGTGCAATAACAGTAAGGGAGATGGTCCAGGGCCTCACTTAGGGAAGGGCAGGTGGAGAAGAGTGTGCTTCACTTTCTGTGTGGTTCCACCCTCCAGGAGACACGGCCCACCTTTCAGACTGGCTCCCCATCCCATGGACTGAAGCCTCTAGAGGATGGGGAGGACTCAATGGTGTGTGGAACATCTCTCCTCTAAGGATTAAGGAAGAGAAGAAACTTGAGTTGAAGGGCAGATACATGCCGACTTCCTCCCCAGCAATGGAGGCTGACAAAAGGTCCAGAGATGAGAAAGACAACAGAGATATTAAAAATAGGGGAACAATATGGTCAGATTGTTTTTTCAGGGATATAGAGAGTAGAGTAGTGGGTGAAGATTCTGATGACTTTGAGACCAGGACCAGGCCGCTGCAGACGTAGTTATTTGTTTAAGCAGCATTAATTCTCCTTTACTTCCTAACACAGCCCCAATTTTATTCAGGGAGTTAATGTGCCTTGCTTAAAACAAAAATCCTCCCCACTACCATTACCCAACTTCATGCAGAGTGGTCACATGACACAGTTCTGGCCAGTGGAATGTAACTGCACATCACTGGGCGGAGCTTCCAGGAGAGCAATTTGAAAAGGAACACAGGAGGCATTTGCCTTTTGCCCTTTGCCCTTCCCCACTTCTTGCCTGGAATATGAATGTAGAAGAGAAGCAACCATTAACACACCTATAGATGATGGCCGCATGTCAAGGATGGCTGAGTGCAAAGGTAAAAGGAATCTAGGGGCCTTGGAGGCACCATGGGGCTGCCACATTGGGTCTGGGTCTTCCATATCTGGACATCTTATTGTGTGATAAAAAACAAACAAAAATACTCCTGTAGTAAAACCATGGCAAGTTCCGCTTTCTATTATGTCAGCTAAACCTATTCTTAACTACTTCGGGTGCTATTTCAAAGATCCGGATGACAGACCCTGAGGACCCAAAGCTCATCAGCACTGGTGACATGAAGATAGAGGAGGAGCTCTGAGGTCCACTTGGCAGTGGCATCTTGTTTGGGAGAATGAAGCATGAAAGACCATTTAGCTTCTGAGACCACTGCAATGCAGAAGGCAGAAGAGTCTGCAAGGATCCACGTGTAGGGGGATGGCTAGGATGTATGCAAGAAGACAATGAGCTCAGTTTGGGGCAGGCTGCGTTTGAGGGGCTTGACATCCTGTCGACAGCTGAAAAGCAAGGCAGGATGGCACTCGGGAAAGAGGCAGAGAGAGTTCCGAAGTAGAGAAATGGCAGCTATCAGCAGAGATGGTGGCTGGATCTGAGGGAGTAGACGGGATCATTTAAGAAATGGATGTGTGGTGAGAAGAGGGTGGGGGGAAATTCTGGGGACCACCCTCGGGCAACGGGGAGCAGGAAGGGTTCAAGAAGAGTTGGGAGACAAGTGAGAGAAGGATTCACAGAGGCAGGCTCCCAGCAGCAAAGCCCAGAGGCAGCTTGGAGAAGGAAAGAGCAGTCAGGAGCGCCACACGTAATATGGGGCTGTCAAGCAGGATGAAGAAGGAAAATTAGCTCATGGATTTGGCAATTAGGATGTCAGATTTTCTACTAAAACTGCTCCCGCTGAGGTCACTAATGAATCCAGAGAAACTGATGTGCCCAAAGCGGCATTGGTAGCAACGCGCCTAGGTTAGAAATGGAGGCAGCTGACTCCTGCTAAGTGCCCATCCTCTTCTACTCGCACACTTTCAAGATGCCCCAGAGGAATAGCTTTGGGGGATAATTTATGGTCAGAAGCAAACAATTTCTACCTGTCTTTATTGAGAAGTAGGTTTAAAGAGGTATCATTTGTCCCTGGACTAAAGTATCTCCTTAACTAATATTTTGATGTGCTAAGATCCCCAAATGAAGAGGGAAGCCATCCATGGAGAGGAATAGAGTCAAAACAAGCTCCATTTTCTCCCGTGCGAATCCCTCACAGCTCTTGGCCTGGCTGGAGACTGTCTTTCATTTTTCATTCCATGCCTGCCCCACAGCAAGAAGCCAAAAGGACAGTCTGAGATGTCGCCTGGCACAGAGAAATGCCAACTCTTTCATCTCACTCAAGGAGGAGCCCTGTCGGAGATGGGCCCATCCTGAGTGGACGTCTGTATCCATCACGGAGGCCTGAAACAGCCCGGGCACACAACCCCAGCAGGAGCTATTTTAGCCAGAAGTTCTGACTCCACTTCTAGAACAAGGCACATGGAAATCAAAGAATCTATAGAAACATTTCTATCAACATGAGAGGCAGGGTTCAGAGGGCAGCAAGTGAGTCCATTCTGAAATTCTTGAGACTGAGCTGAGCCTGAGTTGTCTTTCTGCCTGGAAGCAGAGGTCAGAAAAGTGGAACTCTGAGGTGCAAAGGTGTCTCAACCCCAGTGTATTTAAACCTCCTGACCCTTCAGGCAATCCCACACCTTTCAGTTCTGAGGTTAGAGCATCAGGTGTACTGGCAGAAACCCCACTTCCATAACACCATGTACACGAGAACAGCAAGTAAAGCAAATAACCACCCCCCTCAAGGCTGTGAAAATCTCTCATTGCCACCTGCCACACTGGGCTGACGGGGTGAATCAGCAGCTTGGATATAGAGTTAGCAGTTGTCAGGGAAACCTGGTGGGTTTGCTAGGGGGCACTGCGGTCCAGAAAGGAGAAATGGTGTGAACAGAGCAAGAGGGCTTTGTTATTGCTGTTGTTCCCTAGCAAATGAGCACCGATGTTCTCTGCCATGTAAGAAAGCTGCTGCAGACCCAGAGACAAATTTGCTACAATGGACAAGGTAGTGTGGGCTTCTGGCTGATTAAAAGAAGTAGCCACCATTCACCATCTCTCAGAAGAGGGAGCATAAAGAAGGAAATGCAGCCAAAGTAAACAGATGGCTGGATCGGGTGGGGGATGCTGTCAGGAGCAGACGCACAGGTAGCACTGGCCCCAGGCAACCACACAAAGCCATTTAAGAGGAGCCAAACCTCAGCAAAGAGTTCTAGAACACTGGGAAACAGCATGTGCTCTGCCCCGGGCGGGGGGTGGGGGGGTCGCCTTGGAATTGTCACTGATCCAAACTAGTGAAGTTTGCACAGAGCAAGCAAGCCATCTTGGACACCAGGGAAGTCTGAGAAAAGAAAATTGGGAGGGAGGGAATAAGTTAGAAAAGTCAGCATAAACTCAAAGCCCCATGAGTGCCTGGAAGATTGAGAGGCAGACAATGTGGTGTGCCAACTGAAAGGCTGCTTCCAGGACCAACTCAGAGCCACTGAGGCAATTCTGCAAACATTGACTTAACACCTTCTGGGCTTCAGGCACTAAGACACAGCTCTGCCTTTGAGGGCTTTGCAGTCTTGGGAGTGGAGTGTCTTGAAACAGGTAAACTATACCACAATATCATGGTTATGAGCAGAGTCCTGAAGATTCAGAAACGGGTGCTAGTAGAAAAGGCTTCAGAGAGGAGGCAACATTTAAGCCAGGTAACAAAGACTGAGCAAGCATTTGCCAGGTAGAGAAGGAAAACTTACACAAGAAGGCTATAGCTGGGCAACCATGAGGTTATTGAGCTAAGGCTCTGATTGCAAAGCAAAGAAATCCAGTTAAACAGCAAAGTAAAGACGACTGTTAGTAAGAGAAGTACAACAAATACTCTTACAGAAAAATAAGAGGAAAAAAGTGCTGTTTGATTCCATGTAGTCCAGAAGCAGAAGATCATGGGCCTGTGTTAATTCACTGTATAGGCACAAGGACTCTGGTCTGCCCTACTCTAGATACCTGCTCCAGTCCTCTGTCTTTCTGAGGCCCATCTCCGTTTACTCGTATCTTTGGAATCCCATACCTTTGCCTCATAGATGGCCCTGGTTTGCTCTCTCTCAACTTCAGGACCAATTCCCTGCAACCTTTTAGGCCAAGTGCCCCATCCTGTGCATACACCTGACTCAAATACTCTCAATGTTCTCATTCAAAATTCCCATGGCAAGGAATCCCGTTGGTCCAGATTAGGCCATTGATATCTCTTTGATGGATTGGTGTCTAGGACTCAGAGGAGGTAATGCAGGTGATTTATAGTTTCACCCTTTTGGGGTGTGTGAATGAGTTGTGGACAGATGAAAACTGGCATATTTACTATGGTGAACACTCTGGAAATATCAGAAATCTGCCATAAAAATCCAGGATGGACTATCAGCTCCTTTTCTGTGCTCCCATGGCCCACAGTGCAAACCTTTATCTTAACACTGAAAATATTAAATTTTTACCCTCATGTGGGCCTTTCCTTCACCAGAACCTGCTAAAATAAAGGTAAAAACTTTAATCATATTCTTCATTGTAATTCCAGAAGATAGCATATCATCTGGCACATAAAAGGCTGAATAAACTTTGATTGTACTGACTATTATATCTACTATCAGCTTCATTCTCTATTTTGCATTCACTGTAATTGTCTGCTACCTGCAGCTTCCTGTGGTGGGAGAGAGGTGTACTCACGACTCTGTTTTAGTTGACAGTTGAGAACAGAGATTCTACTAGAGTATGGCAGATGTTGGAACGGTGTCCAAAGCTGAATGGATGCAGGGAGGCCCTAAACTGTGACCAACGCGGGATAGATGTACCCGGATGTGTCCACCCAAAGTCCCTCTGCAGGCAGAACTAAGGAGCCACTAGCAGGAGACCACATCCTAAAGGAAAGAACCATGTATGCTGCCTCAGTGTTGAAGGGGCAGACAGTGTTTGAGTGCATCTGGCCCAGGCTGTGTGGAGCCCTGCCTCAGGACCAGTGAACGGGAATGGCAAGTAGAATGGACACTGCTTCACTGAGGGCTGTAGGACCCCCTGTGGCAAAGTGTAATCCTGGAGGGCATGTCTTTTCCCCAGATGCAGTGTGGCTTTGACGTACTGAGAGCTGCAGTCCTCTGAGATATGGCGGTGTGAGTGGTGGCACCAGTCAGGGTGACAAATGCCCCCCAGAGGTGGCAGTGGTGCCTAGTGAGCAGAAAGTCCTCTGGAAGGCAGACATGGGCCAAGGAGCCCAGTAGGATTCCATGTTCACCTGACTGGGTTTGTTGGTGAGCCCACAGAATTCACCCAGCTACCCTGGCAACCTGGTAGGGTTGAGATCCTGCCAGTGTGCACTAAATACACTGCAAGGTGACTCCACTGTACCCACAGGCAACTTGACTTGGGGAAACTTGGGTGACATGTCAATCCAGGCACCTAGATTCCTCTCGACCTGCAGCAATGTCTGGGGGAGCTGCTCAATCCAAGCAAGGCCAGGAAGGAATTAGGATCCTCTTCGAAGGATGTGCAGGAGATCCAGAGGGAAGAAAAGTTGTCAGCTCCTTCCAAGAAAACACAAGGGTGCTAAGAGATCGGAAAAATGGCCGACAGAAGAGTGTAATCAGAGAGAAATGGATAGAAACTGTCCAAAGAAAACACATGCTCCCTAGTAACATGAAGCATAGAAAACAGGCCGGACAAACAGCTCTAAAAAGGATGTGGTAGTGGTGGGCAAGCAATCAAAACTAGGAAAGCAAGAAAGTATGAAAAAAATCAAAGAGCACCTCAGCTAGAGAAATTATAGTACCAAGTTGAGAAAGTGCAAAAACATGATAAGGAAAGCAAAGGTGAGGAATGAAAAGAAGATTGCGAGAGAGGCTAAGATAAATAATAAGGCATTTTTCAAGTACAGAAGAAACGAGAGGTCAGTACAAGAGCCAGTAGGGCTTCTAAAGGCTGACAGAGGTAATTTATTGACAGAACATGAAGACATTGCTAAAAAATATTAAAAGGCTTTTTTCTTTCCCCTCTGCCTCTCTTTTCACAAAGGAAGATGGGGACATATGCCAGAACAGACATAAATTTCCCAGGAGTGGAAAAAAGACATATTGAAGGAAATCAGGATCGTGTCAGCACAGGTGATCAAGAAATTAGGACGTCAGAAAAATTGCAGAGTGTCTAGAGCCAGGCCAGAGCCTCCTGGAATGAGGGGCCCAGAGGCCAGTGAGGTGCAAGGCCTGGGAAGGGAGGGATGGGAGAGGGTCTGCGTGTGCAGGGGCAGAGGGGCAGCGGCCCACCTATGAGCTGCTGGAGGAAGCAGTCTTGAGCTGTGCCTTTAAACTTATCTTGTAGATGCATTTTTCTCTCTAATATAGGGAATAGAGTTGGGATTTGATTAGGCCTTTTATACTCCAAGCTGTTGGCATTTAATGATCCCCAATGGGATACTTGTTTGTAAGCATGCCCAGCATGACCCAATCTGGGGGGAAAGTTCACTTTCCTTCCCATAAGAAGACTCCAGACTAGAGGCAGAAAACTGGGTTGGAGTTGTAATTGTCACTGACTGGCTGTGTGACTCCAGCCTAGTCCCTAATCTCATGGATATGTGGGTCCCCATTTTCATCTACAAAATGAAGATAAGAGCTAGCTTATAGGGCCACAATGCTCAAATGACATTATTCACTCATCCACCAATACAGCCAAAACTGCTGGGTGTTTTTAACATGCCAGGTACTGCTCTCGGCCCCAGGAGGCAGGAGTAATAAGACAGGTCTCTGCTCTTGTAGGGCTGACCCTCTAATGTGGGAGAGAGGAATCAGCCAGGAACAGAAAATCAACAAGATCATTTCAGAGAGTAATGAGAGCTTTGGTAAAAAGTACACAGCTGTGTAAAGTTCAGCTCATAGGGTTGGTCAGGGAAGATTACATTGAGTTGAGATCTGAACTAGGAGGAGGGAAAAGCTGGGATAGAACATTCCAGAAAGAGAATAGTAAGCCTCAGCCCCAAAGTTAATGTATAAAGCACTGTATAAACAGCATGGAGTCAATGAAGCATTGGCCCTGAGTGGTATTATCAAGAGTTTTGTTCAAGGCTGGAAGTTGATTTTCTCCCCTGACCTCCTCAGTCTGAGGAGATGATAAAGAATTGTCAAACGAAGGATGACTTTTGCAAGAAAAGCCTGGAGACAAAGAAAGATGTACAAAGCAGATTTGAGCTGGAGCAAGGAAGGGCCTGCTTCCCTCCTCACAGCGTTTCGAGGCTGTAGTCACTCCTTATGGCCTCAGCTGTGACGTCTCAGAAAGAGAATCAGCTTCAGATGTCCTGCCTACCTTGGACGGTCCAAGTTCTGTGTAGCAGATGGGGTGAGAAATGAAGATGCATGGATTTGCTTCTCTGCTCAACAGCATCAGCCCTATTTGAAATTCATTCCTTTCTATTCCCAAACTGTAATAATCACGACTGGGTCATGCGGCCAATTAAAGAGAAAAACTTCATTCGTATGCTTCTCAAGGTATTGTTTCATTTTCATAAAACGAGTCAAGTTCTGGGAAACAAGCTGAATGCTGAGAAAGGAACATAAATGGAACCAGAAATGTCTAACACTTGGTCTTAACACAATAGTCCAATGAAAGCGAAGTCAAATTTCATTTCGCTTATATTATAGAGAACCACTAGTTTCAGGTCATCACCAAAATAAATAGTACTTGGTCCTTGTCCTTCACAAACTCTTAGTCTCTACTTTGAATGACACTATTTCAGAATATGTTATCTACAGGATCAGGAGAAGAGCCTTTATGGTGATTTTCACCAAGAAATAAAGCAGAAGCAATCAGACTTCATTTAAGAATATTAGACACTCACGGAAGAACATTTTAAAAATAAATGAACCATCAGATACTTGTTGGGATGTGCAGGCAGAGTCTAAGATGGGGCAATACAGAGCAAGAAGCAGGCTGAGTACCTAGGCAGGCCTGCATTGAAAGCCTAGCTGTTCTGCCCACTAGCTGTGTTATCTCTGGTCAGATATTTAGCTGCTCAGTTTCCTTGTCTGCAAAATGGGGCTAATAATACTTACCTTGTGGAGTTGCTATGAGGATAAAATGAGATCACGTGTTTAAGCAAAGAGCTTCCCCAAGTCCAAGTGAAGGAACCTCACTGGCAGGGGGAATACAGTCCCCCAGGTAGTTCCACTCTTTGCCCAGCAGGCAATGCAGCTCCCACAGCCTGAGGGCAGTCCTTGTCCTTGCTGGAGAGCTGCAGGTTCAGCTAAAGCACACCCACCTGGGCACAGGAACACTAGGCCCAAAGCCCATGGATGGAGCGCTGACAGTGTCACAATTAGGGTGGACAGCATTGCCCAGGGAGAGAGCCGCAGAGGAGAGGACGGTCCAGAACAGTGTGCTGAGGAACTCCAACGTTAACTGGCTGATTAGACGAGACGCTTATGTAGGAGGCTGAGAGGCAGCGTTTCCCAACCACCTGCAAAGGAAGGGGGCCATACAGGTGCTATGACCCCCAATTCAAAGATGAGAAAATCCAGGCTTCAGGAGTTTTAGTAACCGTCAGGTTAATTGGAGAGTTAGGACCTGAATACAGATCTCCAGATCCAAGGCCTGGGGCTCTTTCAAATGCCACAAGGGCCGGAGTTTCTGGTGCTCTACGGCCCCAGTAGACCTCCCTTTTGGAGACCATGTCATCGGAGGCCCTAGAATTATGGTTTTGCAGGTGTGAGGTGGGGAGATGGAGTGGAGAGGTTTGAACACTCAGCCCTAGATCTTGACCTTCAACAGCTAGCAGCCTGGTGGGAATTGGGGAGAGGTGGCAGCAAGGGACAAAGGGGGGTGGGAGGAGAGCTCAGGGGCAGGTGGGGAGGGCTCTCAGCTGTCTAGAGCCCAGGCCCAGCTGAGGCCAGTGTACCAAGGCTCTGGGTTTATTTTCTGACTTGGGGGAAGCTGCTGTTGGCTTTGTCCATTAAGCAGGCTTGCCAGATGTCTGCTGACCCCAGGCTCTTTCTCCCCTGAGGAAGCCCCACCCCCCAGAGATCAGCTGGGGTGTGCTAGTTCCCAGGGCCTCCCCAGTCTGGAGGGAGGGTGCCTGGGCCGAGTGGGCTCTGGGCAGGGACTCAGGGGTGCCTGTGGAACACAGAGCATGACCCTCTGCTTGCTGAGTCTCTGGCATAAGGAGCAGTGAGGAAAATTGGAAATAATCATACCTGCCCCCAGAATTGCCTGGGATTAATTAGCAGACTGATAATGCACAGTGTGTGCCTAGGGTGAAAATGAGTTATAGTCTTGTTATTAATATAGCTGGATGGATGATTTGTTTATATAAAACAAGGCCACTTCTCAGTAAGCCAGAGGTCTTAGGTGTCCTCATAGGGTGACTTAAGGGACTAGCCTATGGGTGTGTTTGCAAGGGATTCCCACTGATTTCTTGGAGAGTGAGAGCCAGCAACTCAAAGCTGTTTTGCCCAGTTTAGTGAATAAAATTAAAAGACCAAGCATGATGCTTGTGTTTATTTCTTCCTTAAAGAAAATATTTTCCATAGATCTGCATGCTAACGTTAAAAGTAAAAAGAGGGTGGGAAGGAGAAACCTAAAACCAATGTAAATTAGAAGCAAACTAGCGTTCATTTCCTGTGGAGGAATTTTATATTTTTTAATGGAGTTGCTGTGGCT
This sequence comes from Manis pentadactyla, assembly GCF_030020395.1. Taxonomy (NCBI): domain Eukaryota; kingdom Metazoa; phylum Chordata; class Mammalia; order Pholidota; family Manidae; genus Manis; species Manis pentadactyla. The sequence goes on along the minus strand of NC_080021.1, from coordinate 169,583,158 downwards.
TTTTATTTCTGTATAAGGTGAAGAGTCAAAGCATGAGGATTTAAGGCTTCCAAGTGTGTGTTGTTCTATGAACAGACCCTTAAATTTGCCAGCACGCCCCAGGCACCGCTCCTGCATAACTAATGTCTCCCTGCCAGGGCCAGGGCTGAGGGCCCTCTGACTCCCCTGGAAGTTATGCCAGGATAAGGGGAGTGTCAGGAATGCAGGATTAGGCCCCATAATTGAGGCTGTCATTAGCTGAAGAGGCAGGCGGGGGAGCCTTTCCGAGTCCGCATTTATTACGGCATGAAGATATGGCTCTTCGGTAGAAGGGGGTGGGGAGATTTCTGCAAGTCGGCAACATTTTCTTCTCTCTCTCTCTCTTTTTTGAGTTGGCTGGTTCCGTAACATTCATTATGCTCTTCTTAATAGATCCCAGAAATGCTGAAATAGTCCTTTAGAGGAAGCATTCACTTGAAACAACAAAAGATTAGAGACCTTAAAAATGCTGGGTTTTCTTTACCTTTTGAGGAAGGCCAGCTGGAACCTTCTGAAATTATTCCTATTCAGTATGCAGCCACAAACAGTACAGACGGGAGGATAAAATACTGTTTGTGTAAATCACATGTGGATACAGCAATGCCACTTAATCAGAGACTCCTTACTGGTTGGTGGGAACAGAGATGGTTGGCCAAGGCGGAGCACCCCGCTGTGGTATAAACACGCCGGCGATTGGGGCAGGGGAGGGGCGGCAGGGTGGGGCGCGGCGGTCTTAAGGTGCAGAAAAGAACAAACGGCCTGTGATCGTTCTTGCACATACACGCAAGCGACATTCTAAATACCCCCTTTCTCTTTTTAATTTTTTTTACTGTAGTAAAATATAAGTAACATAAAAATTGACATTTTGATCATTTTTAAGTGCGCAATTCAATGACATTAAGTACATTCACACTGTTGTGTGACCATCACCACAATCCAGCTCAATTTTTTCATCTTCCCCAGCTGAAATTCTGTCCCCATTAAAAACTAATTTCCCATTCTCCCTACCCTCAGCCTCTGATAACCACATTCTACTTTCTTTCTGTCTGAATTTGACTATTCTAGGTACCTCACATAAGTGGGATCATACAGTATTTGTCCTTTTGTTTCTCGCATATTTCAGTGAGCAAAGTATCTTCAAGGCTCACCCAGGTTACAACATGTATCAGACTTTTATTCCTTTTTAAGTCTGAATAATATTCAATATTCCATTGTATGTATATACCACATTTAGTTTACCCATTCATTCCTCAGCATACTTAGATTGCTTCTATCTTTTGGATATAATATGGCTATAGGCATGGGTATATGAATATCTCTTTGAGACCCTAATTTCAATTATTTTGGTTATATATACAGAAGTATAATTTCTGGATCCTAAGGCAATTCTATTTGTAAATGTTTGAGGAATCACTGTACTGTTTTCTCTAACAATTGTACTAGCTTATATTCCTGCCAACTGTGTACAAGGGTTCTGATTTCTCCATATCTTCACTAACATTTGGTGATTTTCTGTTTGTTTGTTTGTTTGTTTTTTAACTGTATCTGTCCTAATAGGTATAAAGTAGTTATCTCATTGTGGTTTTGATTTGCATTTCCCTAATGATTAGAGATGCTGAGCATTTTCTCATGCTCTTGTATACAAATTTCTGCTGGAGTCTCTACTTTCAGTTCTTTGGGGTTTACACTTACAAATGGTGTACATGCACATCACTCAGACATTGAGGCTGGGCAATACTTTGTCCTCCAGGCCACTGGCATCCCAGGTCAATTGGGTTGCTACACATCCTTAAGAGTATAATAAAGCTTTGATTAACACAGTCTCTGAAATTAGAGGATATTCTGGTTAATGGAGGGTTAAGTAGACTTCTCCATTTTTGTTCCAATCACTTTTGCTGAAATTCTTCCCAAAATGTTTTATTCTGTTTCTTAGATGAGTTACACAGCCTGTCCTAAGAGGATTGTTCTTTATCAGGGAGGAAAACTATATGGCCACTTGAGAACTAGGTTCTCAGTGTGCTATCCTGGAGATTTAGATTAGAAGGTATTAAATATGCCTAGTTATGTCACAGAGCTAAGCGGAACTGCTGTGTAGGACTTTGAATTCTAAGTTAAATGTTCAGAGCTGTGGTTTCAGGAAAGATGTTCTATAGCTCTTCTTTTTGGCAGTAATTGGAGAGCAGGGCCTGTTGTCTATTAAGGCCACTCCTAGTTCATGAAAATAAAACCATGTCAACTGCAAATAAAAGAATGTTTATCTTTCTATTCTCTGTGGAGGGAGTTGGAGGATCTAGGCGGGGAATGTGTCTTATCCAAATGTGATAGCACATCCCAGATGTTTTAATGGAAGGAAAAGTGCGTTCAAATTCATCTATGTTTCAGCTCATTGGAAATTGTGATTTAGGCTATATTCTGTGTTTGTTCATCATGCTGCCTCTGGCACCAGCCCAATAGCAAACACCTAGTCAGTGGCCAGTAACCAGCTATTGAATGAAGGATCAGTGGCCTGATCCTTGTGAAGACTGCCCTACCATGGCTCACGCTCATGAAGTGGTGAGCGAGCAGCTCTCTGTCAGTATGAGGATAGAGTGTGTGCTGGCCAAGCTGGGTCCCAGGGCTGCTAGTGCAGACAGGCCCACTCTTCACCTCCTACTTGTCTCTGTTCTTCCTACTTATGATGGTTTCTTTAATTGCATGGGAAACATTTTTTTGTAAGGGGCAACTAATATGGGAAAGAGGAGAGAAAGGAAGATGTTGGCTAGAGTGGCAAGAATAACTATTTTGAGTCTGGTCTGGTAGACAGCGTTTGGATCCACGAGCAGAGTAATGAGAGCCAGAGCATGAGAGGACTGTCCCCCTGAGAACGGGACCCTCTGGACATGGGCCTGCTGCTTTGGGGCCCAGGTGACAGTGTGGTTTTGAGGGTTTCTATTCTCCTCTCCGATGGGTCTGCTGCCCTGCTCTGGGCACACTGGAGACAGCAGCCTGGGTGGGAAGGGGCACACTTGGGGTGCTTACTGTCCCAGGGGCAGCAAGAGTGCCTTCAGGTGGCCCTCGGTGGGCCACAACAGGAGCTGGAGGAAATGGGGGCACCCGATGCCCACAGAAGTTGACAGACTGTAGGTTCATGCAAACTCCTTGTTTGGACTCCCAGAAGAAAATGGAGGGACATTTTGAAGTCACCTACTTGAGCATATGTGGGGTTCAAAATTATAGCTCTGTGTGCATGTGTGTGTGTGTGTTTGTAATCACCAGCTGGTGAGACCTGAGGGATATTTATTTATGTTCCAGATTACTACCTTTGTATGTACAAGCAATCAAGCCCATAATAGATACCCATTTACATAGTAAATAGATGAAGAAAGGGCAACAAAATCTACACACGAAAATCATCTACTATTCAAACAGATTTATCCACAACTTTGTATAAATAGTGGTCCTGTGTCAAATAAGAAACTCAGGTTTTAACAATAATAATGATGATGATGAACATTATTCCATAGTGCTCCCTTTGTGTAAGGCATGATTCTAAATACTTTACATATTTTATTTAATTTAATTCTCAGTCTTATGAGACAGGAGTCTTACTATGTTTGCTTAAAAGATGAAACTAAGGCACAGAGAAGTTAAGTAACTTAGCCAAAATCACACAGCCAGTCTTGGACAGAGTTGGGATTCAATCCCAAGAAGTTGGGCTCCAGAGTCTGAGCTTTTAAGCACCATGACATATGTATAATGACAGCTTTATTGAGATATAATTTACATAGCATAAAATTCACCCTTTTAGAGTGTGCAATTCAGTGGTTTTTAGTATATTCACAGAGTTGTACAACTATCATCACTATCTAATTTTAGAACACTGTTACCACCCCAAAAGAAACCCTGGACCCATAAGCATTACTTTCCATTCTCCTCTCTGCCCAGTCCCTGCTAAGCTATTAATCTACTTTCTGTCTCAATGGATTTGCCTATTCTGGACATTTCATACAAATGTAATAAAAAAGTAGAATAAATGGAGCCATACAACATATGCAGGCTTTTGGGTCTGGTTTATTTCATTCAGCAGGATGTTTTCAAGGTCCATCCCTGTAGTAGTATGTATCAGTACTTAAGTACTTTTTATGGCCAAATAATATCCCATGGTATGAATATACTACATTTTAAAAATCCATTCATTAGTTGGTGGACATTAAGCTGTTTCTACTTTTTGGCTATTACGAGTAATGCTACTACAAACCAGCACACTATAGTGACTACCACAAGTTTATTAAAACCATAAAACCAGAGTCTGTTTTACATGCAATGACTAATAAGCTAATAGGTCTGTTTCCTGAAGGATTCGACAATTGCCCTTCTAAAACTAGGCAGGCACTCCTCTGCCTATCCGTGTCCATGGAGCAGACAGGATGTGGTGAACATATGAGATGATGTATGTGAAAGTAATTTCTAATACTTTAAAGCATTGGTCCAAAATGAGTCATTAATGATATAGACTTGTCCAGTTACTTGAGAGTTCTAACTAGATATTTGAGGATAGTTAATTGAGGATTCACTAACTGAGGTTTTATTGTTAAAAACATTATTTTAAAAGGTTCCATGCTGTGTTATTTGGGAAACAAGAAAAGGGTTCACTTGTGTATCCACAGCCAGCCACATGGGCTCTTCTGCAAAGTGGGTCCCAGTCTTTCTGCCACCATTTTCCTCTTTCCTAATTGTCATTCACATTTGATATTTCATTGATCATTCCTTATGTAAAGAAAAGGGAAACATTTTAATCTCTAACTTAGTTAGGAATACGTTCAGCTGCAAGTAACAGAAAAATCTAACAGTGGCTTAAACAAAACTGGATTCCACTCACATAATGAGAAGTCTAAGGCTGCTTTGGTGGCTCAGTAATGTCAGGCCTGATATCTCTGTTTTTATCTTTTATCCTGAACACTCTCTCATGTACAACAAGACTGCCAAACCTGAGGCATCACGTCTGTATTCTAGACAGTAAGGGGGGTTTGAGGAGGGGAGGTGTCAGGAAAGCAGAAGCATTCCCGGGAGCCCCTAACAGACTTATGAGTTCACCTCATTGGCTAGAGAGGTCAAATACCACAAGGGAGGCTGGGAAAAGCCATAGTTAGCTTTCCAGATGCTAGAATGGAAGGATGTGAAAGAAAAAGGGTTGGAAATAGGTGTTGAGTTATCAAAATAAAACTATGAGCTATACTCTCCTTAGCAAAAGAAGGTTAGGAAATCTAGACAGATGGGAGAAAGAGGCAACAGATCTACTGGGAGAGAGGCTGGCACATTCCCATCTATTTTTGCAGTTGGTGTGTCCACTGAAGTTCTCCATTTGCCTTTCTTGCTCTCAGATTTGTGATTGTACCAGAACCAGTCATCTCCCCACAGACATTGGTTTGGCTGCCTGATGGTTGAACACGCCTGGACGTTGAAGCACTGTGACCGTAGTATATATTGTGACATGACGTGGTCTTGAGACATAGGGACCAGAACCAATCTGACTGGCTGAGCCATGTCTAAATCCCAGAAAAATCTATCTAGGGTTCCCGGCCCAGCTCAGAGTGTCAAAAGGGCTCTGCAAAGGGCTTTCCCTCCTCATGAAGATCAGGATGTTCAAGGACAGGGCTTGGGCTCTCAATTCTGTAATGTCTTCCTTTTTCTGCTCCCCTCCCTTAGGCAGTAGATGGGTCTCAATAAATACTTGATGGGTAAATTCACATTCCTGGCGATGGGTCAGAGATGTGTGACTTACTATGAAATGTGCCAAGAAAGTCACTTACTCATTTGTCCACTTTAGAGCTTTAATCTGTGAACCAATTACTTCAATACCATTTCCAGAAGTAAAGTTCTCCATCCTTTGAAGCGGGTTAATTGTCAACTGATATTTTATCTGTGTTCATCCATCTGGCAACTAGTGAGGGCTCCCAAAGTACCAGGGACAGCCCAGGCACAGAGGGGCACAGAGAAATCATAATGCTGCCTGCCTGGACTCAGAGTGGGCTAGACGGTCCTGTCAGCAACATAACCAGGGCTCTGAGAAGGGGTGCATCAGAGTGCTGTGGGCTCAGGGGGCGGGTGACTCACAGCCAGAGGAGCTGTGAGGTTGTGCAATGAGACTGGCTGCTGGAGTCTCCTTTCTTAGACATTCCAAAATGACTGCCAGCTTGGTCCCACTAAGGGAGTCAGGGGACACGACCCTGTCTGGCTTTCCCCCTCGTTGGGTTCCCTGCTGAGCGCATTTAATTCCCCAGAGACCAGCCTCACACATACTCCAGAAGGGCTTTTTAAAGAAACAGGACAAAGGAAACCATTAAGGAGAGTAAGGATGAGGTTCAGCAAGGCAGAAGGCCAGATACTTTCTCTGAGTGAAGGTGGTGGCTCCAACCTTTTTCATTATCCAATGACTAGAATGTAAACCTTCACTTTTTCCAGAGAAGGTAGGGTGAGGTGTGGGAGGATGTTTGGGAAGAGTTGTCTTTACAAGTTGGCTCAATGGATGAGGCAATCTGTAGGCAAGGCAAATACTCTACAACTTTCTTCGGACTAAGGTCAATTAAGGAAAATAAACACCAACATATTTTTGGAGGCTTCTTACTCCCTCATTCAAAGCAAAACAGTTTTATGGAGTCTTCTGGGGAAAAATGTCTGTTCTTGCCCTTTAGATGACCCACTTATTTGCATATTAAAACAGTGGTGGAAAAAATGACATTTTGTAGCCTCTAAGGGGTTAACATTCAAGGCATTATTTAAGACTTAGCAGCAAAAGGACAGCTTTGTGGTCTTTATAGTAAAATAAGGTTGGAGGCTGTAGTACAAAGCTGGCAGAGGAGGGGTGCAGCGTGGAGTGGGGGGCCCTGACTGCAGACCCAGGGCACCCATCACACACTGCAGTCAATACCTGAGCTAGAGCAGAAACTAGAGGAAAGCTGGAGGCTCAGAGGGACATTCCCAAACTGGCTCTTTGAAGCCCTTTTCGCAAAATAAAATTTGGACTTCTCGCAATCCTTTAATTTTCAGTATGCAACAGCATAACAGATTTGTTAAATCTGGAAGTTGGAAAGCAAGTACGTAATCCTTGGTAGTGCTTTATCCAAGAATCTCACCGAATATTTCATATGCCACCTCATTAATGCCTGTTCCTGCTCATGAATCTCTGGCTATTCTGGATACCACTCACTCCTATTTTACAGATGCAGAACTTGCGGGAGAGAAAACAAGTCACCTTCATGGAGCATTAATCACGCAGCAGAACCAAGAACTCAGAGTGTCCTGGCTTCCAGTTGTTGGCTCTGGCAGCCACACTGGGCCCCCTTTTCTTCTCGTGGAAACAACTGCTAACACTTCAACTTTAGACTTTCACTTTACAGGGCTGGTGAAAAAAATTACAATTTGCTGAGAAGGCAATGAAACGCTGACTTCTGAGCCCCTTGGTCAAGGCAGCTTCCTTGAAAGTGCTTTTAAGTAGGTTGATGGAATCCAGATCCAGCCATTTTCTCAATTGCAATGGTGGCTCATCCACAAATAACCAAAAAAAAAAAAAAAAAGGGCAGAACCTATGGTTATCCTGAATTCCTTGTTTCTTTGAATTGATCCTTCTTTAAAATGCTTATTGAATTTACTGGCCAATTTAATTAAAAGAGTTAAAAGAGTACAACTCCTTCTGTGAAAGAATTGTGTCCGTTGTGTCTTCCCTGTGATTGCTCTTAAGCGACACATTGGGCATATAGCTGGGTTGGGGGCCGAGCGGGTCAAAAAGAATTCTTTCCTGAGTCATACACTTGTCTCTCAAGGCAAGCCCCAGGTGTCAGACAGTGGACCCCAGAGGAAAACCAAGAGGTAGATTTAGGGATTTTTAGACAAAGCTGGGAAGCTGCCTAATTCATGTTGAACTGTTAACACCCAAAATGAACACCATAGGCCAGAACTAGAAATTGGCCTAGGAAACAATGAAACCTAGAAATAAGCAGAGATTTTTATTTTTAAATTAGACTCAGCAGGGAAGCTGTAAAGAAGCTATGATCTGTCCCAGGCAGTTTACTGTCTATTGAACATAATATTGAATAATATTTTACATCAGACTTGTGGCTAAACATTCATACACATTATTTCACATAATCCTTACAACTAGAACATGAGATAGATACTCTTATTATCATTTATCTTCTACAGGAGAAATGAGGAGATTGTAAGGATCTAAGTAGGATTTGAACCCTTATCTACCTGACTCCAGAAACCACACTCTAAATGGTTCTGTACTGCAGCAATATTTATTAAAGGCCTGCGCTGAACAAGTCGCTTCTCGTGTCTTTACAACTGTAACAAGTCACCCAACAGGTCTCAAAGGTGACCCCAGTTGTGGGTTTGTCTTGGGCTACATCACAAAGGTCAAGAATTTGATTAGTCCTGGTGTAAGAGACACAGACCCCGAATTAAGACATTTCTGTTGAGAAAACGGTGGAAGAATGACTTCTGGAGATCCTTTGGAAAAGAAAGGAAAAGAGGGTCTGGGTAGGAGAAACCATCTGAGTACCTCTGGTTTAGGGATCAGGAGTTGTGAATAGAGAGGAAACAGCCTCAGGCATGACAATAAAACTTGATTTCAGTCTGATGTGGTGGCAACTTCCCTTAAAAGAGAAAGGAGGAGCTGGAAGAGGTTTGGTAGGAATAGAGAGAAGATAGTGTGTTGAGGTGTTTTTCTTTCTTTTTTTTGTTTTAAGACATTCCCTTGAGTCTTCCACAGTTAAAAGTGAAGGAATAGAGGAGGTCAGATAGAAACAAAGTGCAGAGGAGAAATGAAGGGAGCTCAGAGAACAGAAGATAAAAGATCACAGGAGAGGTGAGAAGAAAGCCAGAGGTAGCACAAAGCCCCAGGGAAGAAGCGTGGCAGTGGAGGAGGTGAATTTAATCAGCTTGGCCTAAGGCAGCCACAGCTAAATAAAGGATGCAGGGCAAAGGAGAGTAGCCATTCTGGAAAGGCAAGGGTCAACAGCGGTTTCAGTGACAGCTATTTGAGGGCAAAGGGACAAAGGTGGGAAGACAAGGGGAGGAGCTCAATTTGCAAGAATGAAGAAACAAAGACCAACCAGGAAAATGAAGGGTCAGAGGCAGGAAGACTGCTATATCCCTCAGGAGTATTCAGGGGCTGGCATTTGCTGGCAGGAGGGAGGCAGTTAAAGCATCAATGACCATGGGAGACAGGAAAGTTTGGGGCAATCATAAAGTGGATATTTAGATGCTTCTCTGAAAACTGAAATTCACTGTGGCTCTAAACTATGAATAAATTTGCCCGAGGCATGGAGAGCTTCGTTGCACCTGGTCAGCTTAGTGCTGACCACGAAGAGACCTGCTTTGGTCATTAAAGAGGCTGAAACACTAGCCCAAACCTGCCACCACCTGTCTATGAGTCTGCTTTGTGATGGAGAGGCCAGGGGACCAGGATGAGCCCTCCAAAGGACATGTGTGCATGAAAATAAAGAACAAATGCTACCAGAAAATATTTTTTTAAAAGAATCTTTTTTTTTTTTTTTTTCTTCAAAGAACAGAGCCCAGCAAACTTCATTTTGGAGCACAGGAGAATGAAGGGGAGGGTGTGGGTTCTGGGTCAGACAGGCCTGGGGTTGAAACCTGCTCCCACCACTTTTGAACTGACTCTGGGGAAGTTATGCCCTTTCCTGGGCTTCAGCTGTGGAAAAGCAACCCCTCATGGTTATCAGGGGTGGGTGCTGAGCAGAGTAAGCACCTGGAAGGGGCTGGTCAGTTAGCTGTAGGAGTGACAGGGATATGCGTGGCAGAACAGTCCAGTATGACCCCAAGAATGAGTTTCCAGAGCCAGATTTTATTATGTTGTTAGGTAATGAAAAATCTAATTCCAGAGCCACTCTTCCTTCAATATAACCATAGAGGGCAAATCATATCTTGTTTCCAAATAACAAATGCCAAATTTTAGTGGTCTGAGGGGTATAGATTATGTGATAATAACATGAAGATCAATCTTCATTTTTTAAAAGAAAAATGCTCATCATGGTATATTTATTAAAGTTTGCAATTATTCCTATCTATCTACCTACCCGTCTATTTATCTGACCATGACTGGAGACACTTAACAAACTGAGAAATCCCCATCACTACCTTTTAAATATGCAAGTTTGAGCATACGAAGTGCAGGGAAAGTCAATTTTCTATCTGCCTTTAGTGTCACATTCAGACTGGGAGAGCGGCTGTTTAAAAAACCATTAGGTAAATATTTGAAATATTCTAAAACTGACATTCTGAATGATATTCTGATACCACTTCAATAATGTTTTATAAAATTCAGAGGTAAAATAGAATTAAGTAAATTTGAACTTTCCTTTTTCCGAGGCAGTTAAAGGCCGTACTATTTGCATATTCTAATGTGGGATCATTGTAGCTCATGGTACAAAGCTTCAAAAGAAACTGTCCCTAGCAGGCCAACAAGAGCGTGAGCCATTAACCTTTGGCCTTTCATCTGTGTAAGACAAAAATCAAAGTCTCTTCTTTTCAAAGTGGCTTCTGTGTAACCACTCAGCATAGCCTGTGCTTTCCAGAACTGTCTTTGGAAGCACAATTAGAAGGTTTAAAAAGCAGAAACACAAGCTCCATCCTATTTACACATTTAAAGTAAAGGTCATTCTCAGAAACTGGGCTTCCCAGATTTCTCCCCTTGAAATCCCTTAAGATATGTAATACCAACATAAAGGGAATCACAAATCCAGTTTTCAGAAAATGGCATTAAATATAGATTCAAACTTTGACCTTTAGTCCCAAGTGAGAGGACAAAAAATTCTCTTTACGGTGAAGGGCATGTTGCTACTAAGCTTCAATGAGTAGGAGAGAACCTGCCTGGTAGGAGCCAGGATTAAGAAGCTCCAATCGATTTACCTCCAATGCAGGTGTGCTGCAAGTCCACTGGGGCCAAAGGCAGTGTGTGATTGGGCCTGGCTCATCTATATTCTAGAGTTTGGAGAAGTAGCTTCTGGGAAATGTGGGTCTTCTTGGCTTGGGGAATTGATGTTGCCACGGCAATATTTGAAATGCATTTGGAGTGAGCAGGAATAAGAGATGGAATTCACGGGGTGTCCCACTCCACATTAGGGTCACGAGCAATAGTGGGAAATCCATGGGTAGCAGAGTGACGGATTGGGCAAACAGGGAAATCATGGAGAGCCAGAGCATTCGTAGTTTTACATCCCTTATTACCCTGATTGCTCTGCAGGTGCTGACCAGGGCCCCGGGCTGTGGACCCACTCTGCAGCTCATCTCCCTGCCTCATCACTGACAGGCTGATCCTGGGGCCCAGATGGGAGGATGGGATAGATGATGGATAATGGGAAATGGAGCTCATTGGAGAAAGGGACTATTGGTTATGTGGACACCCAGAGGCAGAAGAACAAATCTTCTGTGAAAGTGGAATCTGCTAGAACAATTAGAAAGTAATGAGATGAACAGGGAAGAGCCCTGAATTAGGAGTCTGTTTTGCTCCTGCCTAGCTGGATGAGCTCACACTACTAAGTATTATAGTTATTCATTTGTTTGCCTCTGTCCCTAGACAGTGACCTTTAGTACAGACCTGATCTTGCTGATTTTATGTCAGTGCCTGGCTCCTACTGGGTGCTCAGCAGATGTTTGTTGATTGGACAAATGAGGGAGAAAAAAAATTATTTGTTGGGAGGGACCTAGTATTCATCCAGTCCAACTCTTTCACTCTGAAGATAAAGAAGTTAAAGGCTGGAGAAGTGAAATAACTTGACTGAGGCCCCACTTATACCAGTAACTGCCACTGCAACAACAACAAGGATGACGACGGCAATGGTGAGGAAGATGATAGTTACCATAATCAAGGGTTGGACTGTGCTAACTGCTAGTGTTGATGATTTCATAGTTGGTTCTTAGCTCCATACTCACTCTCCTATTTTCTTCACTGTTTGGAAGCTAGGTTGGAATCTGGAAAACTATATTTCCCAGACTTTCTTACCAGCTTTGGTTAGATTGTGTCATGGGGAAGCATTCATAGAATCTTGGGAAATCAGGGGAGAAGTCATTATGTCATTATTTTAACTCATCAGTTCAGTGTTGGGTTCAGGTGGCAGCAGCGCAGGCTGCCTGCAGGTCACTGTCACATGGCTGGTGAGCAGCAGCCATGGACTAGCTGGGCTCCTGCGGCCTCAGCAGGGGCACAGTCTCTGGCTTCCGCATCACGGCAGGGGGACGGCCCCAGCAAGAGGAGCAGTGATAGCCCTCTGGCAGCCTCACGAGAGCTCGTGGGCCATGGGGAGCCCTGCCTACTTTTTGTGGCTCCTGCCCCAGAGGATGGGGTCTTCCTCCAGTTACTGATAGCTCTCTGGAGAACGTTGCCTTCCTGGTTTTGCTCCAATGGGCTTTCCAGAACAGTAGTAACTAATCTCTGGTATTCAATCTCCCCTGATGAAATACCCCCAGGGAATCTCTTGTTGAATTCTCATAGAAACATGAGTTGTGAGCTGTTAGAACTACACACCTATTTTACAGATGAGGAAACTGAGGCTACGAGACACTCAGTGCCTTGCCCAAGATTCCATGGCAAGGTGGTGGCAGAGTAGGGACATAAATCAGGTGTCTGCTGCCTAAATCTGAGTAGTTAACTCTGTCCCTCAAAAGCAATCCTACCTCAACATAATAAAGGCTATCTATGAAAAACCCACAGCCAACATTATATTGAATAGCGAGAAGCTGAAAGCATTTCCGCTGAGATCGGGAACTAGACAGGGATGCCCACTCTCCCCACTGTTATTTAACATAGTACTGGAGGTCCTAGCCACGGCAATCAGACAAAACAAAAAAATACAAGGAATCCAGATTGGCAAAGAAGAAGTCAAACTGTCACTATTTGCAGATGACATGATACTGTACATAAAAAACCCTAAAGACTCCACCCCAGAACTACTAGAACTGATATCGGAATACAGCAAAGTTGCAGGATACAAAATCAACACACAGAAATCTGTGGCTTTCCTATATACCAACAATGAACCAACAGAAAGAGAAATCAGGAAAACAACTCCATTCACAATTGCATCAAAAAAAATAAAATACCTAGGAATAAACCTAACCAAAGAAGTGAAAGACTTATATTCTGAAAACTACAAGTCACTCTTAAGAGAAATTAAAGGGGACACTAACAGATGGAAACGCATCCCATGCTCATGGCTAGGAAGAATTAATATTGTCAAAATGGCCATCCTGCCCAAAGCAATATACAGATTTGATGCAATCCCTATGAAACTACCAGCAACATTCTTCAATGAACTGGAACAAATAATTCAAAAATTCATATGGAACCACCAAAGACCCCGAATAGCCAAAGCAATCCTGAGAAAGAAGAATAAAGTAGGGGGGATCTCACTCCCCAACTTCAAGCTCTATTATAAAGCCATAGTAATCAAGACAATTTGGTACTGGCACAAGAACAGAGCCACAGACCAATGGAACAGACTAGAGAATCCAGACATTAACCCAGACATTTATGGTCAATTAATATTTGATAAAGGAGCCATGGACATACAATGGCGAAATGACAGTCTCTTCAACAGATGGTGCTGGCAAAACTGGACAGCTACATGTAGGAGAATGAAACTGGACCATTGTCTAACCCCATATACAAAAGTAAACTCAAAATGGATCAAAGACCTGAATGTAAGTCATGAAACCATTAAACTCTTGGAAGAAAACATAGGCAAAAACCTCTTAGACATAAACATGAGTGACCTCTTCTTGAACATATCTCCCCGGGCAAGGAAAACAACAGCAAAAATGAACAAGTGGGACTATATTAAGCTGAAAAGCTTCTGTACAGCAAAAGACACCATCAATAGAACAAAAAGGAACCCTACAGTATGGGGGAATATATTTGAAAATGACACATCTGATAAAGGCTTGACGTCCAGAATATATAAAGAGCTCACACGCCTCAACAAACAAAAAACAAATAACCCAATTAAAAAATGGGCATAGGAACTGAACAGACGGTTCTCCAAAAAAGAAATACAGATGGCCAACAGACACATGAAAAGATGCTCCACATCGCTAATTATCAGAGAAATGCAAATTAAAACTACAATGAGTTATCACCTCACACCAGTAAGGATGGCTGCCATCCAAAAGACAAACAACAACAAATGTTGGCGAGGTTGTGGAGAAAGGGGAACCATCCTACACTGCTGGTGGGAATGTAAACTTGTTCAACCATTGTGGAAAGCAGTATGGAGGTACATCAAAATGCTCAAAACAGACTTACCATTTGACCCAGGAATTGCACTCCTAGGAATTTACCCTAAGAACGCAGCAATCAAGTATGAGAAAGACCAATGTACCCCTATGTTTATCGCAGCACTATTTACAATAGCCAAGAATTGGAAGCAACCTAAATGTCCATCGACAGATGAATGGATAAAGAAGATGTGGTACATATACACAATGGAATATTACTCAGCCATAAGAAAAGGGCAAATCCAACCATTTGCAGCAACATGGATGGAGCTGGAGGGTATTATGCTCAGTGAAACAAGTCAAGCAGAGAAAGAGAAATACCAAATGATTTCACTCATCTGTGGAATATAAGAACAAAGGAAAAACTGAAGGAACAAAACAGCAACAGAATCACAGAACTCAAGAATGGACTAACAGGTACCAAAGGGAAAGGGACTGGGGAGGATGGGTGGGTAGGGAGGGATAAGGGGGGGCAGAAAAAGAGGGGTATTATGATTAGCATCCATAGTGGGGTGGGAGAAAGGGGAGGGCTGTACAACACAGAGAAGACAAGTAGTGATTCTACAACAGTTTGCTACGCTGATGGACAGTGACTGTAAAGGAGTATATAGGGGGGACCTGGTATAGGGGAGAGCCTAGTAAACAAAGTATTCGTCATGTAAGTGTAGATTAATGATTAAAAAAAAAAAAAAAAAAGCAGTTCCTATGTGGTGACCTCTAATGAGTTCTACACAATGATATAAAGGGCATATAAAAGTGTAGGCAAAGGGTCTGTTTGTGTTTATACAGAGGATCAAAGCCTAATTGGGCTACCCCGAAAATGAACTAAGATACGATATGAAAAAGAACTTCCAACATCAGCACTCTCTAGAAGACTCATGCCAGAAGATCATCATCAAAAAACCCCAACAAAGATCCAGGCGCTGCTACAGCTGTAGATGCACTCATCCCACCAGTTCCTGGACTTGCCATGGGAATGAGGAAGGAGATATCTAAGCTGGCCTGTGCATACAGTAAAGCAAAAATTGGACTGGATCTATACTGTTGGAATTCAACCAAGAATTGGGAGAAGTGCAAATTGTGGCACTCCAAAATCTTACAACCACAGACTATTTATCGTTAAAAGAACATACGGGATATGAACAGTCCCCAGGAATGGGTTGTTCTAGTTTATCTGAATTCTCTCAGACTGTTTAAGTTCAGTCGGACAATATCCACCGTATCATAGATGGGTTTTCACAAATGCCTAAGGTGCCTAACTGGTTTTCTTGGTTTCACTGGAGATGGCTGGTAATTACAGGTATGCTTTGGTTAGGTAACTATATTCCTATTATGTTAATGTGTGTGCACAATTTAATTAGTAGTTTAAAACCTATCCATGCTGAAGTTACTCTACAAGAAGATATGTCAAAGAAATAATCAATCTTCCCAGGTTTTCTTCTGCCTGCTACTTCTATAGCTTTTCTTCTTCCTACCTAATCACAACCTTTAAATAGAACTCGTGCCACATGTCGAATTTACCGAGTATCATAATTCTTCCAAGTGGTAAAGACACCCCAAGACAAATGCTGGGCATAGAAGCCACAGGGCATAAATATGCAAAGAAGTAAAAAGCTAACCTTTTCAAACAATAAGGCTTCTCTCTCACTTACCAACTTTACATTTCCCTGTATGGCCCCGGAAGATGACTGGTTAGCCAGAGACGGGTAAGATTCCTCAAGGGAGGAACAACCTAAGACAGGCACAGTCGCAGGGGGCCATCTGGTGAGAAAATGGGGAGCAGCAGAGGTGAGGCTTAGAACCTCCCCCCTCATGTTCTGAGAGAAATCTTCTGCATACATGGATGTTTTATTGCCCTCGTCTAGCTCGGATTAACACATAGTCTACAGGCACACACCTGATCATCTACATTTGCTCTCTTACAACACTAAACTCTGTTTTCTACCTTTATCTCGTATCTACCTACCACTTCAGCATTTTATTAAAAATAATAATAATAGAGAAATGTGGTATCCACATATAAATCAAGTTTAAAAAATCAAATGAATAGTCATATTTGAACTGACTGTGTATAGTTCATAATGCATGAGCAAAACCGAAAGCTTCTGTGATGACTGCCCTTGCACTGTTCACCATGTAACTTATTCACTATGTAAGAATTTGTACTCCATGTAAGAATTTGTTCATTATGCATCAGAAGATTGGAGACTGACGAAAATTAGGCTTGGGGTGGATTAATGATTGTGCATTGAGTATTGACCCCCCTATACATAAATTTATTGTGGTTAACAACTATTTGATCAATAAATATGAGAGATGCCCTCACAAAAAAAAAAATATATATATATATATATATATATATATATATATATATATTTAAACACACTTCCAATTGTAAAATAAATAAGTAACCGGGATGTAATGTATAGCATAAGGAATATAGTCAAAATATTGTAACAACTTGGTATGGTGATACCTGGTACCTAGAATTATCATGTATATAAATGTTGAATCACTGTGTTGTACACCTGAAACTAATGTAACGCAATACTGTTGTCAACTACCCTTCAATAAAAAAAAAAAAAGCAATCCTACTTCCTCCATTGGATGATTTTCTTGCCATCATGTGCGTGCTTAGCAATAGGCCCTTCCTCACCTGGTGTGTGGGGCTGACTTCTGTGGGCCCTCTTTAGAATGCTTTCTCCAGGACACTTGTTCTCTTGCCTCTTGACCTGAGCTTCAGGATCAGGTCATTTCCTCCCCTGCTCTATCTTCTAACAGCAGAAGTACATAAGGGCTCTGGGCTGTTGTCACAAGCAAGGAGGTTACCTGGAGTGAGGACTTGAGGGAAGGGGAGGCGGTAGAATGAGCAGGCCCAGATCACTGCACGGCAGAAGGGGCCCTAGTCTTAGGGCAACATGAGGGCCCTGGCCCCTGAGGACGGGTGGCATTGAACCAGAGGACTGAGGACTGAAGCGGTGGGTTCCTGCAAATAGCTTAGAATAGTGCCTGGCTTACTGAGAGCACTCAGCAAATACCAGCTTAAAAACAGGCTGTGGGTCATGAAGTGCAGCAGGAGATAAAAAGACAAAAAAGGGCCAGGCCAGCCCTGGGCAACGTTCAGCCAGAGGGAGCTGAGACTGTGGCCACCCAGCTGGGAGGGGAGAGCTGTGGGGCATGGAGGCATGCTGTGGGGGTCTCAGGGAACAAGGGTGAACAAGAGGGAACAAGGCTCTGGGCTTTGAGCGGCCTCACGGTGGGGGTAAAGTGTACAGAAGTGAGAGTGGTGGAGGAAAGCTCTCTTTCCAGGCAATCAAACTGGAATCAGAAGTATTTTCAATAGTCTACACTACAGGTCATTTTTATGAAGCTCACCCCTCTCCCTTCTAAATGTCTGAGAGCAGATTCTGCAGACCCCCGATGCCTCCGGGTGCTTCTCAGGGATGAAGAGTCCTCCACATGAGACAAATTCAAGGACAAATTTGGCCTTTTTCACATCCTTTCCAACCATTTTCCATCTTTCCTCACCCACTGCCTGCCTCCCCCAAGACCCCAACCCCCAACTCCCAGACCTCTTGTCACTATGGTGGCTCAACAAGGGCAGAATGCCTTCTCTCCCATCAAAACCCATTGTCCCTTAGCCTATTTCTTGAGGCCTCTGCTATTGCACCAGATGCTATTTTGATGAACTCACTTGAAGTAAGATGTCAATGGCTTGTTATAACTCAAAATGTCCCCTTCTCAAAGATCATTTGTATTTTAATGGCCTTCAGCACTTCATTGAAAGGAGTGAGTAATGTGGAATTTCAAATGACATGACATAGAATTTACAATAGTTAAGAATGTACTTGGCTGTAACAGAAAGCCATACTAACTAACAAGTAAAGGTGTTTATTTGTTCCAGGAGGACACACCCCCACCCCCCACCCCCCTCACAGTGTTGATTTGTCTGTCCAGGGTGAAAGGGAACTGAATAGGCCATCCCAAAATATGTCCCTTAGGCTTGCAGATTATTCTGAGCTGAAGGCAGTCAAGCCCCAGCAGACTCAGGGAAAACTTGTAGCTCTCCCTTAACTATCTAGAAGAATTTAGACACGGGGCCTGCCAAGAAAGAGAGCTATTATGAGATAACTTTTTTATCTGAAAGACCTATCTATATGGCAGGGCAAACTTCTAATTACCAAACATCTACTCTTCCACTCATCCTGTGAATTCCCCTCTGCCCCTTTGAAGCCCCAGGCCCCTGTCCCATTCCTCAGCTCAGGATGGCATGCAAGCCTCAACTGCTAGACTTGCCCTTGAGTCTCATATCTTTGTGGCTCCTGCATGTACAAAATCAAATTTATTTTTCTCCTATGAATCTGTGTATGTCAACTTAATTACTAAACAAGCCAAAGCACCTAGAGTGGAAGACAAGAACATTTTTTCCACCCCTGCAAAGGCCTGTATGGTGGTTCTGCAATGTCACCACAGGCCAAGCCTCCTTCTCTCTTTTGGCTTCATCCCCATGGTTGCAGGATGGCTGCTGCTCCTGGGGGCATCACAACCACAGGGAGCAAAAGGAAGAAGGCAGAAGGCAAAAGGAGCAGAGGTGAAGGGGCCACCTCCCCAGGGACTCTGCCTACACCTCTTTGGTCAGAACCAAGTCACATGGCCAGCCCTCAGCTGCATGGGCAGTGGGGAAGTGAGCTTCCAAGAGTGACACTCAAAACCAAAATCTAGGCTCTATCAGTCAGTAGGAAAGGAGAACGGATAGGGAGTTGGCAACGGATGGGGAGTGCCACAAAATGGGCACATGCTGGGGCTAGAGAGACTTTAAAGGACACTGTGTTCCACCCTCTTTGTCTATGGAGAAGGTACAGAGTGAAGTACAGAGAAGCACAGCGAGCACACAGGTCCCTATGCACTTCGTCACCCCATTCCCTGTCTCCTGGAGTTGGGGGCCTACTCGAAGTGAGGAGAAGGCACCACACTGTCCACTGCTGTCACCCACTTTACCCATTACAAAATGTCCCCTGCTTCCCTCTGGCACAGTTGGAATGGCTCCATATTTTTTAATCTTTTTGTTTTCATTTTTTTATCATTTCAACTGTTTTTAGTGTATAATTCAGTGACATTAAGTACGATGACAGTGGTGTGCATCCACCACCACGATCCCAACATTTGCTTTTCACTGCTAATCTGATGTTGGCTTTTTCCGATGTGGCGTTCAGAGATGGAGATTTGAACTACGGGCAATGAAATTTGAATTCATTCAAAAATACAAACTATTTTTACTTTCCAAAGTGGCAAAGAACAGCTTAAAAACACATGTATTTTCTGCCTGGAAACACATAGCTGCTTATCTGGATTATTTATCCCCCTCCATAAATTTGCTACATTTACCTCTTCTGTGCAGACAGCCAGCATCAGGGCTGCGAGCTGCTCCATCTTTTATTCAAGGGCATCAACATCAATCCCCTCGTGTTTGTACTATGATTCTACAAATCAATTATTTCCTTTGAATGTTCCTGGGGCCATTTTGTGATGTGGGACAGATGAACATTCCTCTAGAAACCTAATCCCTATGAATTGGGCCAAAACCAGAAACAAAGAAGGGACATTTGGGGGAGGTATCCCCCAGCCCACAACCTTCCACTCTCAGAAAAATTTCCACAGAGTCTCACAGGCAGAAAATCGAGTCCTGTAACTTCAGTAGACGGGGAACTCCAGAGGGAGGCAACTGGTGCAATTTCCATCTCTTGAAACATTTAAAATGTATCTGATCAAAGGAGGAGAAAATTAACCACAGTGTAGGAAGCTGGCAGGGGGACCGACAAGATGACCTAATTTGCCTTTCCCATTACTAATTTCAGTAGGAGTCCTCTCTGGGAATTCCACACTGAAAGTCCAAGGTAACACCTCCAAGGGATTCTGATGGCTGCACCAATGACAATCAGGACTTGTGATTTTTGAAGCCTCTGCTGTTGCATCCTTTGGGGGACAGCATGGAACTAAATTCTCCTCAGATAGATACATTGGGCTCCATTCTTATCTACATAATAACTATGGAGAAATTTTCCCTTTGGGTTTTGAAGGACGTTAAGTTTGGTCTATCAATTGGGGCTATGCAATGAATTCATTACTTGCCGAAATAAAAATCAACACAAATATGTCTTTGCCTTGAGAGAAAAAAAAAAACAAACCACCACTTAGTTGCCTTACCAACCTCTGGATTCAATTAATTTTTAACATGGAAGTAAAGTTCCTTTTTTTTTTTTCCTTTCAAGCCAGACATTTATTTTTAACAAGGGATGAAATCATCTGAGAACAAAACGGGACATCTGTTACTTTATATCTGTTTATTTTAAGTACTTAAATCTGAGTTTGATTTCACACAATTTTGACATTGTTGCTTCATTAATAATCCTTACGTAATTGCGACCTCGGAGTGCGCCCTGAGATTGCAGCATTCACTTCTCATTAGTGAGGAGCCCGACAGGAAAGCCAGAGTCTCCCTGGGATGGAAGACGCTTCCATGTTCAGAGCTGGTCTGAAGAGTGACCTCAGCAAGAGCAGGAGACCACCTCAGAAAGCACAAGGAGAAGGTCTCTCCAAGGGCTCAGCTTGAGTGAGTGGCCCACTGTCTGCTGTGAACATTTGAATGGCCTCATTTTGCAGGAGTTGTTGGATGGGCAATCTAGAGGCAGCAGTTGTTGCAAGAGAAATAAAAGATTGCACATGAAATACATACAATTAACATACACATGTGTGCACAACAGTGTGCTGGAGCAAAGGTACCATATCCTCCCATCTTCCCAGGGCTCTGGAATGCTGGGGGATAACTGGGAGGCAGGCTCAGAGTCATGGGCACAGAGAGGAAGTGTGAGGGCTTCACAAAGAGGGTCCTTGGGGCCACAGCAGGGCTGGCAGTAGAGGGGCCCTGTACCTGTGGCTGAGATCAAGGTGTGAGAATCATAGATGGAGATTTGAAATTGGGACAATGAAATTTTTAATTTGTTTATTCATTTAGATCACGTATTTAATGAGCTGTCTGTGAGGCACTGGGTATATATTGGTAAATAGATAATCGTTCCCCTTCTGAAGGTTAACAGCTGAGTGTGCTATGAGAGAGAATGACTGAGGGGCCCATTTGAGACTTAAGGTGTCATAAAAGGAAACTCAAAGAGGTAAAGTATAAGTGGGGACCTGAAGGATGAGAAGGAGGTGGACATGGCAAGAGGAAGGGACAGAGAATTCAAGCTAGAGGAAACATCCTAACGGAAAGCCCAGAAGGGACAGGAGACATGGAAAGGTGGCCAGTGTGGCTGGAAGTGCAGTGAGATGAGGAAGGCATGGAGAAAGAGAGGAGGGTGAAGAAGGCGCCAAAGGAGACAGGAATCACGCCTGGTCTTGCAGGCTGAGCAGAGGCGTCCGGATTTACCTGTGTGCATAAGGCAAGTTACTGATAGTTTCAAGCAGGCACGTGGAGTGATTTGGTTTATGCTTTAAAAACATCATGCTGGCTGTGCAGGGAACAGATTACAAGGTGGCAAGAGTTGAAGCCAGAGATTAGCCAGATAGGTGTCATACTGGTCCAGATAGGGGTGGCAGTGGAGTGGTGCCAAGGGGTAGGTTAGGGAAATCTTTAGGACAAGATCAGCAGGGATTGCTCATGGACTGGATGCAGGGGGCAGAGAAAGGGAAGCGACAAGGACTATGCTGGAAGTTTCTGGGTGAATGATGGTGCTATTGATTGAGATGGAAAAGGTGGGGTGGGGCTGGGGCAGGGTATCAGGCAATTAGAGTGGGATTGGGATGGGGAATCAAGCATTCCATCTGGGACATGCTAAGTTTGAGATGTCAGACAGGCTGTTGAATATTTGAGTCTGGACTTCCTAACAGAAGTCTGGCTTGGAGATATAAATATGGAGTTGTTGGCAAGCAAATGGCTTTTAGATCAAGATGATGACTGATGTCACCCAGATTTTGAGTAAGTGTTGTGCTGGCTAAAGGTTCTCCAAGGAAGAGAGACGGGTGCCATTATTTACTTCACAATATTTACTTCACATATGCTGCCATATTTACCTCCCAATATTTTTTGGAATATTTTAAAGTAAATTATAGATGTGATATTTCACACCTAAATCCTTTAGTCTTTAAAAAATCAGGACATCTTCCTCCATAAGCACAATCCCAGGAAATGACATTTTTGGTCATCAACTCAGTGCCAGGCTCTTGCCTCCCACTTGGCACCAGTGGAAATCCACCCAAACCCAAGTCTGATAGAAGCTTCCCCCGCTCTCTCCCTCACTGCACAGAGGCCTAGAGATGCATTGTCATGGGAGGCTTATGATTCTCCTCCGCTGAACTCTACCCTTGACTTGGCCTCTTTTTCCTAGAGAACTATCCTCTCCGCTGAGCATTTGACCCTGGGATTACCATTCCTTGCTGAGGTCAGAGGACTAGGCTCACCTTTGGCCAGGCTGCAGCCTGTCAACCCAATTCTCATAGGTTTGAAAAGCCAACTTTCATTCAGCCCTGGCTGCTCACAGCACACAAGGGGTGCAGGCACCGGCCTTTCTGCGGAGTTTGAGCAGTGACAGGATGAGGGCTCTGATGGTAGTGGCAGGACGCAGCACCATTTGCCCCCTGTGGTCATACCAGTCCTCACGCCCCCAGGGCTGCGCTCCAGAGGAAAGCCTGGGGTGGTGCTCCTGGGGGCCGTGCCCCAGCCCCCTGTAAGTGAGGACTCAGGACACTGCCAGTCCCACCCTCCCAGGAAGGCGGTTCCTAGTTCGCTCCCACCACCACCACGATTGTAGTTAATGTAGAATTTAGATGCAGAAAGGCCTCTGTCACTCAAAGGAGCTGTATGTACACCAGAGCACTCAAGGCAGGCTCCCCATCTCTCTCCAGCCTCTTGTCCTGCTTTACTTTTCCTGATACCATTTATCACCATCTGCTGTAAATGCATTTGCTTATTTTCTAGCTCTCTCTGCTAGAATTTAAGCTTCCTGAAAGCAGAGCCTTTTATCAGTTTGGTGCACGATCCATCCCCAGCCCTGTAAGAGTGCCTGGCACCTAGTAGGGACCTAATGCCTATTTGTTGAATTAATAATTGAATCAGTCCATCAATCATCAATCATATACGGTCACAGACATCTAAATAATAACTAATCGAATTCAAAATAGTCAGTAACAAATTCTTTGTCCGGTCCCTGCAATAAAGCTCCAAAGTGTTTACTTTCTGTCCCACAAACCTCAACAATGAAAAGAGCGGCATGATGAAAGAAACAAAGAAAGGGAAGGAAGGGAAGAGTGTATACAGAGAATATTGGAGCACACTAGAGGGAGCCCCATTCAGAGCAAAATGGAGACCCCAGGCTGGTTTCTAAGGCCTTGAGGTGGGGCACAGGAAGGCTCATTCTTCTAAAGCCAGAAACCTCAAGGAACCATAGAGTTCGATCATCAGGTTATTCCAGCCTGACTGAGAGGTCTGGGGAGGACATTCAGGTACTCTGAAATACAGCGATAATCAAGAGAAAGAGGGAGTCTTAAATTGAGGATGGAGAGCAATATTCTCAGGTTAATGGAAGCACTAGCAATATTAAATGAAATTGCTCTACCACTTCTTCATAAGACGGCACCAGGGAGCTTGCTCTCTGCATAAGCAGGGAGGGTCCTGGGATTTAGCAGGAGGGCAGAGGAGTTGGGGAATCAGTCATGCAGCAACCATTACAGTTCAGGGGAGCCCAGCTCACAGCCCCTTGGTACACCTGCTGCATATTCAGTCAGGCCCGCACAGGAGCCAGGCAAATTTGGGCAGGATTTCAAGGGAGCCTGGAGTCAGGGGAGTCTGCTTTAGTCCAATTAAATGAAGGAGTATCAGGTGGAAAGTAATTCTGAGTATTCACCATTATAGGGAGTTTTGTGTTTAAGCTCCTCTACGGACCTTCTTTTAATGAAGAACTAAACTGCGGGGTCTGGAGGAGGGCAGGAGGAATTGCTCCAACTCGCAGAGCTGAATTCCTCCCCAAGGAAGGCAGACAAGGACCCACAAAGTTTCCTGAGAGCTCCCCCAGGCACTCCCACCTGTTCCCCAGGACACCTCTGTTGATATGTCACCTCTGTTTGTAAAGATAATGGGGAGACTTCCCCAGGTCCAGGGATGCTAAGAACCTGTGTCTGAATGATCACAGGTGGACCCAGCACACTGAAATCTTTGGGGGCCTTCTATCTGCTTCCTGCTCTTCTTCCTTCCTCCCCATGTTGATCTTCCGAGGCAGTGAGGCCCAAGGAGTGAAGGTGAGCTAATAGGCTTGCAGAGCGTCAAGAGTCTTATGTAACTGTTAGGGGAAAAACAAGCTCACTAGGGCACATAATACACAGATGCAATTCACGAGTTCGAATAGCACAGAGAGGATGAGTTGCTCTTAAACTTGAAGATACTAACTGGTAACATCTCTCTTTCAGTAGACATTTACAGAGGACTTAAAGAGAACCAAATACTGTGCCACATCCAGGGGCCCAGGCAGAGGAGGGGGAGATACAGAGAAGCACAAAACAGGGGTAGGGCCTCAAATGGTTCTAATGACAGAGCCCTGAAGATATTTGTAGAACTAAAGAGAGAAAGCCTAAATATATGAAATGAAATAACCATTCATAACTTAGGCCCAACATAGACCCTTAGTTGAGGCCCTGATTCTCCCCTGCCTGTGACAGTCCTTTGGGTGTACTTGAGTATGCTCTCCTGCCCCGCTCCCCATGACTGTCCCACAGCACTGAGGGTAGTGGGAGAAGAACACCCAGGTACAGGTGTGCTGTTAGTCTGTCACTTATTATCACCACACAACCGTGATTCAAAAAATGCCAATGATAAAATACTCTTCCAGTCCCCCCAAAATCTTTTGTTGGTCTAAATTAAACCACTGTTGCAGTTACTGCTAAATTTTGATTTTATATATATAGTTATTTATAAAAGCACATTTTTATTGTTATTCCATTTAATAAATATTGTATTCCACATGGGAGCTAATTCACAAATTCTTAGCCATACAGTCTCCAATACAGGCAGACACACATTCTTCTTCCTTTTGGGAGTAAATTCTTGTAGTTGGGGATCCTTTGAGTTCACACTGGGTGAAGTTTGTGTCTTCAACTCCTGTGATAGAACATATCCCTGCATTTAAACAATAGATGAAGAAACAAAAAAACCCAGCAATAGGCTACACAATCATAAGGTTGAAATCACAGAACTTGGGTTATAGCAATTCTGTTATTTTATATGATCTTTTCAAGTTCTTGTTTTGTTTTAAAAATTCAAGACAGTGAAACGAGGTGCAGACTGTGAGGTGTAATATTTTTGTTCAATATTTGTAAATTTTAGGACATGCATGGTATACTGTGCTGACTTTGAAGAGTATCTTTAAAACTGAGATTTCCTCTTTTTAAGTTGCTACTTGGCTTTAAAACTAAACATAACAAATAAAAATAGTTATTATTGAACACTACATGTTGATTCCTAAAAGTCATGGCACAGAGTTGGGGATACTGAACGATGCCTCACTCTGCATGTCGACGCCCCAGAAATGCTGCTGCTTCCCAGAGCTTTTTGCAGGACTTGTCCTGGGAGGACTGGGGCCTGAACTCACCACCTGGCAGTTGCTTGAGCTGGCATACTTACCTCTTTTTCATACACTGAGGCAATTCTGGGCCCTCCCTAATCTCGCCTCTCCTCCTACCTTTCTCCTCCCTGCTCCCTTGTGTTTTCCACTCTGAACCCCTTCTACCTCTCCTATATCCTTCTCACAGAAAGAATTTGGGAAAAGAGTTGACTTTTCTTTTTCTTTTAAGCCTGCTCCTCAATCTCCCCTATTTCCACTTCCAGATTTCCTTGGGGCCCTGCCTTAGTTCTTTGACAAAGGAAACCTACCCAGGAAAGGACATCCTTGGAGAAAGTACAGATCAGAAGGTTTGAAAGAACCATGCTCCCCACCCACAAATGAGGAAACTGGTTAGAACAGTTCTCAAGAAGTCCACTTATTAAAGGACCGAAGAATATGAATCATGATCAGGGGATTTATCAGAAGTATTAAAAGAAGACACGTGGGACCGATTTTCAAAATCAGAAAGCACTGTTTCCCTGGAAAAATTCCAGGGAAAACACAGAACTGGAAATTCCAACATTTTGCAAGAAAATGGAACATATCTCAGGAGAGAAAGGCTCAGTGAGCAAGACGACAGAATGCCGAGAAGTTAACATAGCGTGTTCATGACAAACAGCTTGCCAAGCACAATGGCTATCTTCTCACATTTCAGCTTTAGTATTAGCAAATGAAGTGGCTTCAAAGCATTCATGTCTTCATTTTTGTGGTGCATTTGATATAAAGACAGGAACAGGGTTTGCAGTAATGGGAACTGGAAAGTGACTGAGACCCACAGTAGGTGGCAATGCCTTAGACCTGGACAGGAAGCTCCCAGTGAATTACCAAAAGGATCGCTCTCTGGCCAGGGTTGTTTCATTGATGTTCTGGAGAGGGAATCAAGTAGCATATCAATGGATGGAGAATTCCAGATTTAAGGGCCATCCATGTGTTAGAGAGCGAGGAGGATTAGCAGAGTCTGTGATGGATGTGAGCCATGCTCTGCACAACCTGCCGGAAGTGTGAATTCTGCCAGAGCCGACATGAAGCAGAAGAGTCGTGGGGCTGAGGGACTGACTTCTCAGAGCCCAGCTGTGGGGTGCCACCCGTTCAGGCACTGACAAAGAGAAGAGTTCAGGAGAGACTCCTGAGACAGTATGAGTCTGGCCAAAAGCTGGAGGTTGTTAAACCAGAAAGAGAAGCCTCAGGGATAACACAAGTACCTTCCTCATAGGCTGAAGGGCCCAATTTGCAGAAGAGGGACTGTTCTGGTTGGATTATGGTCCCCCCATTCATATGTTGAAGTCCTAATGTCCCAGTTCCTCAGAACATGACCTTATTTGGAAATAGGGTAGTTGTAGCTGTGATTAGTTAAAATGAGGTCACAGTGGAGGAGGGCGGATCCCCAATCCAGTATGACTGGCATCCTTATAAAAAGAGGGATTTCGGAGGCAGGCATGCACCCAGGTGAAGGCGAAGGGAAGGTGTATAAGCCAAGGAATGCCAGTGACTGCCAGGGAACCGCCGGGAGCTGAGAGGAACAGAGGGAGCAGATCTCCCACACAGCCCTCAGAAGGAAGCAACCCTGCTGACACTCTCATTCTGAACTTCCAGCCTCCAGAATCATGAGACAGTTCCTTTCCATAGTTTTTACCACCCAGTTTGTGGTACTTTGTCACCACAGGCCCAGGAAGCTCACACGGTCTGAAGTCATTCGGTGGTAGACATGACTCGTGCTGATGACCGCCTGGGTGTGTCGGGCGGGCAGGCTCAACACAAGGCAGTGGGAGTGAGCCCTTCCCAGCAGTACAGGCTGCCCAGGAGCAGATGGCGCTGCGTCAGCCAGCATGGTGTGCTTTCTGGCACTCGGGCTATTTAAATGGGGATTGGATGGCCACCCTCTTGGGGTGCTGTGGGAGTGGTTCCTGCCTGAGGAGCGAGCAAGGTGGGAATGATCACCTCAAGGTTTCCTCCAAGTATAAAACTCTGTGGTTCCAACTCTCAAAGTATTCAATGACAACAAAAAGTACCTTAAAATTTAAAATTGGGGATTGTTTTGTGCATACAAAGGACAGAATATAAAGAATCATAAAAACAGAACCAGTAAAATATAATTCCACCCAAAAAAAGTGCAGATATTAATGAGATATTTCAAGAACCCAGTAGGCAGAAAGTGCATGAGGAAGAGGGATGCTTAAAATACAGGGGGATTGCTTTATATTAAAGATGTATTATAGGACTGGAAACCAGGACAGTTTAATATCAGCATTACATGTAGGGGTTTAAAACATGGAGTTTCAAGTCAGGCAGGTTCCTGTCCTGCCACTCAAGAGCTCTGTGGCCTTGGCTTATCGGCTTAACTACTCTGAGCAAGAGTTTCCTCCTCTGCAGAGTGGGACAATATCATGCGACACTGTCTCCCAATATCAGATGGATGACATGAGATAATTAATGAAAAGTGTAGGGCATGTAGTAAGAGTTCAATAAGGTATGACTATCTTTATTATGAAATTATTATCCCCAGTGTCAAAATGGAAGACTGATTACACATTCACACACACACACACACACACACACACACACACACACACATAGAGACAGGGATGACAGAAATCAAAGTTTTAAAGGAAATTTTTTTGTTAGATTGATTCCATAACTTAAATATTGGTCTTTCCTTTTATAAATGGGAAAGTTTCACTTACTGATTTTTACATGTAAGTTAAATTATGGAGAGTCATGGTTTGCTACCTCATTCTGCATACAACCAAGTGGAATGGTGAACAAGCTTTTACGGGTGGCCAGCTCATTAGAAACTGTTGAAGACTAGCCCAGGTGTGAGGGCCCTTGGTCTGATGTGTGGTCTTGGATAAACTTCTCTCACTCCTGATTTTATCATCTGTAGCATGGAGCTAAGCTCACCCAACTCCTTAGCTTGGAGGGATGAGCAGATGGGACCAGGCTTGGGAAAAGTGTTAGTAGAGGGCAGTGCATGTCAGCACTGCATCCTCACGGTGTTCGGATGGTGAGTGTAGCCACTTACTCTGCCCCCAATTTAAATGCTCTAAGTACCAGGGGAAACAAGGGTCTATTTATCCTGATAAAGCCAGTCAAAATGAGGAGTAATGTGTGAAATTAAGGTAGATGAAGCTTTAAGGAAAGGAAAAATTTCTGTTCAGCAGGCTCTTTTAGATAATGAAGTGGTCTCTAAGGAAACTCGAAGAAGGCCTACACTGCAAGAAACACTAGAACGGGCAGCCTACTGAGACAGGGGTGGTCAGAGCTTCAGGCCTCTTAGTCTCTGCAGCCTCTCCTTCCTCTTTTAACAGTGTGCTGCTCCCAACTATGTTCCTTGATCTGACTGCGCCTTAATTGAGGCTCCTATCCATTCCTGGTGCCTTTTAAATCAGTGCACTTGTAGCATCTGGTGGTAGAATTGTGTCTTGAAAAGGCACGTGCTGGCTCTCTCCCTGGGCCGCCCTCCCCACCCTCCTGTCACTGCTTGCAGAGTCTGCGGCGCCGCCCTGGCAGGCCGGCTACCTCCGTCTTCGGTGTCAGCCTCCTCATTAGGCATGCTCGGGAGCCGTCTGGTGTCCTGGGAAGCTGCACATTCCGCATGAAATATGAAGGCAACAGCCAGCCCAGGAGAGCTGCAGGGTGAATTCAGTGGAATAGCAGCAAAGGTAGCTTTGGTGGGGCTGGGGAGGTGGGTGGGTTCTGCAGGGTAAGGGAGAAGATGTGGGCACCCATCACATATTTTACAGGCACAGTTTGGTGGTGGCGGGGGGAGGCAGGGCCACCTGGTGTATGTATCCCCTTGGCTGCTCCTGACTTACACCCTTCGGTTACATTCTTTCTGCGTATGCTCACGGTATATCTGTGATTATGGTGATGTGCCCTTTTGAGATAGGCAGCCGGCTCCCTCTCCTGCTGTGCTCATCTCCGATTCTCGAGTTTCTCTTTTGGGACAACTGGAAATCATAAGAGCAGTCCATGTGGATTTCAGAGTACCTGGCAGTAAGAAGCATAATAAAAGTAATGATTGCCCAGCAGGCCCTGGGGATGCTTGTCACGTACCACTTCAGGCTTGCAGAGGTTAAGGGGGTTTAGCAAGCAGTGGCCTCAGTTGGCTTCCACACCTGACATAAAGGCCTGTCCTCACCTTTCTCCCAAACCTCCAGCTTCCAGCCAAGGCTCCTTACTGGGGTTCAAGGCAGCCCTTTTGAGATAAGGCAAAAACCATTCCTCCCCACCATAAGTACAGATGGCCCACCACGAGCCTTATACACATTATAGTGCGATGTGCTTGCATATCTCTGAGAACACTTATCCCCATAATGTGGTTGTTTGTATGTAGGTCCCTGCCCTGGACACACCATCCATGAAGCTCTCTGTTATTGTATATACACAGACTGGCACATAGTAGGTACTCAGTACATACTGAATACATTGTGAGACCTCCCTCCTACCCCATCACACATCCAAGTCAGCAAGAAACATGAATCTACTGGTCTGTTGAAATACAGAAATTCTGAGGAGTCATTTTTCTCCCCTAATGGAAAACTACAGTCCCATTATGGTGCAAACAGGGTGCAGAACTGGTTCCATTTATTACCACTGATTACAGAGCAGCCCACTTCCATGGGCTCCTCAGGAGTTATTAACAACTCAGTAAGAGCTACATATCCTTATCCCTGGAAACCCCCTGCAGCCAGGATAAGAAGGGCAGATGCCAAGAGCTGCAGGGTCATCCCGCTTGCCCCCAACTTGGGATGGAAACTGTGCGCACTCCTTGTGAGAGTTTTCTGCAAGAAACCCCAAAGACGTGACATCACCTTAGGACCCAAGCCATTTCCACATTGAGGCTGCCCTGCTGTTTGAGATGGAGAGAGACAACATGTATGCTTGTCGTATATGTGGGAACCTTCAGCACATGTAATTCTAGCAGATGATTCTGTTGATCTTGCTAAAGAGCGGCTTCTTGTGGACTGAGAGGATGCTATCTTCCTGTTTGGTTCCTGATGGAGAGAAGCAGGAGGTAGCAGGATTCAACTAAAACACTGGCCTTGCACTGGACCATAAGCTCCCTGTGGGCAAGGCACCATCTGTCCTGTTCACTGCTGTGTCCCCAGCGGCTAGCACAATGCCTAGCACAGAGCAGGCACTGCACACTATTTTGGTTGACTACTGCAAAGAAGGTATCATACCTTATCCTCTAGCCAGTGATAGGTTCATGGTTGAGTCAGTTAGAATCTTCCCTGGCTTTGATACACAAATGTCGAGAGGATTTCTCTCTGCTGAGGCTGCTAAGCTGAGGGTAGGAAGCTAATCACAAAGAGAAGAGAACTGGGTATCAGACAAAATGAAGAGATGGTGAGAGAGAGAAGGGAGGGAGAGAAAACAAGCTAGCTCTGACAACATAGTACGAGGGCGTGTTCAGCTCCAGCTTGGTTATATGAACCAATACATTCCTCATTTATTTATTTGCTTAAGGTAACAGTAGAGCAGGTTTCTATCACTTAAAACCAAAAAACAGTCTGACTACTATACTTGTTTCACGCTGTCCCCATATCTTTTCAAAGCTATTCATTTAC